>NC_135611.1:72618793-72920603 GCF_053574225.1 Canis aureus | reverse complement strand
AGTATGTTAAGGACAATGGGGGCCTAGACTCAGAGGAATCCTATCCAAACACTGAAATGTAAATAGAACTCCTTATCTTGTCATTCCAGCTCTGCTTGAGAGTTGAGGAAAAAGAGTTGGAGAAAAAAGATACCATATTTAGTATTCACATTTTCTATTGTAGACTCTGCATCTACAAACTGTCAGAACTGTCATTAAAATGTATTAGCCCAACACAGTTCTGCTAGCCGGTTACCATTTGGCTATTCCTATTTCTTTGTTATATGGAAATATCTATACCATTCTACATACGGTTCAGATTTTCTAGAATGGAATATTTCCTCTGGACTGGTAGACCAAGAGTGTGTCGTTGAATAGACACCAGCTAATTCTCCAACTTCAAAACAACTGATGTTACTTCAGCTCCTGAGATGCTTTATAATGAGATTGACTTGGAAATCATTCAACTGCAAACAGTCTTGAACTCATGCTCCCCAAGAGGTGGATGGTAGTCAACAAGTCTCTTTCCCTTTCCTTTTGAAAGGATGGATCCTGCAAATACAGGCCTGAGTATCCTGCTGCCAACATCACTGACTTCGTGAACATCCTTCAGCAGGAGGAGTCCCTTATGGTGTCAGTGGCAACTGTGGGGCTGGTCTGTCTCTATTAGTATCAATGCAAGCCTGGATACCTTCTGGTCTATAAAGAAGGTAACCATTTGTCTATGTAGAAATATAGGCAGAAAATTTAAAAAACCACCCTAACATACAGCACTATTGACTTTGGTATGTGGAAGCTATTGTAGAATTTTGGGGGTGTGGACTTAACGCAATTGTTCATTCTGTACATGTAGTATTTTGTTTCCATTTGACATGACTTGAACCATATTTTCATGATTTTAAGCACTTCACAATATATCTAAATGGCTATATAAGCCAATTGGTATAGCTTAATTCATTTTAATTTCCCCCCACTTATTAGGCTTTTAAAATTTACAAAGAGTTTACTACTATAATTGAAATGAAAAGAACTGCTTAGCTCAAGTAATTTTGGGTTCTGTGCTGTTTCCTTAACTGGTATCCTAAAAGCAGAATGACAAGGTTTCAATGAGGGATCTTTTATGCCCATTGTTAAGTTGTTTACAAAAATATTGTGCCACTTTTTCTTTCTGCTAGTATTAGATTAGGGCCTGAATCCCTAGTGTAGCTCAGAAAAGAACTGCTTTTAAATCTTATCTGGAGTTATGTCATTTCACTGAATTTTGAGATGCTCCCCTTATCATGGTTGATAGTCTAGATTATTGTCACATGTTAACCTGTCACTTGGAGATCCTACCTGGAGACTGAATTTTTCTTTTCCAGGCATTTGTTATGATCCAAACTGCAGCAGCAAACACCTGAATCATGGTGTTCTGGTGGTTGGCTATGGATTTAAAGGAGCAGAATCAGAACACAAAAAAATTTGGATTATCAAGAACAGGTAAAAAAAAAAAACCAAAAACACTTATCTTTGAAATTGAAAAGGGAATCCTTCTTGGAATCAGTGTTTGGATGCAGGTTTCCATGTTCCAACATTTGAACACACTTCTGAAATCCCAGAAGCGTTTACTCCACTTAGAGGGAACACAGATATACTCATTTGATGGTAATATTAACATACTATCTCAAGTTTGCTAGGGTCCTGGTGCAGTTTTGGTACCATTGCATTTCTAAATTTGGAAATTTTCTTATTTCAGAAATACATCTGACCCCCAAGTGTTCCCTTTACCTGTCTCTTATTTTGCAGTCTGTGAAAGGTTTGGGGATAGATTTTTGTATAGGGTTAGAGCTCAACGATGAACAGGAATGGCCTCTCCTGATTTTTCCTGAATCTGTCCTGGCCTCTGCTGCACTGCTCAGTATCAGGTGTGATTGTTCATAAAGATAAATGTGTTTGTTCTTCTGTAATAAATAGCAAATAGCAAACCCTGTCTCCCAGCTAGGGCACAGACTGGGGCATGCAGGGCTGCATACTGATAGCCAAAAACCAGGACAACCATTGGGGAAGCACCACTAGGGTGAGTATTCCTGTCGTCTGAGATGATGGTGATGAAGAGGGCCAAGATTAGGAGCAGAATGACTAGAAAATGAATTTTGTTTTACAGCTGACCATATCTAATTGTGCAAGATAAAACTCTTAAATCATTGAATATCCAACTTGTGATTCCCTTCTGTGATTGTTCACAGTGGTGAACATCACTACTTCTTTAATCACTCTAATCAATGTTGTGTGATTCACTTGCTTAATAACTGAATTTTCAGGTTTTAAAAGGTTGCATTAAAAAAAGATTGCATAAAGTTTTACCTTTTAAAATAAAATTTACTTGCATATGCTGAGGTGTGATTCTGTTTTTTGTTTTGTTTTGTTTTGTTTTAAGATTTTACTTATTTAAGAGAGAGAGAGAGAATGCACAAGTGGTGGTTGGGGGGCGGGCAGAGGGAGACGGTAAAACAGACTCCTCACTGAGCTCAGTGAGAGGGAGAGGGAGCTCAACACAGGGCTCAATCCCAGGATCCTGGGATCATAACTTGAGACAAAGACATAAGCTTAAACAGTTGAGCCACCAAGGTACCCCTGAAGTTTGTACTTTAAAAGGCCTCTTCCACCTTCTTTTTCCCTTCATTGTCACATGACTGTGGGCTATGTTTACATTTTAAAAAGTTGATAGGATTTATAACTTTAAGGGAACAGTGTAGAGAACTTTAAAAGAAAGAATGTGCATTTTTTATTTTTCTTTTCTACAAGTTTCGGGGTAATTGCAATTTAAAATCTACTTTTTTTCCCCTTAAGTACAGGACAATTATGTTCCAATATCCTGGAATTTTACAGTATCCAGAAGCATTTTGAGATGTGTAAGAGAGATTTGGGGATTGGTCAAGAAGGTAGGGTTTGACTTGTTTCTAGAATTGTGTCAAAGAGGCTGACCTTGCTCTGTCCTGTGGTCCCAAGTATTTTAATGCTGGCACCTCAAAGCATGTACAGAGAAAGAAATTTCCTGAAGTGAGTGAAGGAAGTCTAAGGCAGTAGAAGGGAGAATGCTGCCTCAGTGGGTCTCTGTTTGGGTGGCAGCTTTGGGGGCCTGGCTGAATGAGGTGGATGCCACTGTTTATGGCTCTGGTCAGTATAAGAATGGCAGACTCTGCTTTTCTTCATAGGCAATCAATATCTTTTACAGTTAAAAGTTACCTACTTAAGATAATATTCTCCAGTTAGTTTTTCCCAGAAAAATTGCTTATAAAGAAGACAGATCACATTTTCAATATTCAGAAGTTCAGGCCAGAATGTCCCAAGTCATTTGTTTGCTGAGCTACCACCTATATAGAGTCTGGTCACTCACATTTTCTTTTAGGTGGACTAATTGTATTTGAAAGTCTCATTTATGTGTCCTAATAGGAGGACCTTGTTTTTACCCCAAGCTTTAGGATTCTCTTTGCCTCCTAATGGGATTACCAAATCCTGGACTTCATGTGGTTACTAATGCAGTCCAAACAATCCATTCAGTATGTTCACCATACTAAGAGAGCTTTAAAGAGAGGTATGGGAGCAGAGTTAAAGAATTTCCAGATCAAGTGTGTCAAGTCTGTTCTAAATTGGAAGAGGAACACAAGCTTGTTTACAAATGAGACCCTTTCTGACCAAATTCTGGAAACATTTTTAGAGACACCATTTATCTTGTAGTGGAAAGGCAGTTGTGTGGTTGCCAGCTTGGCTGTCCCTAGAAGTCCTCATGAAGTCCAAGGAGAAAGAGCTCGGGATTCCATGGTACCAAGTGGCATTCAGTCAACAGGATGCTGGGGGGAAAAAAAGAAAAACCAAGATGCTAGGACCTGTCTTTGCTGAAATCTTGGAGTAGTTTCTTCTTTCATTTGTTTTTTAAGTGAAGTTCTCAAAAGTACAGTTTCCTGTATCTCTCCTTCATAGGTCCTATTTTGCCATGAGGCACAAACCCAGCTAATGTCTTGAGGGCAAAAGTCACAGGATGTAAATTGTAAGGTTGATAAAGTCAAAATTGTCTACGTGCTCCCAGTCTTGGAGATGTTTCATAGTGGCTCCCATTCTAAGCTTAAAAAATGCCTCTTCTAGAACCCATGAAAGATGATATTTATCTTTAAACTCCTATACAAAAAATACCAATCTCTTTGAAGGAGAGATTTCAAATGAGAAAAAAAAAAGTCATCAGCCTATGAATGACCAACAGTAGGTGAACAGGTTGACCACACAAGGACCTCTTGCCTCGTAATCCTACCACAGGATGAGACCCCAAATAGAAAACCATGAAAGGGCATGATGATTACATAAGTCAGGGAAGAAACACAAATGTCCAGCCAGCAAGTGGGAGAATGCTAATAAGAAAGAAATGCAAATTAAAATGCAAGGTGAGATTGGCAGAGATTTAAAAGACATGGGAAAATAAGCACTATCATGAATTGTTAATTTCTGGAAACATAAATTTGCATTTCCTTGATAGGTAGTGATGGTGAACATCTTTTCATGTGCTATTGGCCATCTCTATAACTTTTTTGGGGAAGTGTCTGTTCAAATCTTTTCTTCATTTCACAGTTGGGTTGCTTTTGTTGTTGATGAGTCATAGGAGTTATTTGCATATTCTGGGTGTTGATCCTTGTCCTATAATGATTTGTGGATATTTCCCCCATTCTGTGGGTTGCTTTTGTACTCTGGCAATAGTGTTCTCTGATGCACAAAAGGTTCAATGGTTGATGGAATCAATTGATCAACATTTTCTTTTGTTGGCTGCGATTTTGGTGTCATATCAAACAAAATCATCACCAAATCCCAAATCAATCAAGGCTTTGTCTTATGTTTTCTAAGAGTTTTAGAGTTTTAACTGTTTTGTGTAGGTCCTCCATCCATTTGGAGTGAATCAGTTGTGTGGTAAGGTTAAGCCCTTTGTCTATTGTTTTTAATTGGGTTATTTTATTTTTATTATAGAATTGTAAATTCATGTATTTTTATACATTTATATATGCTAGTCTCCTGCTTCAGTTGGGGATTTTTCGTGGGGGCAGGGCAGAGATTGTCTTCCCGATTTTGCCATCCTCAGGGCCCAGCATGGTGCTAGGCATGGATAAGATGCTGAAAAATTATTGAGCTGAGTTTACACAAGATTTTTGAACAGTACTACTCATGTTGTTACCTGAGAGAGCATATGGGAGATTTTGCATTCCATCTAATATTTGGGTCTTGGAATCACCTACAGTGCCTGCTTTTATTGCATTTTGATCTCTTTTATTGGATGAATTTCTCTTTCTGGTCCCATCCAAGCCTAATTGTTATTGGTTTCTCCTTCTTTCCTTAGAAGATTCTGATAGTCATTTTCTTTTTTTTTTTTTAATTTTTTATTGGTGTTCAATTTACTAACATACAGAATAACCCCCAGTGCCCGTCACCCATTCACTCCCACCCCCCGCCCTCCTCCCCTTCCACCACCCCTAGTTCGTTTCCCAGAGTTAGGAGTCTTTACGTTCTGTCTCCCTTTCTGATATTTCCCACACATTTCTTCTCCCTTCCCTTATATTCCCTTTCACTATTATTTATATTCCCCAAATGAATGAGAACATCTAATGTTTGTCCTTCTCCGATTGACTTACTTCACTCAGCATAATACCCTCCAGTTCCATCCACGTTGAAGCAAATGGTGGGTATTTGTCATTTCTAATAGCTGAGTAATATTCCATTGTATACATAAACCACATCTTCTTTATCCATTCATCTTTCGTTGGACACCGAGGCTCCTTCCACAGTTTGGCTATCGTGGCCATTGCTGCTAGAAACATCGGGGTGCAGGTGTCCCGGCGTTTCACTGCATCTGTATCTTTGGGGTAAATCCCCAATAGTGCAATTGCTGGGTCGTAGGGCAGGTCTATTTTTAACTCTTTGAGGAACCTCCACACAGTTTTCCAGAGTGGCTGCACCAGTTCACATTCCCACCAACAGTGTAAGAGGGTTCCCTTTTCTCCGCATCCTCTCCAACATTTGTTGTTTCCTGCCTTGTTAAATTGCCCCATTCTCACCGGTGTGAGGTGGTATCTCATTGTGGTTTTGATTTGTATTTCCCTGATGGCAAGTGATGCAGAGCATTTTCTCATGTGCATGTTGGCCATGTCTATGTCTTCCTCTGTGAGATTTCTCTTCATGTCTTTTGCCCATTTCATGATTGGATTGTTTGTTTCTTTGGTGTTGAGTTTAAGAAGTTCTTTATAGATCTTGGAAACTAGCCCTTTATCTGATATGTCATTTGCAAATACCTTCTCCCATTCTGTAGGTTGTCTTTGAGTTTTGTTGACTGTATCCTTTGCTGTGCAAAAGCTTCTTATCTTGAGGAAGTCCCAATAGTTCATTTTTGCTTTTGTTTCTTTTGCCTTCGTGGATGTATCTTGCAAGAAGTTACTGTGGCCGAGTTCAAAAAGGGTGTTGCCTGTGTTCTTCTCTAGGATTTTGATGGAATCTTGTCTCACATTTAGATCTTTCATCCATTTTGAGTTTATCTTTGTGTATGGTGAAAGAGAGTGGTCTAGTTTCATTCTTCTACATGTGGATGTCCAATTTTCCCAGCACCATTTATTGAAGAGATGATAGTCATTTTCCTTTGCTTTGCAAACCTCCTAAACCAGGATGTGTGGGTCAGGGAGCATCTAATTCAGGTGAGGCCAAGCCCAAGTGTACAGAGGTGGCAGTTCCCAGGACAACCTGGAGGACACCTTATCTGATGGATATCCACTCCTGTATCCACATGTACCACAGAAACTGTTTTTTTAAATTTGGATGTTTATGAGAAATTTACCAACTTTTAAGTGTTGGAAACTAAATTTTCTTTAAAAAGCAACTGGATTTCTAAATCTCAGGAGAACAGTAGCTTATGTTTTTGATCTTACTGGTATTTATACACTCTGATCAATTACTCATTCTAGCTTGGGTTCCATTCTTGAAAACCTATTACATTTCTTTCACCAAACAAAGTATTTATTGTGAAGCTTCTCTTAGCTTGTCATTCATTACTTATACTATGCTGAGTTAATCCCAAACTTTGTCCAAATACAAAACCCTCAATGCTTGCCCTGGGTGATTTCTGTCTTCCTTTGTGCTGTTAGAGAATGATTAGATTAGACAAAGGAATCTCAGATGGGTTACTGAATGGGAAAAAAAAAAACTTGCCCGAAGGAGCACTTTAATCACATTCATACCCTCTATGCTGGATACTGAGGAAAATTATGACCTTTGACTTATTTCTTTTTGAACAAATATTCTTTCCATTACGGGACAAATAAAATGTTTACAGTACGTTGATATATTGCTTTGAATGATTTCTAAAGCTGTTGACAAGTTTCCCAGTGGACACACACCACCTACAGTAAGTGCAATGGTTGCTATTGTTCAGAAAGTTCTGGAGCTCAGGAATCAGGGGGACCATGAACATAGTAAGCCAAGAAGGAACTTCAAGGAGCTGCTGAGCAATGGTTGTTGGTATTGTAGGGCAGGGAAATTTTTCCTTTTTTTCTTTCTAGCTACTTTGGTCAGTCTAATAGTTAAGTAGCTATAAGACAGACTAAGAGGAGAAAAAAAATTAATTTAGTATATGCAGGAAACTCAAAGAAGTGATGAAAGCAGACAGCTTTTATACCCTTTAGACAAAGAAACAATAAATTTGTGAAGAATTGACAAGACAAAGAAGTTTGGGCTTCAGGTAGTAAATTAGTAAAGAAATAGCAAGGTCTATTTATACAGTTTGGCCCTGAATTCTCTATCTCTGGCATTAAAGAAGTTTTTCTTCCTCCCGGTACAGGACGGGTACTGTTCACATGGGAGATTTATTTCTGCTTTCTGAGGGACAGAGGAGGGTCAGAGTGTCCCTGTTGTACTGACTGTTTCTCAAGTAACCTGAATTTAAAATAATCAGTATGTCAAAGTGGCATATTCCGGAGTTGCTTATTCTGCTCCCCTTCGTATATCCTCCCCTCTCCCTCCTCCTCCTTCTCCTCCTCTTCCTTCCTCTCCTCCCTCCTCCTTCTTTTTCTCTTCTTCCTCCTTCTCCTTCTTTAAGTTTTACAGGATACCATCTCTTACTTTAAGTGGTCTCTCATTAGATGAGTTTATTCACTGGTCAAAGTGGAGGCTCTTGTGAGTGAAATGCTCAATTACATAATGTTTTCAATTCCTAAGCTAGTGGGTGGAGGGTAAAATGCCCTGAATGAATGATAATTGGCAACAGTAGTGATGAGTAACAAAAGGCAAAGCCTTGATGGAATGAGCACTGGGTGTTATTCTATATGTTGGCAAATTGAACACCAATAAAAAATAAAAGATGAATGAATGAATGAATGAATGAATGAATAAATAAATAAATAAATAAATAAATAAATAAATAAATAAATAGGCAAAGCCTCCCCCTGCCCAATCACTCCCAGAAGAGCAGCGGTGAACTCCTCACAGTTCTAGAAGCCAGAAGCGATTCTGTGCTGGGTGTGAAGGGCTTAAAATAAAAACCCGCAAGTGAAAAGAATAACTTCAATCTGTCTTCTCTCTTGAACAGCAGCCAATAGGGTCAGAGTTCCAAGTGTATCAGCCAGGAAATCGGTAGCTACAGACTTCCGGGCAAAAAATCCAAAGATCAGTTAAAAATAAAATTTGTCTTGTTTGGCTTAAAATGTGAACCTCGTGTCTTTTCTTTTTTTTTTTTATTCCTGATAGACATAGAGAGAGAGAGAGAGAGAGAAGGAGAGACATAGGCAGAGGGAGAAGCAGGCTCTATGCCAGGAGCTGACGTAGGACTCGATCCAGGAACTCCAAGATCCCGCCCTGGGCCAAAGGCAGTCGCCAAACCGCTGAGCCACCCAGGAATCCCCTGAACCAAGTGTCTTATCCTGTAGTAATTCATTTCTTTTCCCACGAAACAGATGCTTATATATAAAATATATTATACACACACACACACATATATTATATATATATTTAAATGTGTATTTATATATAGTTCAAAGGCTGACAGTTACTTTTTGTCTGATTTTGGATAAATTTTGAACTGGAAATCTCATGGCTATTAAATTTTAAAATTTTGGATCGAGCCTTTTGGGAGCAGTAACTTGGATGACCAATAACTATTTGAAAGGGGAATAGTAAAAATTAATACTTACTTTTCTCAACCCCTACACTTTGTTTTAAAGCTAGGATTGATATACTATGAAAACATTAAAAAATAACAATAATAGTGTGACTTCCTTTGGTGTCTCTTGAAGTTGTTTTGGGTAACCTAAGCACGATTTTTGAGAATAAGTAAATTGAATAAATGTAAAATTTTAAAAAAGGTTTAGGTAAACTTGTGAAAATGTTACCCAAAGTATTTTTGATAACCTGAAACCTTGGAGTTCTGCTATGTTAAGTGATAAGTGAGGATAATTTGGTCATTTCCAAATAAGATAAAGTAACAAATATTAAGTATTGAACACAGCACAGGTTTATTAACTTTTGGTTCCTTATTCCAGAGAAATTAAAAATAAATTTGGATTGACTAGCAAACATGTTTTGTGCTTTATTGAAAGATTCTACTATGAGGAAGCACAAGTTTCTGGAAATTATGAAATATATTCATAAATGTATTGTCTACAAAGTGCTGCTGATACAATTCACAAGAGTTTGTACTTAGTTTTCATGAGAAATTAAAACCTCTAAGAATTAGGAACTCTAAGTAATATATATGGTTAAAGCTACCGAAATAATAAGATAGACAACTCCATATGAAGGAAAGTAAGATGTATGTTTTTGGTAAGAAAGTATGGGAAATTAAAATACAATTTTGTTGAGAGAAAAGAAAATAATTTTGTCCTAAAGTATTTATTTTATCCTATTTATTTAAAATTATTATTATTATTATTATTATTTAATCTCTATACCCAACATGGGCTCAAACTCACAACCCTGAGAGTAAGAGTCACACACTCCACTGATTGAACCACCAGGAGCCCTGCGAAGTTGGTATTTAAAGAGGGAGGAAGAAAAAATAAATAAATAAAGAGGGAAGAAGGACAAAATCTAAATGGAAAAACAAGAAAGTTATAGAAGGCTTATTAAAAAGGAACCATGAAAGGAATTTTATTGTGTGGTCAGTGACTAAAATTAAAATAAATTCATTTTATTTTATTTATTTTATTTATTTTTTTAAAGATTTTATTTATTTATTCATGAGAGACACAGAGAGAGAGAGAGAGAGAGAGAGAGAGAGAGGTAGAGACACAAGCAGAGGGAGAAGCAGGCTCCACGCAGGGAGCCCAATGTGAGACTCGATCCCGGGTCTCCAGGATCACGCCCTGGGCTGAAGGCAGGTGCTTAACTGCTGAGTTACCCAGGGATCCCCAAATAAATTCATTTTAAAATGAGTTTTAATGTCAGAAGTACACTTGTACAAACCTATAATTTGGTTTTTCTTTCTATTAAAAAGGACAAAAAGTTTTCTTAGATTATTGGTTTGCTTTTTATCAGAAATAGTGAACAAAGTTTTTCTTCCCCTTCAATGTAACCTGCCTTGAAAAACAAAGTATCAGTGTTTTGATTTTATCACATCTTTAATTATTCAAGAAAACTGAGTCTTGTTAATATAAAAAGAACTAAGTTTTGTTCACAATCATATAATCTGTATTTGTCTTTAAAATCCTTTATTGTAAAAAAAAATCTTTTATTGTCACTTGGATCTATTTAAGATAAGTATTGTTTCATAATGATCTGTGATCCATTTAATGAAATGTTCAAATCTTTTCATATTTTTTGACATACTTCCCAAAATCAAATTCTAAAATCAATTCTTTTGACCACAATCTACCTGAAATTTTCCAGAGGGCCCTGGAGTTTTAATAGATTTTGTGGGAAATTAAATCGATTAGATTTATTATTTTAAATTTCTTGGGAAGCATTGTCAAATAAGTGATACTAAGCCTCTTAGATTATATTTGTGTAAATATATGTCATTAAAATAAGTGTTCTAAGAATTGTATAAAATTCCTTGAAATCGGAAATGTCCTGGTATGTTATTATCTTGGCATATTGTGTGTTGAAGAAATTTCCAAATTTTCTTGTCAATTGCATTGTCACAAACTCTCACCAAATCTTTAACCATGGCCGTTTTAAGCCTTCTATCATTTCCAAACAGTTATATTTCTACTAAGATACTTTCATAAAACCTTTCTGCTAATGTGCTTCATCTTCAGAGAAATTCGTGAAAAGGATTTTTGATAAATACAGGTTTCTGATAACCTGAAGATCATAAAACTGAACTGGGCAAGAATTTCTAGAACTGGTGGAAAAACTGGATTCAAGTAGAACTGAATTCATATAATGGGACTGAATGAACTGAGTAGGCTGATTACAGTTTTTATGACATTTGTGTTTGAAACATTGCTGATTTTTAATGTTTTGTTTTTCCACATTTAAAAAAATTTCTTCTCTTAAGCTGTGACTTACAATTGGACAAAATATACGTTCATACTTTTGTGAACAAATTGAAACATTTATCCTTTTCTCCCTACCTGATCCCTCCAGAATTCAAAAATTCTCAGTGAGTATTCTTAGATTTCATGACAATATATTTATTTGCATAAGTTCAATAAGAATCTTTTCTCCTTGTAACAGGACACAATGGAAAACACTGATTATGTTATCAAAGCTTTGATTGGATGTCATATTTGAGACAGACATGTATAGGGAGAAATATGACCACAAAGTTTCAAGGAACTAAGACTGATGGCATGGAACCAATAAAGCCTCTTAACAAAAATTAAAAACAAAAAGCAAACCCCAACAAGCTTGATAACCTTTCCAAGTGAGTAAAGAAGTTTACTCCCTGGCAGGTGGGGGAAACTCAGGATATTTGGGGGACCTCAAGAAGACAAGAATTTACCCAAATCTTTTAAAAAAAATTTTTATATTGTACTTTATTTTTTTGCATATTTTTTTATTGGAATTCGATTTGCAACATATAGCATAACACCCAGTGCTCATGCTGCCAAGTGCCCCCCTCAGGGCCTGTCACCCAGTCACCTCATCCTTCCATCCACCTCCCTTTCCACCACCCCTTGTTTGTTTCCCAGAGTTAGGAGTCTTTCATGTTCTGTCTCCCTCACTGATATTTCCCACTCATTTTCTCTCCTTTCCCCTTTATTCCCTTTCACTATTTTTTATATTCCCCAAATGAATGAAACCATATAACGTTTGTCCTTCTCCGATTGACTTACTTCACTCAGCATAATACCCTCCACTTCCATCCACGTTGAAGCAAATGGTGGGTATTTGTCATTTCTAATGGCTGAGGAATATTCCATTGTATACATAAACCACATCTTCTGTATCCATTCATCTTTCGATGGACACCGAGGCTCCTTCCACAGTTTGGCTATTGTAGACATTGCTGCTATAAACATCGGGGTGCAGGTGTCCTGCCGTTTCACGGCATCTGTTAGAATTTACCCAAATCTATAGACATTGCAAGCAAAATCTGATGGCAAGTATTTATTTATTTATTTATTTATTTATTTATTTATTTATTATTGAGAAAACCATTTTTATTGTCATCACCTCCCAGTGTGTATGTGCTGGATTATGTACCAAATGGCCAGATCTTCTAAAGAACAACTACATAACATTTCTTTCATGTTTCAAGAGATGAAAATAACTGTACAAGGTTAAGTACAAAAGTACACAAGAGAGTGGACACAAAATATCCATGTATGAGATTTTATCCCACCTGCAGCTTTTATATATTTGAAAAGTAGAATTCATGAACTAAAAAATATTGTCCTTCTATAGTCCTGTCAAGTTTAATGGAAATGTGTTTAACCTGATTACAACACTAACACCAGTATCACTGATTTGATATTTACAAAAAATCATATTTTTGAATAAGTTAAAGTCAGTGCAACACCCATGCAAGCTAGAATGCTAGTTGTTTGGTGAACAAGGATCTGACATCAGAACCAGAAGTCCATAAAGTCCCAAACATTAAGTCTGATCTTTTTCAAACTGCATCCATTCCTCGCATTGAGGATGTGAAACCCAATTCCTCTTTGTGTGTGGGTTTGTGATCTTTGATGACAAGTATGTAGCGTGAATTCTATCTTTGAGAGGCTGTTAAAAGTTCAATCTAGAGATTCCTTATAAAAAGTTCCAGCAAAGCACATTTACTA
Organism: Canis aureus; assembly: GCF_053574225.1. Lineage (NCBI taxonomy): Eukaryota > Metazoa > Chordata > Mammalia > Carnivora > Canidae > Canis > Canis aureus. Next base: position 72,907,401 of record NC_135611.1, on the reverse strand, counting down.
TTCTTGTTGCTCCTATGTAAATATTCAGATCAACTTTTTAAAAACAAAACTTAATTTGCAAACAAATTAGTCTTCAATTGGCTATTTTTGGTAAAATGAGGGTGATTGCAGAGAGGAAAAAAATATGTTTTAATAACATGGCTTTATAGATATTAGATTCTAATATAGTTCATTATAAACTGAACTAGATCCTGGTTTCTTTTCGTTTCTGCCAAAGCCCAGCTACACCTCTCCAAACAAATTTTTTCAATTTTTTTCCCATGTATATATTTTTAAAGATTTAATTAATTTATTTGAGAAAGAGAGAGACTGTAAAAGTGGGAGGGGCAGAGGAAAAGGAAGAGAGAATCCCAAGCAGACTGCATGATGAGCATGGAGTGAATGTGGGGCTCTATCCCAGGACCCCGAGAGCATGACCTGAGCCAAAACCAAGATTCAGATGTTTAAATGACTGTACCACCCAGATTCCCCCTATTTTTTCCCCATGTTTTTGAATTGAAATCATTTGATACTTTAAACTGCTTTTTTCCCCCCCTTCAAGCCCCAGAAACTGAATATAAACCACTTGATGTAAACTTCAGAGAAATCACTGACAACTCATTCACAGACCATCTTCATACCTGTTGCTCTGGGGGCCACTTGAAGAGATTTCCAGACACCAGAATGAACCATAAACCAGGAAACCTGTCCAAAGGCCACTATCCGTGTCATACTATGAAGATGTTTTGAGCATGATATCTGAAAGTGTTCTCAACTGGCCACCCTCAGAACTCAGAAACTGGTTTATAATTTGATCTAAACCACTATTTTTCTTTTCATAGAAATGCCTTTTATTTGTAACCTGGTTATTTAAACCATATACCTAACTTTGAGAACTCACCTGCATCACTACCTCCTGAAGTGAATTTAACCGAACTGACCTATTGTCAGAACAAAGAGACTGGTTTGAGAAGAAGGAACAGTCCGGCCACTTTGAATGTGTGAAACATCCAGGGAAGTTTCAGAGGAAGAAACTGTTGAGGTCAACATGGCTGCTCCCAAATAAGCCGCTTTGGCATATTGATTATTTTATTTTCTTAAAGACTTTATTTATTTATTTGACAGAGAGAGAGAGAAAGAGAGAGGGCACAAGTGGGTGGAGGGGCAGAAGGAGAGGGATTAGCAGACTCCCCACTGAGCAGGGAGTCTGAGTCAAGGCTGGATCCCAGGACCCTGAGACCATGACCTGAGCCGAAGGCAGATGCTTAGCCGACTGAGCCACCCAGGCGCCCCAGCAAGTTTTTTATAACTGGAGAAATCCTGTCACACTCTCTGACTGGAGTAAAGGGCAGGAAGTTAATGCTGTGGAACTTTCTGGTCTCTAATCTTTGGTTTCTCATTTCCACTTTCCTCTATGCCTCATTAATTGCTTCTCTCCCTTGGAAGATTGTTGTGTTTAGTACTAATTTCCTGGCTCTTGGTACCAACACTGGCCTGAGACCTAGCTTTGAAGGGTGAGGGACTTGGAGGTTCTCCTTTGAGCAGCTCAGATTTTCCCCTAGGGGCTTTAACTCTGTCTGCTCCCTCAGAATTTCCCTAATGGGGAGAGTGAGAAAAATACTAAGGTAGTTCCTCCTTTGCAGCACAGAGATGCAGAGAGGTGAGCAGGAGGGGGAGGTGGCATGCCTGTAGCACCTGCCTGGCTGCGGAGGCTGAGAAGCTGGACCCTGGCCCTCCAGCTGCCTGGAACACAGTCCTTAGCCATCGCGGTGGCACGTGACTCCATTACTCATGGAGGGATCAGAAAGGGAGCCGTGGGGACGCTGGCTCCAGTCTGGGCCTTGGTGAGAGTGGCTGTTACAGCCTCTGGCATCAGATGAGGCAGCAGGGACATGTTACTAGGCCCTGGATGCAAACACCTGCTTTGAGCTGTGAGCTCTCCTGCTACCTGCCAAAGTCAACCCTGTAGATGCTCATCAGCATCCTGCTGTGTGTATTCACCAACTAGTGCATTCACTAACACCAGAAATGCTCAATGACTCGGTGGGCATAATGGGGTCCAAGCCGAACCTAGGGGCAAGAATTGAGGACATTATCCAAACCCAGAGCTTGAAGAAGTGGAGCCCCCTCTGTCTGACCAGACAGATTCTTCCACGCTCTGGGGCTCTGGCCCACAGGGGGTTCTTCTTGCTTCTCTGACTTCCTCCCCCCAAGGCACTGGTGTTGACCTACTTTACTTTTTACCACCTTGGTTTTTCCTGCTTTGGATAAGTTCCCAAAGCCTTGGAGTTGCTGCTGAATGCTACTAGCAATAACGCAGCCCTGGAGCATTGAGCTCATGTGAACAGTAATGCTGACAACTTCCTCTTCTACTAGGATCATCCCACTGACTGGACAGCCCCTCAGGAGGCTGCTGGTTAGTCTCTGTTCCCACTACAGTCAGCGATGAGAAGGCTTTCCTTATTTAGATACAGGACCCCAAATCACACAGTCAGCCTAAATTTGCCGAGAACAGTCTCTGTGACGCTCCCACCATCATGTCTCATCGTATCCCTCTAGGTACCTTCAGATGTAGCCTCATTTTCACAGGATCCCTAACCTCATTTGTTGGAGAATTTTTTGGAGAATATTCAGCAAATGTTGAAATGGGTAAAACATTTGCCAGAAATGCCTCCTAGCATCAGGACCATCCAACACTACTCTGGGGTTCTCCTTGTTGGGGGCGGGTGGAGTAAGGGGCAGGAATGCATCCTGTCCTTCTGATCTGATTAATAACAACTTGGACCTATGGGAGGAAGGTCAAGTCCTCTCTCTGGTGACATGGAGTCTGAGGGACAGGCCCTGCAGCTCCCTTCTGCCTGGGGCACATGGCTGGGGCCTTCTCCTCACACCCACACAGCCTTGAAGGGCCACTGCTGAACCTTCCCACTTCCTTCAGCCTCCTCCATCTGACCATCTTGTTTATGCTCCCTACTGCCTCAGCAGTTCTGTCCTGCGTGGTTAACAGAAACATTCAAAAACATTTCCAGAAACTGTTCACTGATCCATGGATGACAATGAATTTTTCACTATTAAAGACACCTTCAGAGGGGAGCCTGGGTGGCTCAGGGAGTTAAGCGTCTGACTCTTGATTTCAGTTCAGGTCATGATCTCAAGGTCGGTATAGGGCTCCATGCTGGAGGTGGTACCTGATTATGATTCTTCCCCCCCATTCCCCAGGCTGCTCTCTCTCTCTCTCTCTCTCTCTCTCTCTCTCTCTAAAAAAAAAAGGAAGAAGAAGAAAGACGTAGTAGCTCCTTTTCATGAGTATCTTTAAAGGATACCAAGTGGACTTGCTCTTCTGCAGACCATGTATTTCACAGCAAAGTGCTTCTGGGAGAGGAGAAGCAGTTCGAATTCTCTGGAATCCTGGCTATAGGTACTATCTATAATACTAGGTCTTATTTTAGGAAGAACTCAGTACTTAGCATTCAAAATAATTTCCTAGTTCCAAGAAATGCAGGGAAGCATTTCTTCTTTCCAGGAGAAAGAGATGGGCAGAGGTGAGGACATCTGCTCAGTGCGCCGCAGTGTCCCTGAGAAAATGTGCGGGAAGGACAGAGGACAAAGGCAAGTGGTGGGCTGAGGACAGGAGGGAGCTGTTGGAAAGGGTCCAGAAAACCTTTCTAAACTCAAAAGAAAGACAAAATCAAAGAAATAAGATCAGGTACCACTGGTTGTTGAGGCCTGTCACAAATAATGTCTCCTATGTCTCTGAAAAAGGGAAGTGATTTTACTTTTCTGTAGGAGAAGCAATGCTGGCCATATTTTTTAAAGACTTTGCTATTTGAGGCAAGAAATTTCCCATTTGAGGCTAAAGTAGGTTTTCCTCTTCTGAAAAATGTTCGTGTTTACTTCTGAATTCAGGTTTTCCATCTTTATAACAACTTGAGCTTGTTATAACAGCTTGTACTGTTATTAAAAAAGGAAATAAGAAATTGTACTAAAGTTTTGATATGGAGTGTTTCTGTAATGCAAGGAGGCTTTCTATGTCTGTAGCAGGGGCCATGGGGTTGGCTGGACTCCTCGAGGCCACAAGAAACTGGCCCTGATATTTCAAGGAACTACAAAATAATGATCTGCCATTCCACCATTATGCCCTGTTCCTTAGGTGTGGACAGGAGATAGCACTCATTCATTCAACAAATATTTATTTAGGACCCATCATATGTCATGAGTGGTGGACATGAAGATTGCCAGGCAAAGGCAGATGATAATCAAATGAACAAATGTGTAGTAATTTAGGCCACTAATTTTGGAATTAAACAGTTTCATGGTTCAAAACTTGATTCTGCTTCTTAACGCTATATAATCTTGAGCAAGAACATTCATCTCCCAAAGACTCCATTTTCTCATCTGTCAAAGGGGATTAAAAATACCTACTTTTGAGGGTACTTTGAGGATTTATAGAAGCTATGTTATTTAGTGGTTAGCATACAGTCCCTAGACTGTAGCTAGTACTATTATTCTTAAGGATGTTCTGTAATTTAACGGGGCCCTTATCATCGAGACACCCTTGTTGGGTCATATCTTAAGACACATCACTGAAAATTTTAGAAAATCAGACAATCCAGAAATAATAGAACACATGACAACAAGCCTTTGAGATCCAAGCACCTGAGGTCATAGGACCAGTAGAGAGGACAGAGGCTCAGGGACCCAAGGACACAACTCTCACCTGGAGCATTCCAACAGAGAGCCACAGGTATGTTCTCTGTTCAAGTCCTTGGAAGGAGACTTAAGGACTAAGGTGCCTTTGAAGACTCTCAATCAAACCAGCTTCCACCAGCATGGCTTTCTGCCTTGCTTTTCTTTGCTTGTTCAGCCCCCAAATGTGCATGATGCATTAAAATAGGTCCCCAGTGGGCAGAATGTTGGCAAAATGCACCGGTTAGTCCACCCTTGCCTCAGTGAAACTTGCTCATGGTTGGTCCATCTTGGAAGCTGGTGTTCTTCCTCCTCTTCTCATTCATGTTCTCAGAAAAATAACAAGAAAGTGAAAAACGACTTTCTTGACTTCTAGAGGATTCACTCTTCATTGGTCCTGGCAAAATGGACTTGCCAGCAAACACAAGTGAATAGTTGCCTTAAAATTTTACCAGGTTGAATGCAGATAAAATAACAGTCTCCACCCTCCAGGCACCTTGGGACAGTGTACACAGTGCACAAGCATTTGCAGGGCCAACGGGAAATATGCTGCTGCAGCTGAGGTTCACAGCCCGCTCCAGCCCTGCTCACTCAGAGCTCATGATCCAGACATGGGGGCGAGTGGGGGGTGGGGGGGCAGCGGGAGGTCCCAGTTGGCTGGTCACACCCACAGGACAGTACCAGGGAGCTGGACAGGTCTTGCTCTCCTCAGTCTTCCAGGTGGTCAGCACTGCCCCCCTGAGACCACCCACAGCCATTGTGCCCAACTTGTTTCCTGTTCTTTTTCCAGGAGGGGGCAAGACAGCTTCCCACACTCACCTGCTCACTGGGAAGCAAGTTGAATTTCTTTTTCTTGTGGCAAAATACACATAACAGAGTGACTCCTTTCATTTAGGGCATTCACCTATGTTGTACAGCTGTCACCGCCAACCATCTCCAGAACATTCCTCGTCTCCAACTGAACTCTGTCCCCATGAACCACTAACTCCCCACTCCCTTATCCTCCCAGCTCCTCAGTTTCAACTGTGATGATTTTTAGAAGGTTCATGTTCATCTTTTATTGCCTTTCTTGTATTCAACCCACCCTTGATGAAGCCAGAAGCATCCATTGCCTTGGGAAGTGTCAGGAGTTGAAAAGGAGAAATGAAAATACAAGAGTCAAAGATTCAAGATTTAACTTCCCAAACTGAATTTTTGAACTCCTGGATTTCATAAAAAGTCAGGCTGTATAGAGAAAGATACACTGTTCTAAATGCCAGAAGCTCTGAGAAGCTGGGTGGGCCCCTCAGATGTCCTGACTCACGACCATCTTGTCTTCTGCTGTGCGCATCTTCAGGAGATGAAGGAATCCACAAGCAGCAACATCACTGGTTTTAGTTTTTTTGTTTTTGTTTTCTTTTTTTCTTCCGGGCGGGTGGGGGGGTCTTTTTTTTTTTTTTTTTTTTTTTTTTAGTAGAGGGAGGGAGTCAGGGAAGGGCAATGGGAGAGGGAGAGAGAGAGCATCTTAAGCAGGTGCCAGACCCTGTACAGAGCCGCCTGATGCTAGGCTTGACCTTGTAACCCCGAGATCATGACCTGAGCCGAAATCAGGAGTCGGAAGCTTAACCAACTGAGCCACCCAGGTGCCCTAGCATCATAATTGTTTTAACAAATGTCTACCTGGTTACAGTGGACGAGGAATCCAGGTTTCCATGTAACCTGGAGGTAGGACAGGACAGGAAGGTCAGGTGCAATGCCAGCGCACTCATGAATTAAAACCAGCTCTTCCCATTCTCTCTCCCTGGGTCCGTTGCAGCAGAGACCCGCTGCCCCCTGTGTTTCATGACAGGGCCGTGGTCTGACCTCGTGTGTGACCTGCTTCCCCCTAAGGCTGAGAGCTGTGACCATGTTTCTAGAGCCCCTGTGCTTCCCAAAGCAAGGCTCTACCTGTGGAACAGGAGGTGAGTTTTATAGTATCAGGGGATAGAGTCCACATGGCCATGAAATATTTCATGGGATAAAGGCTTGGGGCTTTGCACTTCTATACACAGCACAGCACAAAGACTTTTGGACAAACAAAATAGCAATAAACTTTAAATCCACACTACCCACAATTAACTAGTTATTACTCTAGTGAAATGTAGAAATAAGGATCACTTGTGATTTTTTTCTAAGATTAAATTATTTTATTTTCTTTTAAGATTTTATTTATTTATTCACGAGAAACAGAGTGAGAGAGAGAAAGGCAGAGACACAGGCAGAGGGAGAAGCAGGCTCCATGCAAGGAGCGTGATATGAGACTCGATTCCAGGACCCCAGGATCACGCCCTGGGCCAAAGGCAGGTGCTAAACTGCTGAGCCACCCAGGAATCTCCAGATTAAATTATTCAATTGAAATAATGTCCATTATTCTAAAACCCCAAGTTTCTTAATTTTCTTTTTTTTAAAACTTCTTCTTTCTTTCTTGCTTTCTTTCTTTCTTTCTTTTTCTTTCTTTCTTCCTTCCTTCCTTCCTTCCTTTTTTTCTCTCTTTTCTTTTTTGGGATTTATTTGGCATTACAATATATTTAATTTGTTCTTTTGAAATGACTGGTGATAGTGTTGAGCAGATGTTGCTGTTTCTAAGTGGCCTTACTTTGCAAAACAAACTGTCAGTCCCCCATGTTCTCCAAGAAATTTTACTAATCCATGAGCATCTCAAATTGTGGGAACCACTGGCACACAGTAGAGCTTCTCAAGGATCAGGCATCAGTAAAATGAAAAACTACTTTTCTTTGGGTAACAGCTTTCTGCTACAGCCTTGGGGCAGTGACAGTAAAATTTATTTTTATTTCTAAATTTCAGGATTATGTTCTTGCCAAAATGATGAATGAAAATCTAATCAAGCTTTTATTCCACTTTTCTCTGCTTTATGGAGAGATAAATTAAATGACACCAGAAGAAAGCAATTAGATAGAGCCACAAATCAGAACATTCTACAAGATAACTTGTTTTGCATGTTGGCCCTGGGGCTGGGTGTTCTCTACATGAAAGTTTCTGGAGGGGTCCTCACTATTTATGGTCTGTGTTGACTGATGAAGTCCCTCAGTGGTTTCTTAGTGCCAAGGTGGGCAGGGTCCTGGCTGGATGGCTGGCTCCCAGGCCCAGTGATGTGAGGAGGCTAGAGAAGTGGGAACCTGGGCCAGATGATAGGGGAATCTCACACAGGGAAGAGACCAGAACTCTAGTGAAGCCGTGTCCCCAGTGAGGGGAGTATGCACAGAAACTCAGCCCCTCAAATCAGGCAAAGAAGGAAATCAACCACGAGAAATGATTAATGAGTGTTGTTAATTCAATGAGCATTTAAAATAAGCCAGTAGATGAGAAAACTTGACATGTCACAAAATTCTACAGCTCATACATGGAAAAAAATTTCAATAAAGTAGGTTTGGAGGGAAAATACCTCAACATAATAAAGGCCATATATGACATACCCATAGTTAGCATCACACTCAATGGTTAAAAACTGAATGATTTTTCTCTAAGATGAGGAACTAGACAAAAATGTCCAATCTTGCCACTTTTGTTTAACATTGTACTGGAAGTCCTGGCCATGGCAATCAGACAAGAAAAATAAATAGAAGGCATTCAAATTGGTAAGGAATAAATAAAATTGTCACTATTTGCGTATGACATGATACTATATATAGAAAATCCTAAAGACTCCACCAAAAAACTATTAGAACTAATAAACAAATTCAGTAACCTTGCAGGATATAAAATTAATATACACAAATCTGTGATATTTCTATACACTAATAACCAAATAGTAGAAAAGAAATTAAGAAAATAATCCCATTTACAATCATACCAATAAAGAAAATGAAATGCCTAGGAATACATTTAACCCAGGACGTGAAAGACCTGTACTTTGAAAACTAAAATAAGATACTGATGAAAGAAATTGAAGACAATACAAACAAGTGGAAAGATATACCATGCTCACGCACTGAAGACTTAATATTGTTAGAATGTTCATAATTCCCAAAGGATAGATTTAATGCAACCCCTATCAAAATATCAATAGTATTTTTTACAGAACTAGAACAAATAATCCTAAAATTTATATGGAACCATAAAGGACCCTGAATGGCCAAAGCAATCTTGAGAAGGAACAAAGTTGGAGGTACCACAATCACAGATTTCAAGATATGCTACTAATGTATAGTAATGACAACAATATGGCATTAGTACAAAAATAGTCACTTAAGTCAGTGAAACCAGATAGAAAGACAATAAATAAATCCACACTTATACAGTCAACTAATCTTGGACAAAGAAGGCAAGAACATACAATGAAGAAAAGATGGTTTCTTCAATACCTGCTGTCAGGAAAACTGAACAACTACATGCAAAACAATGAAACTGCACCACTTTCTTTTTTTTTTAATTTTTATTTATTTATGATAGTCACAGAGAGAGAGAGGCAGAGACACAGGCAGAGGGAGAAGCAGGCTCCATGCACCGGGAGCCTGATGTGGGATTCGATCCCGGGTCTCCAGGATCGCGCCCTGGGCCAAAGGCAGGCGCCAAACCGCTGTGCCACCCAGGGATCCCCACTTTCTTATACCGTATACAAAAATACATTCCAAAAGAATTCAAGACCTAAATTTGAGGTGTGAATCCATAAAGCTCCTAAAAGACAGTAATCTCTTGAACATCAGCCTTAGCAGACTTTTCCAGATAATGTCTCCTTAGGCAAGGAAAACAAAAGCAAAAATAAACTGTTGGGACCACACCAAAATAAAAAGTAAAGTACTTTTGCACAGTAAAGGAAACCATAAAATGAAAAGACAACCTATTGACTGGGAGAAGACCTTTGCAAATTATATATCTGGGAAGGAGTTAATGCTCAAAATACATGATGAACTTATAGAACTCAACAACCAAAAAAAAAAAAAAAATCAGAATATTCAGGACCTGAATAGACATTTTTGCAAAGAAGATATACAGATGGCCAACAGACACATGAAAAGATGCTCAACATCTCTCATCATCAGGGAAATGCAAATCAAAATCACAATAAGGGGGTGCCTGGGTGGCTCAGTAGTTGAGCGTCTGTCTGCCTTTGGCTCAGGTCATGATCTCAGGGTCTTGGGATCGAGTCCTGCATGGGGCTCCCCGCAGGGAGCCTGCTTCTCCCTCTGCCTGTGTCTCTGCCTCTCTCTCTCTCTCTCTCTGTGTCTCTCATGAATAAATAAATAAAATATTTAAACAAAACAAAATAAAACCACAATAAGATATCACCTCATACCTGTCAGAATGGCTGGTATCAAAAATACAAGAAAGAATAAATTTTGGCAAGGCTGTGGAGGAAAGGAACCATCATGAATTGTGTGTGGGTGGAATTGAAATTGGTGCAACCACTGTAGAAAACAGTATGGATGCTCCTCAAAATATTAAAAATAGAAATACCATACAATCCAGTAATCCTACTATGACAATCCAACAAGAATGAAAACACTAATATGAAAAGATATATGAACTCCTATGTTTATTGCAGCATTATTTACAATAGTCAAGATATGGAAACAGCCCGAATGTCCAATGATATATTAATGGATTAAGATTTGGTAAATATATATGTATGCCATTATATATGTATATATATAATGGAATATAACCTAGCTGTAAAAAGGAATGAGATTTTGCCATTTGTTATATCAATGGACCTATAGGACATAATGTTAAATGAAATAAGTCAGATAGAGAAAGACAAGTATCACGTGATTTTGTGTATATGTGGAATCTATAAAACAAAACACAACAACAAACAAACAAAAAATGGAACAGATTCATAAAAAAAAGGAAACAAACCAGTTGTTGCCACTGAGTAAGGGGCTGGAGGCTGGATAAAAGAGATGAAGGAGACTAAGAGGACAAGCCCAGCGAAATCTCTGGAAATAGCCCCCAACAGCCATTTTTGAGCAGCTGTGGAGTTGAGCCCCATGCCCAGCCTGGGTGAGCAGGCCCGTGGTCACCTGTCTCTGTGACCCTGTGCTAAGCCCCAGGCTGGTGCCCACCATGGGAGCTCAGCAAAGGTCTGGGAGATGATGATCAGATGACCTCACTCCTAATACACAGTTGGGCCTGATAGTGTCCTCAAGAATCCAAAGCCCTGACAAGACAATGACGCCATCACAAGTATGGATTCGAACTGGAAAAAAGAAGAAAAAGGAATAGTATACAAAAGAGAAAAGGGCCAAACAAAATTCTTACCTCTTTCTCTATGATAAGCCCTCTTCAGATTTTTTTTTTTTAAACAAGTATCAAATTCTTCCAGATGGCAATCGATCATTTTTTTCTCTCTCTCAGTCTTGGGAACCCTACTTTTCTGAATCCTCTACACACAGTGGATAATCATGTACATTTCTCTGCAAGCTTTTTTGTTACCTGGTTATTTTTAGGTTTCAGGTCTATGGATATTTTGCTTTGTTTTTAAGAAATTGTGGTAAGAGAGACATAGCACAAAATTGTTCATTTTAGCCGCATTTACCTCCACGGTGCAGGGGCAGTGAGCACACCCACAGTGCTGTGCACCATCACCACCATTGGTCTCCAGAATGTTCTTCATCCTGCAAAACTAGAATTACAATTTTATGTTTCACGAAGGCTTTCCACTTTTAGGCTCAGATCTCCCGACCTCCCTCCGGGTGTACAGCCTGGCTGCCACAGAGGCTGGTGATGGGGGAGCAGCCGGGGCGGCCTTTCATGTTGGACTGGCTTTCCAGGGTCACAGCATGAGAGTGTAGGGCCAAGGGCAGCTGCCCCCAAATGCACCTCTTTGGCATATCGATCATGATGAATAAAAGTTACCCAAGAGACGCTGAGGCACTCAGGCCCCCGCCCCCTGAGAGCAGGCAAGATCCCTCCCTGTGGATTGTGCCCTCCCTGAACCAGGAGACAGAGACATTCTCGTCACCAGAGATGGGAGATTCATGGGCCCAGAAGGCTGGGGCCCACTCATGGGACTTTTTACCTACTTTCCCACGCAGCCCACATTCTGTGCAGAATTCCTTCCTTAAGTGAAGTTCCTGGAGTTAGGTTTTCCTGGTCCCGTCAATTCCTCCCAGATCCAGCATCTCTTTGTCTAAAAAGTGTAAAAACTACAGCCTCAGTCCCTTCCATGGGGCTCGGTCTCATTACTGGGCCTCAGTGTGCACAGAAGAGAACTTTGGTTTCCTCTCCTGTTAATCTGTCTCATGTCAAGTTAATTCTTAGTCCGACTGGAAGACCCTGGTAGAGAGGACTTTTTCCTTCCTTTCGAGGGTTCAGTAAGACCCACTGGGGACTCAGGACATTGTGGGGATCATCCATTTCATCATTTCAGGGAATCCTGTGGTTGTAAGTAGACCCCTCTGCACACTGTCTACCAGGGTTCCCACCCACAGTCCTGAGTCCTTTTCCAAGGTGGGGAATCCAGATTTCAGAACCAATCAGAACTCACAAAAGTCCTTCAGCACTCCATAAAAGCTTTGGGTCCCTGGGAAGCTCTTGTCGGTATGGAGACCTCAGGCACCAAAGGGAGCCCATGAGTGGGCTTTGTACCAAGGGGCAGCACCACCCAGAGGGGTGAGGGGCATGTTCCCAAGTGCACGTCACTGCGACACTAAGAAAAAGGGTCCCATGAGAGGCTTGTCTTTCTGGCTCCTAGGACCTTGCACCATCTGAATCTCTGTGGCCGCAGGAGGTGAGCGGTGTTCTGCTGTCTTCCCTCCTGCAGCAGGTGGAGGCCGTGGCCATGGTGGGACTTTGCCAGGCAGTTCCAGCCTCACCTGGGTGCATGCTCTCAAGACCCCAAAGGCTCCCTAGCATGCCCCCCATGGCCTTTCCCAAGTGGGGGCAGTGAGCTCCATGGTCCTTGAGCCCTTCACATTTGGGTTGGGCTGATTCCTACCATGGCTTCAGGATCCCAAGTGGGCCCACATCCGATTGGAAAGTTGCCCACCCTGGTATCTCCATAAAGAAGTATAAAGACTCTGGCAGCACTTTGCTTCTATGCCCAGCATCCTCCCTCTGACTCTTTCCCTTTTTCTTTTTTTTTTTAAGATTTTATTTATTTATTCATGACAGAGAGAGAGAGAGAGAGAGAGAGGCAGAGACACAGGCAGGGGGGAGAAGCAGGCTCCATGCAGGGAGCCCAACGCGGGACTTGATCCCTGGTCTCCAGAATCCCACTCCAGGCTGAAGGCAGCGCTAAACCACTGGGCCTCGGGGGTTGCCCCCTTTCCCCTTTTAACAGAACTTCCTTCTTAAGAGAACAGCAACTTTCCGAATCTTGCCCCAGAGTCCCCAGGGCCAGGCCATTGAGGACTCCATCTCCCCTCCCTCTGTGTTTGACATAGGGCTGCTCCATGATCTTCTTGGATGTTCCTACAAATTTTGCCCATGACACTGCCCTTTCAATAATGTCCTCACCTGGACCCTGACTAATGCAGAGGAAACAGGTACCTCTCTGGTACATGAGATTGTTTTAACTTGAGTGCAAAATTGTTGTAATGGTAGCAGGCCATGAATCCCACAGTGAGAAAGTTATTCCTGTTGGGGGCTGGAATGCTGTCCCCTTCAAGGTCCTTGTAGCTAGATTAAGAATCAAATGAGGTTAAGACCAATTAATAGGAAAACATCAAAATTAGGTAGCAGATGTATGAGGAATCCACTGACATAGAAATCCAAAAACAGGCAAAATGAGGCACATATGTCATCTTGAACTAAGGAGAAGGCAGTAGGGGTCTGGGGCCTCAGAGGAAAGGAATGCGATTTACAGGAAGATGCAAAAGAGTCAATGTTTGGTAAATAAATGTTGGCTGGGCCACTCAGAAACAAGGGAGCAAAGATAGGACTTTGATGGAAGTGGCCTGGCTAGGTTCCTCCCTAACATACCTAGCTTACATCACCATGTAGTTACCTATGGTAACAGTTATCTTCCTGGAGCAAGTCCTCTGCTTACATTCTTTTTAGGTGGTTGAAGGAGAAGTAAAGAAGTTTTCCTGAATTAGCAGGGTTTTGATTGCTTCTATACTCCAAACAGTCTTCATGTCAGAGTGGCCCAGTTGGGGGTAGCCCGCCATCGGCCCCTCCAGTTCCCTCCTCTGGAACTTAGCTGAAGTTCCACAAATTAAAAGTTGAGCTGGTCAATTATTCCATCGTGTCGGACCAGTCTCTTAGTCTTGACAAGAGGCTCGTTCTCTGAAACTCATTTCAGAAGGTGATAAGGCAGGCGTGGTCTCAAAGTTAGGCCTGTGGTTCAAATAAGCAGGTATTAAATAAGAGGCATTTCTATGGAACCAAAAGGAAAATAATGACTGGATCAAGTTATAAGCCAGTTTTGAGGGCTGAGGGCAGTTAGTTGAGCTTTCTGGATGTCAGTCTGAAAGGATCTTCAGATAGAGAGCAGGCAGTGACAGTCTGATAGATTTTCCTGGTTTGTAGGTCAAATGTCTCAGGTGATCCTTTTTAGTGGCCCACAGAGCAACAGACATGAAGATGGTCCATATGTGAGCTGTTGTGGCGATTTCTCTGAAGTGTCTATCAAGTCATTTATATTCAGTTTGCAGGGCTTCAGGCAAAAGGACAGATTTTGTTCTCTAATGATTCCAAGTCTGAAAGGTGAAAAAAAAAATAAAAAATGTTAGTTTGGAGAACTGTTACCAGACATAAGAAGACACTTGTAGAAATCAGAGTCTAGTTCAATTTATGAAGAACGGTACTAGAATCTACTAGCTACAAAGGTGTGTTACTGAAACACATTTTCTCTCTAACATCACCTTCGTTTTTATCAAAGATTTTCAAGTTAACATGAATTTATATGCAAAAAAAGTTTCGTTTTAAAAAATACTTGGCCTGATTATTTACCTAAGTGTGGCAAGAAGAGTGATTGATCATATAGACTCTTTAAAACCTGCTCTGATGGAACTTTTCATGTGGAATTTCTAGATTGAACTTTTAATGGCCTCTCAAGACCAGGAGCCCAGCTAACTACCTGCTATCAGATTTACCTGCGATACCTACAGATTTGGGTGAATTCCTGTCTTCTCCAATCCCCAAATATCCTGAGGCACCTGCACCTCCCAAGAAGTGACCTTCTATACGTACCCAGTAAGGATGCTGGGAACTCTGTAAGCAAGGCAGCAGGCTGGTATCTCAAGGGGCTTTATTGGCTCCGTGAAGCCAACTTCAGTTCCTTAAAGCTGCCGTCTGGTCGTGTCTGAGTCTGTGCACGTCTCTCTCAGATATGACAGCCCAGCCATGTAACCAATGTTTCCTGTTGGGAGGAAAACAGATTCTTTTTGAATTTTTGCAAATAGATATATTGCCATAAAAAATACGAACAGTCCTCGAGTTTCTGAACTTTGGAGGGTTCAGTGGAGAGAAAAGTAAATGCTTCAATCCTGCTTTCAACAGTATCATGCATCAAATTGCTGTAAGTCACTTAGCTTAAAAGAAAATGTTTTCCTTAAATCTGGAAAAATGAAACATTTTTTTAAGTGAACATGAAGTCATAAAAATGATACCAGTCCTCCTTGGTTCATTCATTCCCTTGTTATTAAGTCTTTTTTGTTGTTGTTGTTGGTTTTTTTTGTTTTGTTTTGTTTTGTTTTGTTGTTGTTGTTGTTGTTATTAAGTCTTGTTCTGCTCAAGTCCACTTTTTCTACTAATTCTGGGTATTTTTATATAGCTTGGTTTTAGGATTTTAAGGTTATCAGAAACCTGTACTCAAAGGTTTTGTTTCTGCTTTTGTTTTTATTTTTTTCATGAGCCTCACTGAAGATGAAGCCCATTGGTGGAAAGCTTTCATAAAAGTATCTGAGAGGGGCTCCTGGGGGCTCAGTTGGTTAAGCAGCTGCCTTTGGCTCGTGGTGATCTTGGGGTCCTGGGATGGAGCCCCTGCGTTGAGCTCTCTGCTCAGCGGGGAGCCTGCTTCTCCCTTGCCCTCTTGCTCTCTCTGCTTGTGTGTACTCTCTCTCTCAAATAATAAATAAAATCTGTTATTTAAAAAAAGCATCTGAGTAAAAGTATAAGTGTCTGTTAACAATAAAAGGCTTAAAAAGGGCCAAGGTGGGCTCCCTGGGTGGCTCAGCAGTTTGGTGCCTGCCTTTGGCCCAGGGCATGACCCTGGATTCCTGGGATTGAGTCCCATATCGGGCTCCCTGCATGGAGCCTGCGTCTCCCTCTGCCTATGTTTCTGCCCTCCCTCCCCCACCCCCTGTGTCTCTCGTGAATAAATAAATAAAATCTTTAAAAAAGAGGGGGGGGGCAAGGTTAAAGATCTGGTGAGAGCTCATAACAATGCAATTGATGAGAAAATTTGGTTATTTCTGTGACACATGACACTTCAAGATAATAATATACTAGGACATCAGATCTCTAGGGGCTTTATGCAATTTTTGGAGCACTTATTTTAATAATATCGCTACACAAATATAATCTAATAGGATTTAGGATCACTTACTTGACAGTGCTTTAATTTATATCATTTTTAACATACCAAGAAAGTCAATTAGTTTCATTTCTGCCCTCCCTGCAGTAACACCTGGAGGACCTGGGACCACTGTGTTTCTTACATTCTGGCTCCTGCCTTGAATAGTCTCCTGTGTGTCCCCTGCTCCCCAGGCAGGCAGGTGGGGCTGGCTGCACAGGGGAGGCCTGGGGTGTCCACAGCTATGGGCCTCTTGCAGGAGACGCTGCAGGCTTGGGGAGAGGACAGGAAAGCAGTGGAGACCCCAAGGAATCAGAATTCGAAACCAGCCCTTCCCTCCAGGTGGTCAGAAAGGGTCATTTGTGTAAGTGAGAGACAGAACACGCACTATTCCTGCTTGTTGGCTTTAACCGTATACTTTAAATATTTACCCAGGGGGGTGTCTGGGTGTCTCAGTAAGTTAAGCGTCTGCTCAGGTCATGATCTCAGGGTCTGGGACTGAGTCCTGCATCTGGCTCCCTGCTCAATGGGAAACCTGCTTCTTCCTCTCCCTCTGTTGCTCCCACTGCTTGTGCTCTCTCCCTCCTTCCCTCTCTCTCTCTGTCTCTCTCGGTCAAATAAATAAATGAAATCTTTAGAATGAATGAATGAATGAATAAATAAATAAATAAATAAATAAATAAATAAATAAATAAATATTTATCCAGGGATGGGGCCTCAGTTTGCATCCTGCCCAAAGTAACTGAGCCTGGACAACCCCACTCACGTGCCCTCAAATCTTGCCTGACTGCCAAGATCACCTTCTACCTAATGTCTCTGAGCAGTTGGAGGGAAATTTCCAAAAGGGTGTCAGGTCTTGCTCCCACCTGCTGCGCACACCTGGACCTAACCAACCTGCCCTAGGCATGTAAAGCTGCCTACCTCTCCCATCAGGCACTGTTCTCCCCCAGACCACCTTGCTCAAGCCCCAGTGCCAAATCCATTCCCCTGCCTTATGGTGGTCTGGTTCCTGGGACACACCCAGCTCTCTACTGCCCCAGGCCCTTTGCACTCATTATTCTCTCTGCTTTCCCTCAACCCCTCATCTGGTTGCCTTCCCTCTGTAATCTTTCATGTGTTGGTTTAAATGTCACCATTGGAGAGGTGTTCCCTGGCCACTCAGTGGAAAACCGCCACACCCACACCCCCCTTTCTCTCATATGACCCTGTGTGAATCCCTGCGCTCACACCAGGGGCAGGTGGTCTCTCTTGTGACTGCCTTGTATCCGTAAGCCAGCCATAGACAATAGGAAATGAAAGGGGTGATTGTGTTAAAGTAAAAGTTTATTTACAAAAACAGGTGGTGGGCTGACTTTGCTCCCAGGCCATTGTCCACCAACCCCTGACTTACCCCATCTGGATTTTTCTTGTTTACAGCCTAAGTCTTGCCTCTTGCTCGTTGTGGTCTCTCACATGCCAAGAACATTCTCAGCATTTCTAGACATGGTGAATCTCTCTTAAGTGAATACTATTGGCAACTGCACCACTCTTTGATGCCCTGGTGAATCCACTTTCTACTTTCCCTTTATCTAGTACATGTTCCCCTGGCAATTTAGCTTCATTGTCTTGTTGCAAAAATGCCCGAACTTCAGCAGGTTGACCAGAAAGATCATCAGGATCTGAGAAGGTTAGGTTAGTGCATGGGGAGAGGGCAAGGCTTTCTGTACCAGGTTGGAAGCAGCTAGATCCAGCAGGAAAGGAGCAGCTCTTAATCATGCAAATGCAGTTTATTTGTGGTGAATTTTAAATTCTGGGTAAACTCCCAACTTTGTCCTATTTTTCAATGTTTCTAGGCATCTTTCTTCTCTGTGTCATCTTAGGCTTAGAAAAATAACTACTTTAATATTAGCTTATGAAATCAGAAGGACAATCAAACAAAATAAAAATAAGCTAATACCCTTCCTCCTTCCCCGCCCCCTGCCCCCAAGCTAGGATGAGCAATCAGGTCAGAGGGGACCTACAGTTATAGTAAAAATAGATATAGAGGTGAAATCTCCCTGCACCCCCTCTCCCTGCTGTTCTAACAAGCACGCCTCCTTTTCCTGGGGTAGCAGAATTAGGCTGGCTAAGAAACAGCACGGTTCTTGGGTGAGTGTGGACAGCTGCACTGGGCTGGCTCCGTGGGGGGGGGTGGGCCAGGCAGAGTCAGAGCAGCTGCTCCTTGTTGTAAGAAGGTGGCTCCTACGCCCCAAGCTGTGCATGTTAGGTTTCCCGACACCTCAAAGCAGCATGTGCTGGTTACTCATTGGGGGACAAAAAAAGCACCCTGATTTGCAGTGCTTGCTGATTCCTGTGCTGTAAATATTGCCACCAGGGCTGATTTCAAGTCCCCAGTGAGAAGGCATTGAGCTCACAGTTGGGAAGAGACACATGAGGTGGGCTCTGCAGGACAGGAAGAGGCTTCTGCACACCGCGGCCCCCAGGCACCTCCTGTGACACTGGATCAGAGGTCAGGCTGCCCCTGTTCTTCCTGCCCCCACAAGCTCTGGCCTCGGCCACCCTCAGCCCCACCTGCCCAGGTGCTGCAAGGTGTCATCTCCTCAGGGTCAGCCCCCTGTGATGAGGACCCCAGGACCCCCACTCAGCTCCAGCCTGTGCTCTGCTGCCCCCTGCACGTCAACAAGAGGACTGTCATGATATTTCTGGAACAGGAAGCCCATGGCTCCCCAGCAAACTTTCTTTAAAAACATGTCCCTAGGCTCATCAAAAAATTAGACATGCAAACAAGGGGGCATTTCTGTTGCTAATCTGGCCCACTGGCAATCCTAGGGCATGACAAGGCAATCTAAGGCCACCCCCCTGCTGTGCAGATACAGGCCTCTCTCCAAGGATGTGTTTAGGATCCACATGAGGGGGTCTCAGGGCAGGTGGCTCCCCCCAGGGCTGTCAGGAAATGTGTAAAGACAGTTTTTGATTTCACAGTGGATGTGGGAGGGGAGGCTAGGACCTGAGCTGCTTAGGGTCATGTCCAGCAAGGACAGGAAGTCCCACACACCCCAAAATATAAATTTTATTCTGGTGTTTTCCTCCAGTGACAGAGTTAGAATTACCAATAAATCCATTGTCGTGGCCTTCTCTGCAGGTGCTGCTGGCTCCTCGTGACAAGCTACCAGGGAGTCGGCACCTGGCTCCAGGGCACAGGGGAGGGCAAGGCCAGAATGCAAACATCCAGCTCCGATCCTGTTCCCTCTTGGACAGAAAACCAGGGAGTTGGAAATTCCCAGCACGCTATTCATAATTCCTGCTGCTTGCTTTTCCACGCCTGGTGCTTTGCTGGTTCTTATGTTTGGTTTTCTCTAATCTGCTCAAGACCCTGTGTGGTGAGGGCACCCGTTTCCGCCTTGCAGATGGAGGAGCCAGATGCCAGGAGGCCGTGACTGACTCACAGCTGGGGAGGGGTAGACTCAGGCCTTACACCTCGTCCTTCTGACTCCAAAGGTCAAACTCTCCACTCTCCCGGCTGGCCTTCTATTGGGAACCTGAATAGTGTCTCTTTGGGCAAAGTGTTTTGCAAACTGTAAAGTGCTGGGCAAACAGAGGGCATTTGGTTGATGGTGGTTTTCTTGTCCCTGCAGAGGCTCTGTGATCGACAGTGGTCTTTGTCACTGAAGGTCCTCTGCCTGTGTCACGTGCAGATCTAGGGTCTCCAAGAGAAATGCTGTGACCAGGAGACCCCCAAAGGCAGACAGTGTTAGTCAAGGCTCAGATTTCTTCCAACTAGGACAGTGGTTCCCAAACCTTGCTGCCTGCTGGATCACCTGAGCACACTGACCACCGTGATGTCTGGGAGGCCGGCAGCCTGAGGGAGGCAGAGTGTCCAGGAGGGGGTGGGCACATGCAGGCAGCGGGGGGTTCTTAAGACCCCAGGGGTTCCAGTGTGTGGTGAGGTTGGGGAACCGCTGACCTGAGGCCTTGTCTTGTCGTGTCAGTAAGAATCCAGGCAGTTTGGCGTGAATCCCTGGGTGACGGACGTGTGGTGTCTGGCAAGATCCCTAAGCCCCGCAAAGGCAACTAGAGGCCCTACATGCCCATTGGAAACATCTGGGGACTCTCGAGAATGAGACGGGCAGGCTAGAAGGGCCCTGGAGGACACCAGGCTGGCGGCAGGGACAGGCTCCTTGGAGGGACTAGACTCCGGGCAAGGAGGTGTGGTTATGGCCACAGCAGCACTCTCACAGCACAGTGAGTCCGCTGTGCACGGGGCCTTGGCCTGCTGGCTCCCAGATCCCGGCTCTGGACACCCCTGTGCCCCGCCGGAGTGGCCAGGCCTGTTTCCTTTCCCTGGGACAGGCCCCCAGGTGGGCACATATATCACTCAGACAACAGGCCGTTGGTTTGCCTTAGACGCCTGATCCTTTGCGCTCTCGCCTCCTGAAAAGGCTGCGGAGAAGGGCTGGGCCACCAGCAGGACGCAGGGCGGTGGCACGCGGGGCTCTGGCTGGCCCCGAGGCAGCCGCTGGGCCGTCGGGTCTCGGGCCCGCTGAGTGTGGGAGCGGAGGCCTCGTGGGGCTGCGGCGGGAAGGGGGTGGCGAGCAGGGCCGGGTGTCCCCGGGGAGCGCTGCAGGGCCGCCGCCGCTGTCCCCACACCACAGGGTTGCGGGGTGGCGGGTCGGAGGGGGCTCCCCGCAGGCCACCGCCCTCACCACCAGGGGGCAGCGGTTAGCCAGAATCAGGGGTGTCTAGGCTCGCAGTGTCTCCTTGAGAGACGATCGTCCTTAGAACACCGTGTAGACGCTCCGCCGCGCAGCCCCCGCCGCCAGCAGCCCCGCCGGCCCGCAGGCCCGAGCCCCGGCGCCCCAGGCCCGGCTCTCCCGCCCGGCCCTGCCGACCCAGCTCACCGCGCCGGGCAAGAGCGAGCCGGCGCCCCGGGGCCCCGCAGCCTCCGTCGGGCTCGGGCTGGCGGTCCGCAAAGGAATCCACCGACGCGTGGACCAGCTGGCATTGGGGTGGAGTCATTTAGTTTTCCTCCTCACGTGTCTGTTTGCCAAGCGCCACTTTCATAACCAGAGGAACAGGTGTCCTGGAGGGTCGGCGGCCCACGTGCCCCCCCTGGGTGTCGCTGTCGGCCGGCCCCCCTCTGTGAGCCTGGGCAGCCCCCGCCCTCTGGCCCTGAGCCCCCGCGGCGGGCGGGCCTCGCGCACCTGGTGGGCTGCGTGCACCGTGCACCGCCCGGGCGCCTGGAGGAGGTCACCTGCGCTCAACTCCGGCCCCGCGCTCCTGAGCCGTCCTCTCCTCCTGCACAGGTGATCACTGGCTCCAAGCCTGCCCATTCCAGTCACACCATCTGGCACAACCTGGGTGGGATTTGTGCCCAGACTGCTTGGATTTTGAGTTCAATGGACACGGTACTCTGCAAATTGTGGTGCTTCTACCTGCAGGAGCTCCCCTTTGCAGCAGGAATGCACACCTGTCAGGTGGAGGAGAGAGGGGGTGGGGAAGGAGACCCGGCCAGGACTGAGGAACTAACAGGTGACTGCACCTGCCTGAGCAGCCAAAACGTCCTAACCTATAAGAGAGACTCTGGCATTTTCTTTTAATGTTTGTTCACCTTAATCCTTGTTAGTATCTGAATGGAACTGGGAACTACGGTGATTCCACTGGAATCATAGGACATACCTGGGAATCAGGGGAACAGACAAACCTCAGGTCCCCAGCATACACCCACCCTCTGCCACTTCCTCTCGTTTTCTGTGAACTGATCAGCCTTCTTTATACTGCACAGTGACTATAACCCAGACTTAGGGCATAATTACTCTCCACGCCATGGAGAACTATCATGGTCCTTTATTCTTCTTAAAATAAATGTGGCTGAGAGCCACCTGTGCAAAATCTAGTCTCTTTCATTGCTGGAGGCTCTCCTTCTCCCCATGGCTGTGCAAGGGTCCTGGGGTTTTATAAACAACCTGTGTTTGCAGCCCTTACAATCCCAGGAGGTGGAACCTGCCCACATCCTTGCCAATGGCTGTGCCTGGGGATCTCCCAGAGGCCACCCTCTGTAGACCAGGCTCCCACAGCATGAGTGCAGAAGGGTTACAGCCCTCAGGCTTTCAGAAACCCCTGCTCCTTCCCCCAGTGATGGTGAGTCTCTTCTCCCTTCTCTTGCTCCACTAGGCAAGGGACCCTTCACTCCTCGATCACAGTGACTTTATAGGAGGAATTCTCCCTCCCTGGGATTAAGAAATTTTTTTTTTCCTTTAAAAGTTTGCCTCTCAGCGTCCTTGGCGACTCAGGAATTCTAATTCCTGGAATGTCAAGTGCTGAACAGTGACTCTTTCTCCTCTTTGCATTCCTGTCGTTGAATCCTGATTGTCCATGGGACAAGGATGTCCTTGGTGGAGAAGGGGACATGTCCCTAGAAGTGGGACACAAACAGGAAATGAACACTGACATTTCAAAAAGTACCACTCCCCTTGCCTCACACATGACCCAGGTCTGCAGGTGGGGAGAGGCCCCCTCAGCATCTAAAGACGGTTTCCCTTCACCTCTGACAACTGTAGCCCAGGATCTGCTCTAGAAAATTATCTCAAGATTAAGGGGTCTTCTTCTAGGAAGGAGGGTAGTGGTTCCTACAGGGAGAAGAGAGGATCTCCCCAGAAGTCACTGACAGTCACAACCCCAGGAGACACTTTCCAGAAATGTTCAAGTAGGCACAGTAGCAGAGGGTTAGGGACTGTACCTAAGATAAGGACCTTGTGTGTGTGTGTGGGGGGGGGCGGGCAGGGAGGAGTGTGGTCCCTTGATTGCTGGTCCCAGGACTGTAGCATGAAGCGCTGACTGTAGTTCTTGGCAATTCTCTTTAATGATCCTTACTGGTGGCCAGCCTTCCATCCCTGGTCTGGCCCAGCCGTGCGTGCTGCCTTGTCTGGAGTAACAGCTCCTGAGATCCAATCCTGGCTGCCTGCTTCCCAGCCCAGAGGAGCTGCAGACCTCTCCCAACGTCGGTTCATTCATCCGGAACATGGGGTAAGGGTGTTATGGTGCACAAAGGCCACCACCCAAAGCACAGTGTTTGTGACTATATCCCAGTTGTCTATGGGCTTCAGGAGGCCACAAGGAAGTTGACTGGGATTTCGGCTGCATGTTTTTTCCATTCTTGCTTATCTGTACTTTCTAAGGTTTTCATAATG
This sequence comes from Canis aureus, assembly GCF_053574225.1. NCBI lineage: Eukaryota > Metazoa > Chordata > Mammalia > Carnivora > Canidae > Canis > Canis aureus. Next base: position 72,884,133 of record NC_135611.1, on the reverse strand, counting down.
ATTACTTTTTTTTTTTTTTTTTTTTAACTAACAAGAATAACAGAAGAAACTGCTGGAATGACAATGTTCAACGTACCTCTGAGACTCCTAGAAAACAGCCACTGCTAAGTTGTTCATGAAAGCTCGAAAAGGAGGAGACAAGTCAGGGCAATGATGCATTATTGTGCCATCCCCAGGAGCAGTGACATAGGAATGTATGACATTTTTGCTCATGAGCCAGGTAACTGGTTTGATTAATTGTTCCACTTGCTAGTGAGAGATTCACACTCTTCACTTTTACAACAAATCACTGCATTTCCGTTAGATTCCGTATTTGTCCAGGACACAGAGATTGAAATTTCAAAGTAATCCTTCAGTCATGTCTTCTGGCAAGTCCAATTTGCCAGGACCATTTGGAGAGTGAACCCACTGGATGTCTACAAAGTCTACAACTGAGCTTTTGGCTCAGTTTTCTGAGAATGTGCAAGCGAAGAGGGGGAAGGACACCAGATTCCCCAATATATCACAGATCAGCAAATTTCACCAAGGTGAGGCCTGGACACAGCGTTGCGTTTTGCCAACATTCTGTCCACAGATGACCTATTTCAGTGCATCGTGCACATTTGAGGGCTTGAGAAGCAGAAAGACGCAGGGCAGAAAACCATGATGCTGGAAGCTGGTTTGGTGGAGTCACTCCATGGTCACCTTAGTCCTTGACTCTCCATCCAGCCTTGAGCACACAGCACCCCTGAGGCAGCGTGTTGGGATGGTTCCAGCTGAGTATTGTGGTCTCAGGTTCCTAATCATCTGTCCATCTCTGCCGGGTCCTGTGACCTCAGGTGCTCAGCCCTCCCCAGACCTCAAGGCCTTATTACATGTTCTATGCTTTTTCTGTTTTCTGATAATTCTATAATCTTCAGTGATAAATCAAAAAGTATGATCACCACAAGGATGTTTTGATGTTTTAAGGGCCCTCATAAATTCCAGAGCATCATTAAGAATAATAGTAGTAGCTACGTGGTAGGAATGTTTGCTCAGTGAACTATCTTAGGAGGTGGATCAAGGGGTCTCATTGTGGTTTCAGAATGTATATCTTTAATGACTAATGATGTTGGGTACCTTTCATGTATTTAATGGTACTTTTGAGAAGTATCTGTTCAAAAGAGAAAAATTGTTAACCTTTGATTTAGAATCCATGAAATAAACTTGTTTATTTTTGAACAAGTTTCCATTTACATGAGATCAGTGTAAAAACAATGCCCTAGAGCATGATTCTATTAGAAAAAGTGGTTGCAAATTCTAATAATTCTAGCAAAGATTGGTAATATTACCCTCATTTTCAAGGCTTCAATAATCCTGTACATAATTGCAGAATTCTTGGCCATGGTTGTGCTGTACTGGCCATCATGCATAGTGTCCTACAAATTTGTATTTAGAAGCCTTGTTCGCTAAAATCCTTTTTTCTCAAGGGACTTCCTGCTCTAAATGTCAGCTGAGCTTCCACACCTCACTTCTGAGCCAATTCTCGGTGATTCTGAACAACTAATAACCAGTGGAGTACAGCCCAAAGCCCCAAAACCTGAGTTTGCCTGTAACAGGTGACATTCAGGCCTGGCACCTCTGGCAATCTGATGATGCCCACAGATCCTGTATCATGATAATGCTTTTAAATGCTTGCAATAAAGTACATGAAATTACAAGGTGATTAGATATTGAAGTACATTTATGAAAATACAAATATATTCGTAACATGATAATATGTGTCCCTCCAGTGGTGGATGTTCTAAGTGCTGTAATTTTGAAATAGTGACAAGTGTAAACAGTTTTCTAGGATGTATGAACCAATTGTAATGTGATATGAAGCATCTGATTTCTCATGATGACTAGTCATGAGTACTGCTAATATTATCCTGGTCAGTTAGTGACATACAGACTTGAAGGGAATGCAAATTTTGGCCAACATGTAGAAAAAAATAAAGATATTCTTATCCATTTATAAATTCATAGCCTCTGTCATGAATTGTGTACCACACAATTCAGTGTTAAAGGTCCAACACTCAGAGTGACTGTGTTTGGATACAGAGCTTTTAAGAGGTAATGAATGTTGAATGAGATCATAAGTGTGGGTTTGTTATCTAATAAGATTAGTAGCATTATAAGAGATACAGAGAAACTGATCTATGTCCCCCCCCATGCACATACAGTCTATTTTTAAGACACAACAGGAAGGTGGCCATGTATGTATAAGACAGGAAGCAGGGACACCTGAGTGGCTCAGCAGTTGAGCATCTGCCTTTGGCTCAGGGCCTAACCCCAGGATCTGGAATCGAGTCCTGCATCGGACTCCCTGCGAGGAGCCTGCTTCTCTCTCTGCCTGTGTCTCCCCGCCTCTCTCTCTGTGTCTCTCATGAATAAATAAATCTTAAAAAAAATTAAAAACTAATTATCTTAAAACAAATGGCTATTTGATATGGTATGCACTTGAATATATGATGCAACAACATAAATGTGAGAAATTATTTTAAAGATTTTATTTATTTATTCATGATAGACATAGAAAGAGAGAGAGGCAGAGACACAGACAGAGGGAGAGGCAGGCTCCACACAGGGAGCCTGATGTGGGACTCGATCCCGGGTCTCCAGGAATGCCCTGGGCCAAAGGCCGGCGCCAAACGGCTGAGCCACCCAGGGATCCCCATGGGAAATTAAAAAAAAAAAAAAAAAAAAAAAAAAGGAAGGAATCTCTCACCAGAAACCTAATCAACTGTCCCCTTGATCTTAAACTTCCAGCCCCTAGAATTGTGAGAATAAATTTCTTTTGTTTAAGCCACTCAATCTATGGTATTTGCTATGGAAGCCTAAGCAGACAAAGACAGGACCTACCCCTCCCTCCCTCCCTTCATTGCTATAGTGAAACTCAGTTCTCAGCAAGTCCCTAAAGGTCAGGTACAGAGTGAGACCCATGAGGGGGTGCACTACACTTTAAAGGGTCTACTTGAGTTTTCTAACTTCTACAAACAGCTCTGGGAACATGTATGAGAATAGATATTAAGGGTGTGAGACAGTAGGGAGAAGAACATAAACTTGAATTAGGATAAATTTGTTGATATGGGCTCCCTGAGAAGTGGTTTTGCATTTAATGTTGCAGCTTGGGAAGTAAGAACAGATCTAGTAGTTTGTTTAGTTGGTTGGTTGTGAAACATGGACCAAAAGTTGGCCCATCGTGAATGAGTTGGAAATGCCAGTCTTGCCCTGGGTTAATGTAGAGGAGGGGATTCACAGCTGAGCAGGATTGAAATGTTAGAATGGACTTGTCCCTTAAGACATTCTCACCCACACTGGGAGGATGCAAAAGACATGTTTTGTACCAATCTTGTGAGAAATGAATTTGTGAGGGGCCAAGGGGCAGCACTCAACCGCCCAAGGCAGGCAGGGAGGGCATGGGCACTGTAATGGACAGCAGAGTCAAAGCGGCCGTCAGAACTGACTCACGCAGACCTGTCACTTTGGCTAGCTGATCACAGTGTTCCCAGATGTGAAATAAATAGGAAGCCTGCTAAATTCTTACTAAGCAGAAAATTCCAGGTCAAGAGAACAAAAGTCCAATCTGAAACATAAAAGAGAACAGCACCGCTTAATCAATTCCCAGACTTGAGCTAGTTTACAGACCCAGGACCCTTGTATAAAGGGAATTCCAGAGCAGCCCGGGTGGCTCAGTGGTTTAGTGCCACTTTCAGCCCAGGGCCTGATCCTGGAGACCGGGGATTGAGTCCCGCGTCGGGCTCCCTGCATGGAGGCTGCTTCTACCTCTGCCTGTGTCTCTGCCTCTCTCTCTCTCTCTCTCTGTGTGTGTGTGTGTGTGTGTCTCTCATGAATAAATAAACAAAATCTTTTTTTAAAAAAGGGAATTCCAGTTCCCCTTGAGGAAGGACCCTGGCTCAAGCAAAAACTTTTCCTATTAGTCTATCCAGCCTCTCCCGAAGATACTTTTGGCTTTGACCAGGGTAACTGCATTGGAAATGATTACACATTTCAGGGACTACTGCACCCTCACTCTTCAGCAACACCAATTCCAGGAGACATCACTGTGGGCCACCAGTCCAGGTGTAGGTTTAGGGAACTCAGGTGACCAATGGGACTTTAGCACTAAGCCATCTCCCAGTGGGTCTGTGGATCCTCTAACCCATCCTGTGGTCATTTCCTCACTTCTGGAAAGCATAATTGGGATGTATATATTGAGCCCTGTGTTTGGCAGACTCCTCATTTTGCTTCCTTGATCTGCGAAGTGGTGCGGTGATAAAGTCAAGTAGAAGCCACTAGAACTACTTCTATAGGAAGTAGTAAACCAGAAGCAATGCCACATTCCTGGAGAGGTTGCAGAGGTTGGTGCCACCATCAAAGACTTGAAAGACACAGGAGTGGTGGTTATCACTTAATCCCCATTCACCTGTCCTATTTGGCCTGTGCAGAAGACAGATCGATCCTGGAGTGACAGTGGATCATCATAAGCCAAAGCAGGTGGTCACTTGAGTTGCAGTGTTGGACCAGATATCGTTGCATTGCTTCCGCAAATTAACGTATCCCCTGGTACTGATATATAGCTTGGATCTGGCCAAATGCTTTTTTCTCCATCTCTGCTAGAAGACCAACCAGAAGCAGCTTGCTTTCAGCTGGTAAGGCCAGCAGCACACCTTCCCTGGTCTATGTCAGGGATGTATCAACTCTCCAGCCCCGGGTCATAACTTACTTCACAGGGATCATGATTGCCCCTCCCTTCCCGAAGATATCACAGTGATTTATTACATTGATGACATTATGCTGATTGGATCTGGGGAGCAAGAAATAGCAATGACTCTAGACTTGGTAAGACATTTTTGTGTTAGAGGGTGAGAAATAAATCAGACAAAAATTCAAGGACCTTCTATTTCTGTGAAATTTCTAGGGATGGTGTGGGGCTGGTCCAGAGACCTCTTCTAAGAAGGATATGGCATTGCATCTGGCACCCTCACAAACCAAAACAGAGGTACAAGGTTTCGTTTGGGTTTTGTCATCTTCAGATTTGGGAAACAACATATTTCTCCTGTGGATGTCATGTGTTGCCTATTTACTGAGAAACCAAAAACACTGGTGGTTTTGAGTGAGGTTTGGAAACAATAGAAATCTCTGCAACAATTGCAATAGTGGTGTGGCTGCTCTACCACTTGGGTCACATTCAGTGGTGCTGGAAGTGGCAGTGGCAGATTGGGGTGTTTGACAGGTCCCTATAGTTAAGTCACAGCACAGACATGGAGGATTTGGAGGAAAGCTGTACTCTCCTTTTGAGAAAGAGGTCTTGGCCTGCTCCTAGCCTTAGTTCAGACTGAACATTTATCCCCAGGTAATCAGGTTGCAGTGGGACCAGGGCTGCCCATCAAGTGTGGATGTTATCTGGTGCACCAAGCCATAAAGTCGGACATGCACAGCGACACTCCTTCATCAGATGGCAGTGGTATGTGCACAATTAGGCCCAAGCAGGCCCTGAAGGCAGGAGTGGTTCACCCTAGGGGGCCGCCCAAATGCCCATGGCCCCCACCCCTGACCTCTCTCACGCAGCCTCCTCCTATGGCCTCACTGGGAGTTCTCTACAGTCTACTGACAGAGAAAGATGAGACTCAGGCCTGGTGTCAGGTGGTTCTGCACAATGGGCAGGGTTCAGGTGAAAGTGGCCAGCTGCAGCCCTACGGTCCTGTCTGGGACATCTCTAAAAGACAGCGGAGAAGAGAGATTCTCCCCAGGGGCAGAACTTCTAGTTATACACCTGGTGATTCCCTTTGCTGGGAAGGAGGTAGCGCCAAACATGTTATTATATTCTAATTCACCATCTGTGTCCCGTGGTTTGGCAGGATGACTAAAGACTTGGAAGGACCATGACTGGAAAGTAGTTCCAAGGAAATTGTTGAGGAAAGGAGGTGAAAAAAACCTTTCTGAATGGGCAGAAAGTGTGAAGATACTTGTGTCCTGTGTGAATGCTCACCAAAGAGCGAGCTCAGCAGAGGAGGATTTGAAGAATCAAGTGGGTAGAATCACCTATTCTGTGCATAGCAATCAGCCTCTTTCCACAGCCACCTCTCCCACAGCTTGATGGGCTCATGGAAAAAGTGGCCGGGGGGCAGGGATGGAGGTTGTGCATGGGCTCACCAACAGAGACTTTCATTCGCAAAGGTAACGCGGCAATGGCCACTGTTGCGTGCCCCGTCTGCCCGCAGCAAAGACCAACACTGCATCCCTGCTGTGACACCACTCTCCAGGGCCATCAGCCAGCTCCTAGTGGCAGGTGGATTACCTTGGACCATTTCCATCATGGAGGGGGAAGCCTTTTGTTCTTCCTGAAATGGACAGTCTGGATACAGATTTGCCTTCCCTACATATAACGCTCTTGCCAGAATTACCATCCATTTGCTACAAAATGTTTTGTCCAGGATTATGGCATCCTATACAGCATTGCTATGTTCAGGGACCTCACTTCACAGCCAGGGAAGTACAACCATTGTCCCATGCTCATGGAATGCACTGGTTTTATCATGTTCCCTCACATCCCTAACAGCTGACTTGATAGAATGGTGGAATGGCCTTTTGAAGACTCGGTTACAATGCCAGCTTGGTGGCAAGATCTCACAGGACTGAGGCAAGGTTCCCTAGGAGGCTGATGTGGACTGAATCAGCACGCGATATGGTGCTATTTCTCTGATAGCCAGAATTCAAAGGTTTAAGCCTTAAGGGGTGGAAGTGGGAGTGTCCCCACCCCCATTACACCCAGTACTCCACTAGTGATATTTATGCTTCCTGTTCTTACCTCCTTATTCTCTTCTGCTCTAGATATCCTAGTTCAGAAGGAGAAATGCCTCCACCAGAGTATACACAACAATTCCATTGAATTAGAAGTTAAGTCTGCTGCTCATGCACCTGTGTTCTTCACACCTTGTGTCAACAGGCCAAGAAGGGAGTTATGATGCTGGCTGAGGTGGATGATCCTCACTACCAAGGAGAAAGGGACTGGTACTCTACAGTGAAGGTAAGAGAGAGTATATCTGGAATACAAGAGATACCTTAGGGTGCCCTGTGATTAAGGTCAACAGAAAATTACAGCAACTCAATCCAGCAGTCTGGTTATCGCCTTTGACCCTTCAGGGATGAAGATTGGGTCACCATACCAGGTAAAGAATCAGGACCTGTTGAGGTGTTTGCTGAGGGCCAAGGGAATACGGAATGGTCCATCTTCAGGATCAGAGAAGGGGATGGAGCCTGGGGAAGAAAGTAGTTATAAATACCAGATATGTAGGACCACGTAACCGGTTCCAGAATTGAGGATTATCATGAGTATTTCCTTCCTATTGTGTCATGAATATGTATGTGTATGTGTGTACATACAACATCTTTATCTTTTCCCCTCTCTCTGTTTCTGCTGACAGAACCAGCCCTGGAAAAGGCTCTGGCTGCATAAGCAGAGGTTATCTGAGCTCTGGCTGTGGGCTCACCTTGGACTGGGGGAAAACAGAAAGATCTCACTCAGCATCCAGCACTTCAAGTTAAGAGTACAGGTGGGCGTGAAAGAGACTCCTGTTACTAAAGAAAGTGATCTTACTTGTGCTGCTATTACTCAGTAAAGCTGTGAGGTTGATGGTTTTATATGAGCAACAATAAAGAAGAAAGAAAGAAGGAAGGAAAGAAAGAAAGAAAGAAGAAAGAAAGAAAGAAAGAAAGAAAGAAAGAAAGAAAGAAAGAAAGAAAGAAAGAAAGAAAGAAAGAAAGAAAGAAAGAAAATGAAGCACCTGACAGTGGAATCTGAAAACTGGATTTTATTGCAATAACAATCCACTGGCTCACAGCTGTGGTGCATTAGGATGTTTTGTAAAACGTTGACATGACGCCCTTAAAGCTATCTTGTCACTTCAAGGTAAGCAAAGTGGCTTGTTAGTTAAGCAGAAGGCTCGATGTTTTATAACAACTCCTAATGTATTCCCCAACTCAGTACTTCCTCTCACTAAGTTCAAAGAAGAGCCTGTAACTGCAAAGATACAGATATGGTCTCTCTTTAGCAGAAATAGTCACAATGCACATTGGTTCTCTTTTTAAAATTTATTTATTTATTTATTTATTTATTTATTTATTTATTTATTTATTTATTTTTTATCAGACCAAAAAAAAATCACATTTATTTCAATTGTTCAAAGTGCAAATACAGCAAGTCAGTTCACAATGTTTCAAGATACAGTTTTAAGTATAATGAAAACTTGATATACAAAAATGAAAGGGTAAATAGCAGAAATAAAGCTCAATTTTTTAAAAAAAATTTCAAGTAACCCAAAAACCTTTAGACTAAAATATCCCATTTATGACAATTTGGAAATGCCTTAATTTATAGATACCAATAGCACATTGCCATCCGAAAGGGCTTCTCAAAGAAGGATAATCACCCCAAACCAGTCAGCTCAGGACCAGAATGGAAGTTCTTGGGGCAGGCTATTCTGGATTTGGCCGCCTCACTCTCACTGTCGATCCATACGGTTCGACCCATGATACTTGGATGTTTAGGCAAATTCTAGAAAATGTTTTAAGTTCATTATGAGACCAACACCCTACTAAGAGATACTGAAATGGCCACTAAATATTTACAAGATTTTAAAGACCCATCTTAGCTTCAGGCCTCTGGTGTTACGGGGGAAAGACAGACTGATACTTCCTCCATTACTTAGAACCTTTCTGTAAGGTTAGCAACACGGCCTTTACAACCTCCTCACGAAAATCATACTTCATTATAGATTTACTTATTTCTACACATACAGAACTTTTATGTAAAGTAGAAAAAGTTCCCGCTAGGAAGATAATTAAAGGTTGCTAATGTTCTTTGTATCACTTAGCAGCCAAGACACAGGTTTATTTCTGCTCCACAGAAGCAAGGTTAGCTATTCACTTCAATTCAGGGAGGTGTGTGCTTTCAGGATGGTGGAGATGAGATATTTATTCCATCTTTTTCTCAATCTTCTTCATCTTTTCATTATAGGCAGTAAATTGAGAGTCTGTTCTGAAAATTCTATCCTACCATGTAAATGTGGAAGCATAGTTTCCAATGAAGTTCATGTGGTGGAAATCATGATGCCGAGAACCAGCACAGAAAAGGATCAGATTTAAAGGGTTCAGGGGAATGTCATAGCCACTATGGACATCAATAGTTTCTATCAAACGAATGGCCACCCATGTATAAAGGAGAATGACATCATCACATAAAAGCATGATTCCAATGAAAAATCCAGTTCCAAGAATCAGAGTTTCCAAAGAATGTGCATATTCAGCTTCCATTCCAAATGGAGCCTGAAACTCATGATGAACTTTATGAATATATTTATATATTCTTTTGTGATGCAAGAGTCTATGCAGGAAATAGTGCCAGGTATCCTCAATCACTGCACAGCCAAAGCATCTTGCCAAAAGCATATACCATCTTGGCATTCTTTCCCAATCATAAGGTATATTAAAATACTCTGTAAAATAATAAGTTCCACAGATCAAAGGAAGCTGGATACAAAAGTGATTAAAGAGAAGTACTTTAAAACATTTCCATTGGTTTTCCCAGGTTTCTGGTTTATTGAAACAAAAGTCCAGGTAAACAAAACAAGAAATAAAGAACTTAATGAACTATCAAGATCCCCATGTTGCAATCTGGAACTTTGTATAATTATTCAACATATAGTTCCAAGCATTTTAAAATGGTTCTTGTAGAGGGTTCTCAGGTAAAAGTGAATCTACATACTCCACAGCCAAGGATGCTGAACTAAAGATGCTGATACTTTCATTTGTTGCCATTTTTCAAATCTCTGCAGAAAGCCTTAGAATTCTGGCCGAGGGGCGGGAACGCCCTCTTTTTAAAATTTAAATACAATTAATTAACAAATTATGTTTATTAGTTTCAGAGGTAGAGGTCAGTGATTAATCAGTCTTACATACTACCTAGTGCTCATTATATCACATGCCCTCTTTATTGCCATCACCCAGTTTACCCCAACCCTTCACTACCCCTTTCCAGTACCCTCAGTTTGCTTCTTATGATTAAAAATCTCTTGTGGTTTGTCTCCCTCTCTGATTTCATTGTTTTATTTTTTTCCCCCTTCCCCTATGATCCTCTGTTTTTTTTTTCCTTAAATTCCACATATGAGTGAGATCATATGATAATTGTCTTTCTCTGATTGATTTATTTCACTTAGCATAAAACCCTCTTGTTCCACCCATGTTGTTGCAAATGGCAAGATTTCAATTTTTGGTGGCTGTGTAGTATTCCATTGTATATATAGACCACTTCTTCTTTATCCATTCATCTGTCAATGGACATCTGGTCTCTTTCCATAGCTTGCCTATTGTGGACATTGCTGCTATGAACATTGGGGTGCAGGTGCCCCTTTGCATCAGTATGTTGTGTATTTAGGGTAAATACTCAGTAGTGCAATTGCTGGGGCATAAGGTAGCTCTATTTTCAACTTTTAGGGAAACCTCCATACTGTTTTTTGGAGTGGCTGCACCAGCTTGCATTCTCACCAACAGTGTAAGAGGGTTCCCCTTTCTCCGCATCCTCATCAACATCTGTCATTTCCTGACTTGTTCAATTTTAGCCATTCTGACCAGTGTGAGGTGGTATCTCGTGCTTTTGATCTGTATTTCCCTGATGGCAACTGATGTGGAGCATTTTTTCATGTGTTTGTTAGCCAGTTGTACGTCTTCTTTGGGGAATGTCTGTTCATGTCTTCTGCTCATTTCTTGACTGGATTATTTGTTCTTTGGGTGTTGAGTTTGATATGTTCTTTATAGATTTTGAATACTAGCCCTTTATCTGATATATCATTTGCAAATGTCTTCTCCCATTCTGCAGGTTGTCTTTTAGTTTTGTTGACTGTTTCCTTTGCTGTGCAGAAGCTTTTTATTTTGATGAAATCCCAATAGTTCATTTTTGCCTTTATTTCCCTTACCTTTGGAGATGTTTCTAGCAAGAAGTTGCTGCGACCAAGGTCACAGAGGTTGCAGCCTGTGTTGTCATCTAGGATTTTGATGGATTCTTGTTTCACATTTAGGTCTTTCATCAATTTTGAGTCTATTTTTGTGCACACTGGTTCTGAGAAGCTCCTCAAAGTAGCCACAAGGGTCATGACAAAGATTTTGTTAAGAGAGAGAGAAGAGGGCAGTCTGGGTGGCTCAGCGGTTCAGCCACTTCCATCAAAGTCCTATCTTTGTTCCCTTGTTTCTGAGTGGCCCAGCCAACATTTATTTACCAAACATTGACTCTTTTGCATCTTCCTGTAAATCGCATTCCTTTCCTCTGAGGTCCCAGACCCCTACTGCCTTCTCCTTAGTTCAAGATGACATATGTGCCTCATTTTGCCTGTTTTTGGATTTCTATGTCAGTGGATTCCTCATACATCTGCTACCTAATTTTGATGTTTTCCTATTAATTGGTCTTAACCTCATTTGATTCTTAATCTAGCTACAAGGACCTTGAAGGGGACAGCATTCCAGCCCCCAACAGGAATAACTTTCTCACTGTGGGATTCATGGCCTGCTACCATTACAACAATTTTGCACTCAAGTTAAAACAATCTCATGTACCAGAGAGGTACCTGTTTCCTCTGCATTAGTCAGGGTCCAGGTGAGGACATTATTGAAAGGGCAGTGTCATGGGCAAAATTTGTAGGAACATCCAAGAAGATCATGGAGCAGCCCTATGTCAAACACAGAGGGAGGGGAGATGGAGTCCTCAATGGCCTGGCCCTGGGGACTCTGGGGCAAGGTTTGGAAAGTAGCTGTTCTCTTAAGAAAGAAGTTCTGTTAAAAGGGGAAAGGGGGGCAACCCCCGAGGGCCAGACGGTTTAGCGCCGTCTTCAGCCCAGGGCCTGATCCTGGAGACTCTGGATTGAGTCCCACATCAGGCTCCCTGCATGGAGCCTGCTTCTCTCTCTGCCTGTGCCTGTGCCTCTCTCTCTCTCTCTCATGAATAAATAAATGAAATCTTTAAAAGAGAGAGAGAGAGAAAGAAGAAAGAAAAGAAAGAAAGAAAGAAAGAAAGAAAGAAAGAAAGAAAGAAAGAGAAAAAGAAAAAGACACTTGGCTACACTTCTCTATGAGACGACACTGCTGACCATCCAGTATTCACAGCAGATGGTATAAATGAGCCATTTTCAGCACAAAGTATGTGGATGAGCTCTGGACAGAACACAGGCAAGGCCCACAACCCTTTTGTTTGACACTGAATAGCTCCTGACATCTGCGCATTTTGGGCATGAAGAAAGTGTGCTGGAAACTTATCTTCATCAAAGAAGATATGCAGATGGCAAATGAGCACAATGAAAAAAATGTTCATCGCTATTAGTCATTACAGGAATGCTAATTTCAGCCAGGATGGTACATCTTCACACACCTATTATTTGGGTAAAATAAAATAGTGGAAACACCTAGTAAGGATGTGGAGACACTGGACCACTCAGCCTCTGCTGATGGGAATGGAAAGTAGTACAGCTCTTCTGGAATATCGTTCAGCAGTTTCTTTTTCTAACAGGTATAGGTAATAGCTCGTGTGGTTTTTATTTGCATTTCCCAGTAATTAATGATGATGAGCATCTTTTCATGTACCTATTGGCCATATGTGTGTCTTCTTTAGGAAAACTCTATTTACATCTTCCGACCATTTAAAAATATTTTTTTGCTATTGAATTGTATGAATTCTTTATATGTTTTGGATATTAAACCCTTATCAGATGTATGGTTTGCAAATATTTTCTTCCATTAGGTAGGCTCCCTTTTCATTTTGTTAATGAGTTTCTTTGCTGTGCAGAGTTTTTTCATTTGGTGTAGTCTCACTTGTTTTTTATTTTTGCTGCTTTTACTTTTGGTGTCAGAATCAAAAAATCATCACTGACCCCTATGTTAAGGAGCTTACTACTTTCTTTTCTTCTAAAAGTTTATGCTTTCGGGTCTCACATTTGCGTCTTTAATCCAGTTGAGTCAATTTTTTTAATAAAAAAGTGGTTCTGTTTCATTCTTTTGCATATGGCAGTTCAGTTTCCCCAACACTGCTTATGAAGAGATTGTTCTTTCCCCATTGCATATTCCTACCTTCTTTGTTTTAAATTAATTAACCATATATGTGTGAGGTTACTTCTGGGCTTTCTATTCTGTTCCATCAGTCTGTATGTCTATTTTTATGCCAACAAAAGGGACATGGAATTTCTCTGTATTACTTCTTACAACTCCATGTGACTATAATTACCTCAAATTAAAAAGTTTAATAAAAGAAAAAGCTTATCTTTATGTGGGGAAGCTAATGAGTGCTGCTGTGTTGAACAAAGGCTATTTCTTTGCTACCAGCATCCATTGCCTCTTGTCTTGGTAGAAGAAATGTGATTTATTTTTTCTTTTCTTTATTTCTGATTTATTTTTGAGAACTTCTTTTTTCCTCATTGTATGCAGTCTTGGTTGGGGTATAATCAAGGTGGCATACCTTTCTCTAGACATGGAGTGGGATATTTACAGGTGTCATTTTCCAGATTTTGAATCTTGAGCGGAGTGATTCAAGAATGGAAGAAATAGTGTGAATCATCTATTCATTCTAATAGCTGAGCCCTGACAACATTGCTGAATATTTTCTGCTTGTTAGAATCCAATCTTTCGCTGAATTCTGGTGGTGTCAATCCTGACACCTGTTTCTCTGGCTTGATGTCAACTCTGTGAACATCCCAATGTCTTTTCCCAAATCCCTTTTAAAGAAACTAATTCAACTGGTCCAGTTTACCTGTCATTTGCTCTTCAAAAAGATCACATAACCACTTGAGCTGTTAATTACTCAGGTTTCACATTGAGTCAGCTTTTTTATTCTTGGCATACACTTAATTAGCATATCCCAACTCCAAATTTAGATCATTGGGAAAGGCAGAAAGTGTTCAGAGACTTTCTCACATAGAAGTTACTGTGAACACAAATGCAGTGATATATTTAAAACTATTTAATAATACCTAGTATATAGTAAGTCTTGACAAATGTTATCAAAGTGGTGATGATGATGATTTTTCAAATTATAGAATATCTAAATAAAAAATTGCAAGTAACTTTTTCTTGTTGCTACTAAAGTGAAACCAAGTGATGTGGGCTTTTTTTTAAATTTTAAAACATTTTTTATTTAAGCTCAATTTGCCAACATGTAACCCAGTGTTCATCCATTCAAGTGCCCTCCTCAGTGCCGTCACCCAATCACCCCATCCCCCTACCCTCCTCCCCTTCCACACCCTTTGTTCATTTCCCAGTTAGGAGTCTCTCATGGTTTGTCTCCCTCTCTAATTTTTCCCCACTCAGTTTCCCTTATAATCCTTATAAGGATTTCCTTTCCCTTATAATCCCTTTCACTATTTCTTATATGCCTGATATGATTATTTTAATAAGTAAATGGTATACTTATAATTTTCTGGTCATTTGAATGAGGATAATAATAATTAATAAAAAAACAGTTGCTATCACTTTACGCCAATCAAAATACTACATTTCCTGCCTATATCTTATGGAGGTTGGGGGAAGTTGCCTTCTAGAGTAAAATCACCAGTGCTCATAGTGAATACCTTTTTCACTTCCTGTTAAATTGTCTGGAAGTGATTTTTTTCTATTAATAGATCATTCTGATGCTATTAGAAAGATGTGAAAAATTTGGAATTTATAATGGATGTGGTATAAAATAATACTGTAAATATTTAAAGGAATCATAATCTCTAATAATTTGGAGTAGTGAACCAGATAACCGCCCTCAATAAATGATTGACTGAAGTAATAAAATTTTTAAAGAAAAATTTTTTAAATTTAAAAATCTTCCCAAGATGCATAAACATATTGTAAATCCTTGAAAGCAAGCACTATTGCAGAGGTTTTATTTTCTATGGAATGACCTGGAGCATATAGCTTAGGAGAGATGAGGTCCCTCACAGGAGAGCAGAGAAACTGGTTTTCCAAACAGAAAAGTCAAATACAAAAGAAAAAGCAGCTTTTCTTTCCCCTGAAGGAAAGTGGGTTCCTGCATCTCACCCTCTTCTCCTTCCCAGCAGGTGCAGACAGCTTAGCCTCCTGAGACATACCCTAATGCTCTGCTTTAGAAATGCAGACTAAGGATCTGGGGGAAATTTTTATTGGGTTACAAATAAAATGTGACATCAGTAACTAATGGTTCTCCGTGGCTTTAATGACAGAATGGTATTTAAATCCCGCGTCAGCTGAGTGCTTTAGAGTAATTTACAGAAGAAGAAAGTAAGGCTCCGATGGGCGATGGGCGATGGGCGACTGGGTTTCCTCGCAGCTCATCCCGCCCGCGTTCGGGCTGCTCCGTTGGCTCCTTGGGATGGAGCCAGGCTGCAGGCGCTGCTGACCCAGAGGTGAGGCTTTCCCTTCGCAGCTGCCCTTCAGAGGGAGCCCCGCTGTCACCTCTTCTTTCCACCACATCAACAAACACAGGTAGTAGTCTTACATGGGGCACGGCTCTAGGGCCAATAGAAAGATTCTTGACTACTTTCCACAGATTTGTTTTTTCAGAGAAAAGACAGGAGTGTACTCAATATTCTGATATAGATTTCCAATTTTTTTACAATGCAACTTTTTTTTTTTGCCTGTATCTCCAATTCTATCCTACCAAAGTTTCTATTAAGGTAGAATTTTACATAGAATAAAATTAATAGGTCTTAAGTATGTAGGTGGGTAAGTTTTGACAAATATAGGCATCCATGAAACTACCTCCCAGAACAAGATATAGAATTTCCCAACATTCTAATAAGTGCCCCTTTCCAGTCAGTCATTCCCTTGCAAGACCGCTGTTCTGACATCTATCACCACAGATTAGTTTTGCCTTTTGACTTACATATAATACAACTATATGTACTTTTTAATATGTACCTTCTTTTGCTTGACATAGTGCTTTTAATTTTTGGTCAGGGGGTTAGAGGGAGAGGAAGAGAGCAGGCTCCATGCCCAGTGTGGAGCCCAATGTGGGGCTCGATCGCACAACCCCGCGATCCTGACCTGAGCCAAAAATCAAGAGTTGAGTGTTTAACCAACTGAGCCACCCAGGCAGCCCTGACATAGTATTTTTAAGCATCATCTCTGTTTGTGCATATAGAGAGAGTTTGTTCTTTTTTCATTGTCGAGTATGAATGTACTACAGTGTGTTTATTCATTCTCCTGTGGTTTTCTAGCTGGAAGTTATTATTGGTAAAGCTGCTGTGAACATTCTCACTTGAGTAGATATCTAGAATTGCTGAGTTAGTGTCAGGTGTATAGTTACTGCCTTAAGAAACTGGTGAGCCCCTGCCCAGAGGGGTTTACTGTCTGCACTGCCACTAGTACTGTATGAGAGTTCCTGTGACCCTACATCCTCACGTGTGCACCTTGTTGATTTGATCCGCTGCTGGGTATGAAATGTCATCTCACTGTAATCTCAGTGGCTTTTAGAGGAATATCAGCTACCTTAGCACCCTCAAATGACCACCTAAATTCCCACAGGCAAAATAAGCTAGCTGTAATTTAAAATTAATATATCTCTAGCATAAGGTGACAAATGTGAGACAACAGATTGTATTTTAGGTTCTGTGGCCACATTCCTAGGATATGTGCTGAATTTATCAGTTTGGGAGCATAATTTAAGAATGAGAACTAGATGTAGCTTGGCTTTTTAACAGATACGGTTACTTACCACTGGACCTTATGGTTCATTTCACTATCTGGTAACTCGGTTCACGAGAAGGAAAGAAATGAGTAGGGATGGCCTATGTAGCAAATTCTTGAATAAATATTTTCTGTTTTTTTATTTTAAGATTTTATTTATTTATGAGAGAGAGAGAGAGAAGAGAGAGAGGCAGAGACACAGGCAGAGGGAGAAGCAGGCTCCTCGCAGGGAGCCTGAAGCGGGACTAGATCCCTGGTCTCCAGGATCACGCCCTGGCGCTAAACTGCTGAGCCACCCAGGGATCCCTCTTGAATAAATATTTTCTGAATTAAGCAAGGCTTTTGGAAAGATATTCTCTTTGATCTCATGAGAAAGCAGGATGAGATGAGCCCTACTCTATGCTAATACCCAACCTGTGCAGCTCATTTAGTCTCACAAGAATCCTCTGAGAAAAAGCGAATCACAGGGCCCGTGGCCTTCATGAGGAAACTGAGGCTGGGGTGCTGGGGGAGCCTGTTGGGGGCCCAAGGCCAGGGAGCTGCAGAATGGCTGTGCTGGCCCAGCCTGGACTCCCAGCCCTGTACGACATCCCTTCGAC
Organism: Canis aureus; assembly: GCF_053574225.1. Lineage (NCBI taxonomy): Eukaryota > Metazoa > Chordata > Mammalia > Carnivora > Canidae > Canis > Canis aureus. The sequence continues at coordinate 72,866,848 of NC_135611.1, read as the reverse complement.
CACTTCCCTCCCCGAACGGAGAAGTGCTGCAGACGAGGTGCGAGGAGGACCCTGGGGTGTCTCCGGGGTGTAGGTCTGGAGAGGGAGGCCATGAACCACTGTCTAGACATGTGGAGTTGTATTCCTAAGGAGAGCAAAACTGGTCATCAGGGGGGAAATTCATGGTCTCCTCACAAACACTTTAGTAGCTGTTGTTGTTTGTTAAAATAGCCATCTTTCTGAAACTTAAAATTAAATCTCAAGAAAAATATATGTTGGACACTGAGGACCATAATAATCCATAATGCAGAGCAGAGTGGGGAGGAAAAAGCAGTTTCTACCTTTTGCCTTTTCTCCTTTTATTAAGCCAGATTTTTCTGTAAATAACACGTTTCTGTCAGTTTTGAGAAAGGTGTGAGAGACAAGAAGAATCCCTGCCTGGTGGGGGTAGGACAGGAGCATTATGAAACACCACACCTTCCCTGGGCACCGCTCCCATCAGTCCCGTTCCTTGGAAGGACTTGAGCCTGGCCCAGAGCATCCCCTATTTGGGGAATTGCCGGTCCTCTGCAGATTCTTCATAACCCGGAGGCACCCCATCCTGAAACAGTGATAACACACCTGCCTGTGGGCCTCCACCCGCCCCACCTCTGCTTGGAATAAACAGGAACCACTAGACTAGACTATCCTGTTCTCAGCTCTCTGGGAGATTTTAACCAAAGACTCTGGGACTAAAGGACATGCAGGGTGATGCTGGAAACCCACTTGGGGCTCCCTGTGAGCTTCCTTTCGTGAGCCACCTGCCAACTCATAAATTCCTGGTAATCAGTTGACCCGGGTCCCCAGGGAGATAGGGGCTGACTCCACCCCCACCCCACAGGGCTTTCCCCAGTCCTCTTGCTTGTCTTTCCTGGGTCCACCAAGGCAGGCAGGAGCTCCATCTGGGACAATTAGGGACCCAGCCTTCTCATGCCCCGGGGTTCCAGAGCTCCAGGGCATGGAGGCGCCGCCCATAGGCTAGCTCAGCCAATTGTTGAACAGGCAAGTGTCAGGGGCAGGGCTGGCAGGGCCAAATCCTAGGCTTAAATGGGCAGCCTCCCACCCACCACCAGGCCTCCTGCACACCCCCTGACCTGCATCTGTGACAGCCTAAACAACTGCTCTGAACAACAGGTGAGATTCCCAGACCAGGCCTGAAGTGAGAGAGGGCACCCCTGAAACCATGGAGGAAACCAGTCTTAAGGACCAGGGGTTTGGAGCACCCAGGAGGCACTCTTCCAAAGCTTGACCCCTCTAGACATGGCAACTTGACCCCCACACACCAGGAGTCAGGGCCTGTCACTCCCTGCACTGCCATCTACATGCCCTGGAAGCCACAGACAGTCGTGGGGCAGGTCTCAGGGCAGCAGGCCCCCTGCACCTCCCACACCCTCAGCCTTCCTCCACACCCCATGGAAACACTTGGGAGGATAGATGCAATCTTTTTGCTCTATTATAGTGGTTCTAACATCAGAAGGAAGGATGGCTTTTTAGATGGTTTGATATAATCAGAAACTCATTTCTTTTCCATCCCTAGATTTTGGAACATGCATCCTTCTCTCTTCCTGGCTGCCCTTTGCCTGGGAATAGCCTCAGCTGCTCCACAACAGGATCACAGTTTAGATGCACACTGGTCCCAGTGGAAGGAGGCACACGGGAAACTGTATGACAAGGTTGGTAACATCCAAGCTGTCCAGAGAGACTCCCAGAGAACGGTCTATGCTGCGGAGAGTTCGCAGCAGAGAGTAGCTTCCTGAGGCCGCTCTTACCAAGGCAGTAAGCAGGGCCCTGGGTCTGTGCACGAGGTGGGCACATGTCCTGCTGTGTGGCTGCTGGAGCACAGCTTCCAGAAGCACCAGGCCAGCGCTGGACATGGTTTCTCCTCCTCTCTGTCAGCACATCCACTTGGTGCAGTTGAGTGCTTTTAAATAGAAATAAGGATGATGAAAACAAAAAGAGAGAGAAATAAGGATGATGGGTTATATGTTTTTCTGCAGGATGAAGAAGGATGGAGGAGAACAGTGTGGGAGAGGAACATGGAAATGATTGAACAGCACAATCAGGAATACAGCCAAGGGGAACACAGCTTCACTCTGGCAATGAATGCCTTTGGTGACATGGTGAGTGTGGCATGGATTGCTGAACATTTTGTGCTTCCTCTAAGTATTTTTTAAAAAAATCTCATGTTTGTCAACATTCTGTTTCCTTTTCCTTGAAGACCAATGAAGAATTCAAACAGGTGCTGAATGACTTTAAAATCCAGAAGCACAAGAAAGGAAAAGTGTTCCCAGCACCTCTCTTTGCTGAGGTCCCCTCATCTGTGGACTGGAGAGAACAAGGCTACGTCACTCCTGTGAAGGATCAGGTGGGGCTGTATAGCAGGTCACTCTCCAAGAGTAAAGGCAAAAGGAACTAGTGTCCTTGCTATGGAAGTTGAGGAATCATACGGAGTTTACTATGTCTTAAAAGAGTTTTCAGATCTAACAGCTATTGTCAAAATCTTGTTGTTTATTTTGTAGACTAGGAGCTTTTTAATTTTGTTTACAGGGTCAGTGTCTTGGTTGTTGGGCTTTTAGTGCAACTGGTGCCCTTGAAGGACAGATGTTCCGAAAAACTGGCAAACTTGTGTCACTGAGTGAGCAGAACCTGGTGGACTGTTCTTGGTCTCAAGGCAATAGGGGCTGCAATGGTGGCCTGATGGAATATGCCTTCCAGTATGTTAAGGACAATGGAGGCCTGGACTCAGAGGAATCCTATCCATATCTTGCAAGGGTAAATGGAGTTCCTTATCTTTTATCAAAGTCAAGCATATTCAGTAACAACAGAGACTGTATTTAGAATTTTCATTTTAGATTGTAGATTCTATATCTGCAAACATTCAGGGCTGTCATTAAAATTTACTAGCTTGGCACAACAGTTCTCTGCTTTGATGGTTACCATATAGCTCTTCCCAATTTTTTGTTGCACAGCAACACGAATACCATCTCATATACAGCACAGATCTCCAGAGTGAAAAATCTATGAACAATTAGACCCAAAGAGTGTCTCATTGAATAGATATCTGCTAATTTTTCAACTTCGAAACAATCAATCACATTTTGCGTCCTGAGATGTTTTATAACAAACTACTTGGAAATCTATCAGCCGCAAGTTGTCTTGAGCTCGTGTTCCCCCGGAGGTGGATGATAGTATTCAAGTACTTCCCCTTTATCTTTGAAAGAATGAACCCTGCAAATACAGGCCTGAGAAATCTGCTGCCAATGTGACTGCCTTCTGGCCCATCTTAAATGAGGAGGATGGCCTTATGACCACAGTGGCAACTGTGGGGCCTGTCTCAGCTGCTGTGGATTCAAGCCCACAATCCTTCCAGTTCTATAAAAAAGGTAAGCATTTGTCTACATAGAAAATCAGGCAGAAAAAATGAGGAGCCAGCATGACATATAGCAAGATTGATTCTTTGGTATTCCTGGTACTTGGCATACTCAGGAAGGTATGTATGATCCTTGGGGCCGTTGTTACTATTGACATGACTTGATCCATACTTCATGCCTTTAAGCACATCGCAAATATATTTAAATATCTACATAATTTGACTGATATAACTTACTTTACTTTTTTCCAACGGTTAGACCTTGAAAACTTCCAATGAATTTTACTACTGAAATTGACCCTAGAAAGAACCCCTTGGATCAAGTAATTTTGTGTTTGCTGCCACTTCCTTAGACTAACATTGTATGGTAAAAGGACAAAGGTTCAACAACTAGTCTTTTATGCTTCTTCTCTGTTCTTTGCAAAAGAGATTGTGACAATGTGTATTTCTGTGAATATTAGATGACATCCTAAAACTCTAGCCTAGCTAAACAAAAGATCTGATATCTAAGTCTTACCTGGGTTTATATCATGACTGAATTTTGAGATGCCTCCTATTACTGTGGTTACTAGGTTACTGTCACATGTTATCATGTCACTTGGATGTTCCCCCTAAGCATTGAATTTTACTTTTCCAGGCATTTATTATGATCCAAAGTGCAGCAATAAACTCCTGAATCATGGTGTTCTGGTAGTTGGTTATGGTTTTGAAGGAGCAGAATCGGATAACAAAAAATATTGGATTGTCAAGAACAGGTATAAAGAGCAAAAAATATTTATCTTTGAAATTGAAAAAGGGAATCCTTTTTAGAATTAGTGTTTGGAGGCAGATCCTCAAACCCTTGAATACACTTCTGAGATCTCAGAAGTGTTTACCCTACTTAAGGGGAGCAGAGACATACATACACATTTAATGAGAACAGTAAGATACTGTCTCAAGCTTGCTGGGACCCTGCTATACTTTTGCTACCACTGCATTTCTCAACTTGAAAATTTTCTTATTTCTGGAAAATCATCCAACCCCAAGAGTTTCCTTTTCCTAGCTCTCATTTTGCACTTTTGCGAAAGGCTTGGGGATAGAATTCCGTGCTGGGTTAGAACTCAACCATGAACAGGAATGGCCTCTCCTGACTCTTCCTGAATCTGTCCTGGCCTCTGCTGCACTGCTAAGTATCAGGTATGATTGTTCATAAAGATAAATGTGTGTGTTCCTCTGTAATAAATGGAAAACCCTGTCTTCTTTCAGCTGGGGCACAAACTGGGGCATGCAGGGCTACATGCTGTTGGCCAAGGATCGGGACAACCACTGTGGAATCGCCACCAGGGCTAGCTATCCTGTGGTGTGAGATGATGGCACGAAGAAGACCTTGACTTCCAGAATATCCAGGAAATGACTTTTATTTTAAAGCTGACCAAATCTTATTGTGTGGGATAAAAAACTTGAATCATTGAAGATCCAAGTGATCTGATTGTGTGACATTTTATACTGGGAATGTTACCACTTTGCTCATTACAGCTGTAAATACCTTTGTAGGACTGACTTGTCTAGTAACTTTTGAATTTTATTTTTTTTAAAAGAAGTAAAAAGTTTTCTTTTTAAAAATAAACCAACCTCAAAGTACAAGTGAGATAAATGTTGATATGTTAACTTTTTATAGGACTCTATAAAATGTGATTGGGCTGTAGAGACATAACTGAATGTGCCAATGGTCCACTAGGCGAATCCTGGGTGGCCTGTGGCTCTTGCAGTTGTGAATATGCACATCTCATGTCAGCTGGGGTTTAGCCATGTCTGATCCAACCCTTGAATGCAGCAAAATGTGACCAAAAATCTATAAGGACAAAGGTATACTATTTTAATAAGGAAAAAAACCTTCACATTTTAGAAAAGTAAACATACACATAGGGTTTTCAAAGTAGATAAGTGTATTGGAGGTCATGGTCTTTTGACCTCAGATGGCTACAGCCCAGCTGAGTTACAGGATGGATGTCACAGAGCCAGTTTCGAGTGTATCTTCCCCACCTGCTAGTGAGGACCACGTGACTACTTTGCAGGTGAGGAAGGACCAGACATGGGGGATTACCAAGAATATGTGTGTTGGGTCCACCACGGATGAGGGTAAGCCCCCAGACATGGGCCCAGGCCTCAGAACTAGAGCTGGGACCTCAGAGGTGGGAGGCAGGTGAGGGCAGCCAAAGGAATCCTCTGAGGCCTAATTCACAACCTGCTACCTAACCTCAGAATTCATTAAAAGAAGACAGACCGTCAACATCTGCAGGCTAAAGAAGCACATGGTTCCATTTGCTCTCTGAGTGTTTAAGCATCTCATGGTTCCACCCAAGAAGCATAAGGAGAAGGCAGCAGTAAGTAGTTAATAGCAGAGGAGCAGGAGAGGAGGTGTCAGCCCACAAGCCCCCTGCACCTCCGGCCATGTCCCCCTGTCCTGGGTCACATGTCCCTTCAATGTGACCTCCGCTCCTAGGTGCTTACATCTCCAACTGTTTGACCTACTGTGGCAAATAATGGTGTTTGGAGTAAAGTTCTGTGGGTTTCCAGACCATACTACCAGGTCATAGGAGATGGGGAGGCGGGGAGGCTCCTGAGCATGATCCCTTCCGCCAGCTGGAAACTGTATTGGAACAACAGGAGTTGATGTGACACCCACTGTGGTCCAGCCATGACCCCTGGAAGACACATCTCCAACCCCCAGAAGGAGCTGGTGCTGGGTAGGGAGGAGGGTGCTGAGAACAGCTGGAGGAAGACAAGTCTGATATGAACCCAGAGGAGCTGCTCGGGGAGACAGGAGGAAAGAGGAGTGTCTGAGCAGAAACTCAGGGTCGGAACCCCGGAGAAAAGGGAAAGTGAGTCTAGAGAAGGTGGGAAGTGAGTGAGGTCACGTGGGGGCAAGGAGACTAGTGCCTGCATGGGATTTTAGGACACAGTCGTGCCCCTGGGGAAGCAGTGGACAGACTGTTCTGGTTATCTCTCACTGTAAAACCCACTCATGGAGTCCTAGCAGCTTGACAAAAGCATCTCTTCCATTTCCTGCCTGGGCTCGGAGGGGATGGTTCTCCCTGGGAGTCCCTCCTGGGAGCTGGAATCATCTGCAGGTTCCATTGGGCTGACGTGCTCCTGGGTTCCCTGGCAGAGCCGTCCTAGATGCTGGTGTGGGATTCAGGGAGTAGCTGAGACTCCAGCTGGTGATGGGGAGAGGCAAGGTCACTGAGCAGAGGAGCATGTGGGATGGAAGACATGGCTGTGGCCATCTTTGGAACGTGGATCTGCCACAGTCTCTGAACATCCACCAGAGAGGACTCCTTGTCCCTCCCCATGACAGGCTCACTCAGACTGCTGTGCACAGTATCTTGGGAGTTCAGCCCAAGACTCTGATCCTACCAAGGGTAGCTTGGTAGGGCCTATCTCAGCAGGGCTGGGGAAGTCGGACTGGGGGACCAGGAACAACACTGAGGGGGTGGGGTGCAGGGCCTGGCATCTCCCTGGGGACCTGCACCTACTAGATACCCCAAATTCATGGAATCTCCTGAGAAGAAGCTTGAAGGGAAGGTCCACGTGGGTTTTTAGTGTCACCTCACGTGTCCTTTATTCCTAGAGTTTGGGGTGAACATCTCCTGGAGGATCGAGGACAAGATAATCTAGTCTAGTGGTTCCTGTTGTTTCTAGGCAAAGGTGGGGCAGATGGAGGACACAGAGTCCACAGGCAGATGTGTCATCACGGTTTCAGGATGGGGTGCCTCTGGGTTATGGAAGAATCTGGAGAGGACTGGCAAACTCCAAAATCAGGGACTTGATGGGCAAGACCTAAATCCTTGGAAAGAAAGTGGTTGCACGGAATGGGTGTCCAAGGAAGGCAGGGCCTTTTGTAATGCTCCTCTCCGTCTCTCCACCATCACAGATTCTTCCCTCTCGGGCTTTTCTCAAAGCCGACAGAAACGAGTTCCTTACAGAAAATCCTGGCTTAATAAAAGAAGGAAAGGCACAATGTAGAAAGTGCTTTTTCCTCCCCACTCCACATTATGTTCCTCAGTATCCAAAGTACTTTTTTTAAAGATTTAATTTAAGAAATTTGCTTTAATGACTTTGACATCAATGATTTTTACTTTACTTTACAATTAATGTCAGGATTTAATGACAGTGTATGAAAATGTTTTAAATGAAGAGAAACTATATACATTAAAATTAATTTATATAATTGAGAGTTTAAGGAACAAAATAAAAATATTCGTTTGTCCTTTTTTATTACTTAGAAGACATATTGTAGAAAATACCCTTAAAGGGCACCTGGGTAGCTCAGTTGGTTAAGCGACTGACTCTCGATTTTTGCTCAGGTCATGATCTCTAGGTTGTGAGATGGAGGCCCTCCTGAGGCTCCCTCACTGGGCGTGGAACCTGCTTGGGATTCTCTCCCTTTCCCTCTCCCTCTGCTCTTCTCCTGAAAATAAAAAAAGGAAGGAAGGAAGGAAGGAAGGAAGGAAGGAAGGAAGGAAGGAAGGAAGGAGAAAGAAGAAAGAAAGGAAGAAAAGAAAGAAAGAAAGAAAGAAAGAAAGAAAGAAAGAAAGAAAGAAGAAAGAAAGAAAGAAAGAAAGAAAGAAAGAAAGAAAGAAAGAGAAAAGAGAAAAAAAAATACCCCTAAGAAAATACCCCTAAGAAACAGAATCATCATGACCTCATGTCCCTTCCCATATCATATTTTTCTCTATGCTTATTTTGAATTCTCCTGATAAAATGGAACCATAGTTTATGTAGATTTTTAAAACTTGTACTTAAAATTAAATGAATAAACCTAGAAGCATAATGAAATATATATTTTTTACTGGGGTAATATATTCATAACATTAAAATATCCATTTCAATCATTTTCAAGTGTACAGTCAGTGGCATCACATACACGTTGCCGTGCAACCATCCCTACTGTCCATCTTTAGAACTTTTTTTGTATTCCCAAACCGAAACCATGCCAACCAAACAGTAACTCCCCATTCGCCAGCTCTGGTGTCTACCCCATTCCATTTTCCATCTCTCTGAATTTGTAGGTATCTCACACATAAGTGGAATCATTTGTCCTTTTGTGCCTGGATATTTCACTTTACACAGTATCCTCAGGGTTCATCCATGTCCTAGCATGTGTCAGAAATTCTTTGATTTTAGAGACGAGTAAATATCCCAGTCTAGGAATGTGCCCTGTGTAGTTTCTTCACTCAGCACTGGAGGGACACAGTGGTTATTTCCACATCTGACTATTTTAAATAACATGCTGTCAATGTTATTGCACGAACATTTGAGTTCCTGTTTTGAATTCTTTGGGGATATAAACCCAGAAGTAGGTTTCCTGGATATGATAACTCTATGTCTAAATTTTTGCTGTTTTCCACATTGGCTACACGATTTTACTCTTCTACCAGCATTGTGCAGGACTCCAATCTGCTATGATTTTCAAAGGTATTCTCAAATTCTGCAAATTCCCTTTTCATCAAATTGGTGGTATCTTTTGATGCATATACGTTTTTAATTTTGATGAAGTCCAGTTTCTTTATTTTTTCTTTTTTTTTAATTTTTATTTATTTATGATAGTCACAGAGATAGAGAGAGAGAGAGAGGCAGAGACATAGGCAGAGGGAGAAGCAGGCTCCATGCACCGGAAGCCCGATGTGGGATTCGATCCCGGGTCTCCAGGATCGCGCCCTGGGCCAAAGGCGGGCGCCAAACCGCTGCGCCACCAAGGGATCCCTATTTTTTCTTTGATTGCCTGTGTTTGAGTGATATCCAAAAAATTAATATTAAATCCAATATCATGAGGCTCATCTTTCATGTTTTAATCTTAAGTTTTATAGTTTTTCTTCTTACATTTGGGTCATTGGTCCATTTTGTGTCAATTTCTGCAGATGGCGTAAAGTCGGGGCCCAGCTTTACTGTTTTGTATGTTGATATTCAATATCCTCAGCATTATTTGTTGAAAAGACCACTCTTTCCCTATTGAAAGGTCCTGGAAACCTCATATGATTGTTTAAAAGTCAATTCATTAAAAATTTCATTTTAAGGTCTTTGAGGAAACAGAAGCTCTTCTTCCTCAAACACACTTGAGGCTGATGGTCTTACATGGTTACAAAAGAATGGCTGGAAGTCTCCAAATAGAAAAGGGACCACTTTTTACAAGAGGTGCAGAAAGCCTTTAGGGAAAAACAAAAACCTCATACAGCAACAGCTTACGGTGAGCCTGGCCACCTGGCAGGGGTGGTGCAACTCCACCCAGGCACAGACACCTGGCAGGGGTGGTACAACACCACCCAGGCACAGACACCAGACATCAAGAGACCAGCACCCCCACCCCCAGAAGACGAGCTGGAAGTACTGTACATATTTTGCTTAGGTCATGGTTGGTATTTTTGACTCTGCTCATTCGTATTACACTGGAAAAAATGACTCAAAGGAGGAATTCTCCACAAAAGTAGGAACTGGAGGCAATGCTCCGCCACAGATCAAATGGATATGGATTAAAGTAAAAGGTCAGAGATGGAGTTCAGGATGACAATGATAAAGTGACTAGTTGGGCTTGAAAAAAGCATCAAAGACTCTAGAGAATCTCTTAGTGTGGAAATGAGACTTCATCAGGCCGAAATGAAAAGTACTTTAACTGAGATGCAGTCTAAACTGGATACTCTATCAGCTAGGGTAAATGAGGCAGAAGAGAGAATAAGAGACATAGAAGACAAGTTGATGGAAAGGAAGGAAGCTGAGGAAAAGAGAGAAAAACAACTCAGAGCCCACGAGAAGAGGCTCTGAGAAATAAGTGATAGTTTGAAAACAAATAACATCTGAATTATTGGAATTCCTTCCTTAGGGCATAGTGAAAAAGAGAGAGAGGACCAGACACTATCTTTGAGAAAATCATAGCCAAGAACTTCCATAATCTGGGGAAAGAAACAGGTATTCCTCTTCAAGAGATAGAGAGGACCCCTCCCCCAGTCAAGAAAAACAGATTGGCACCCCAACCTAGACTAGCAAAGCTTGCACATTTCAGAGATGAAGAGAAAATCCTGAAAGCAGCTTGAGACAAGGGATTCCTAACATCCAGTGGGAGAAATATGAGATGAACAGCAGACCTCTCCACAGAGACCTGGCAGGCCAGAAAGGGCTGGCAGGATATATCCAGGGTCCTAAATGAGAAGAGCAGGCAGCCAAGAATACTTTATCCAGCAAGGCTCTCATTCAAAATGGAAGGAGAGATAAAGAGCTTCCAAGACAGAGACTGAAAGAATATGTAACCACCAAGCCAGACCTGCAGGAAATATTAAGGGGGACCCTGTAATCGAAGACAGAGCCCAAAGAAACAGAGAATCTGCAGAAACAGGGGCTTTACGGGTAATACAAGGGCACTAAATTCACATCTTTTAATAGTTACTCTGAAGGTGAATGACTAAATGCTCCACAAAAGACACAGGGTATTGGCCTGGAAAAGAAAAGTGAGACCCAACCATATGCTGTCTACAAGAGACTCATAGGCTGGAGGCTTAAAATTTTTTTCTATTTAATAAAAATATTTAATGCTGCCAAAAAGTATAAAAATACAGTAGGAATAATGGACAGTACAAAGTAGTCTCTCCTAACTTAATTCTTTTACATCTTTCTTCATACATACATCTTCATCTTTTCATCTTTTCTTTTACATCTCACACGTGCATTTAACAACTTGACAATACATCAACTCAGAAGTTCTGCAAAGTCTTATACTGGTGGTGTTCTTCCTTCCCTGGATGGAAAGTTGGCTTTGAAAACAGACAAAACTGAGGTCATCTACAGGTTTATCAGACCTCACTTTAATTTCTGGAGTAGGCTGCATTCCGGTCTTGCTTTGCACATCAATGGTTCAAAATTTATAGCTGCAGAATATTCTGCAGTCTTGAACAGTTAGGTGTCAGTCTGGCCTGATTATGTCCAAGGGAAAATTTCCCTTCAAAGACATTTTCAGGGAACATTTTTGTGTCTTTATTTTTCTTTTTAAAATTGGGAAAACGTTTTCTTTCTCATTCAGTCTCATTTAGCCTCTGTTTCATTTGTTGCACCTTCTGAGCCGTGTTAGCTTTTCTGTTCTCTCAAAAACGTTTGGGTAGAAACACTCCCACTGGCTGTTCTCTGCCACAGTATCCTGCATTTTAGAGGATAGTCCTGCATAACTGCCAACTGTCAGTTTTTCTTCTTCTAGGCCTGTTCTATTCCCATTGTATTTTTCAGCCATTATTTTGGTTGGTGAATGATGAAACACAGGACATACATCTTCCTTAGAAAGTTCTTTCCACCATTTCTGTATATTTGAATCTCCCTTTATAAATTTTGCTCCTTCTATGATAGTCACATATGCAACTTTGAGTTAATGTGGTGTCTGAAGAAATCCCATTTGGTATTGTCTCAAATTCAATAACAGCTGTTTCATGTTAACATCATCTCTTTTTTCAATCAGAACATGATAGGTGTAGGGGCACCTGGGTGGCTTTGTTGGTTAAAGTGGCCAACTCTGGATTTTGGCTCAGGTCATGATCTCAGGGTCATGAGATTGAGCCCCTTGTCAGACTCTGCACTCAGCAGGGAGTCTGCTTGTCCCTCTCATTCTGCTTCTCCCCCTGCTTGCTCATTCTCTGTTTCTAAAATAAAAATCAATTAATAAGTAAAATATTAAAATTTTAAAAAGAACACAACACATGTCTGCTTGAGAAAACCTGCTTGAGCACCCAGTGCCTGCATGGTAATGGATCACTGCAGGCCCATGTTTGAATTCAAGGAGCCAGATTCTCTCACTTTAAATAAGAAAGTGAGAGATGAAGCTGGTAGCAGAGAGACTCCAGAATCTGGCCAGTAGTATAGTGACAGCGAGATGTTGTTCTGGTTTCCTGCTATTGATGTTTCCCAATTGCAGTAGATGTACCATGTAATAGACTTCACACCTTCTGACAAGAAATTCACACTGACTCCTGTTTCCTTACAAGCATCTCTGTGTTTTTTTGTTAGCCAGCACTGTGTGCCTTGCACCAATTCCTTTTCCACAACTGTTTAGTGTGACAACTGCTTTGGTCTTTTGCTGCCAAAACATGAACCAGAAGTGGCAACTTGTATTAGGAAGTGGACCCTGTGTTCAGATGTAACTCTTCTGCGCCTCTTCTTTTTTTTTATTTTTTTTATTTATGATAGTCACACAGAGAGAGAGAGAGGCAGAGACATAGGCAGAGGGAGAAGTAGGCTCCATGCACGGAGCCCGACGTGGGATTCGATCCCGGGTCTCCAGGATCGCGCCCTGGGCCAAAGGCAGGCGCTAAACCGCTGTGCCACCCAGGGATCCCCTCTGTGCCTCTTCTATGTCAGATAACCTGTCATGAATGCAACCATGTTTAGCATCTTGCAATTTAACACCACTATGATCATATAGGCTTACATCTCTGCATCTGTTTCAATTTCTATTTTCTGGAAACTTGGCTACTCTATGAGGATTGCAAATTTCCAAATACAGCTTCTGCCAGTGATTCTGAACATTCAGCTCCTCAAACTACACTTGACAGTGGCAGACAGGGCAGTGGGAGCCAGCTAGCCTGAGCAGAGGATACGCCATTGGAGAAGCTCAGGCCCCACAATATCTGGGGAGCAAAAAATTTTTCTAATGTACTGTAGAATTCAACACAATCATTCAAGATCTCTAAGCACATATGCCGATACATGGGTTTTATAGCTGTCCTTGTAGCACACTCCATAAGATCATGTGGGAGGAGAGACCTGCTATGTAAGGACACCTGCGCCCCAGCCAATAGTCAGGCAGGGGACTGGGTGGCAGATGCTGCCCTAAAGAATGGCCTTCCTTGTTTCTTGGAATGTGATACAAATGCACTAGAGACTGTATGACCTCTTTTTATACCAAATGTGCCTCAAATCTAAAATTAGACCAAGAAATATCGAATCACCCTTCTGGAAGTTCGTGGGGCAGGAAAATATGGAGGCCCAGCTGAGGGTGGCGGCATGGCTCCTCTGTCTTCTCTGTTCAGCCTGATGCCAGGTAAGCCAGCATTGAACTCCAAGTGGAGAGCCTGGCTTTGGGGAGTTTGGTGTTTTATCTCACTGTAGCCTCTGTGCTCATTTTCCACTCCTGCTGCCCTCTGGCACCCAGAGTCCAGTTTGCCAAGTGAGTGATGGGGGCTGGGGCTGAGGGAAGAGGGCAATGTCCTCGGCTTTTCTGAACTCTGCTGGCCTAAAGCACATTTAAGTTCTTTCTTCACTCTAGAGCGATCCTGCACCACCCTTGATTTTGTACACCCCCTGCTGTGACCTGTAAAATGAGGTGCACAATAGCACTCATCTCATTGGCCAGTCACTTGGTAACTTGTTAAAAAAGCAAATTCTTAAACCCCTCGCCAGACCTACTGCATCAGAAACTCTGATGATGGAGGTCAACGATCAGTTTTCACAAGCACCCAGGTGATTCAGGATGCTCATTTGAGTTTGAGTTTGAGAATCGCTGTCATAGGGTTGTTGTGAAGAGTGAATGACAAATCAGCTAAAATATGCTCAGCCTGCCTCCTAAGCAGTATCCAGCTGTTGGTATCCTCATCATAGTCACCATCAGCACCGTCATCAATCATCATCATCATCATCATCATCATCATCATCATCATCATCATCACAAGAATCCTTCCTATAATGCTCTAGGTTCTAGGAGTGCTAGGTATTCTCAGATGGAATGACCTTTCCTGTGGAACAATGCCCTGGCAAATGTATGTGCAAGCTGACCCTCTTCACAGCACAAAGGTCTCTGTCTCAACTATGTACCATCATGATGCAGATGGACTGATATTTACCTATGCCTCGTTTCTTTTTACACATGGCAGTGTTTTTATTGAAATATACTTCACAAGATCTAAAATCTACCATTGTAAGAGACGGTTTCAGTGGTTTTTAGTACATTCACTATGTTATGCATTTGTGATCACTATCTAAGTGAAGAACATTTCCGTCACCCTCCCTAAATCCTCATGCTTATTTCTTCTAGTTTGTCCCAATTCCCTTCTACCCCCATTCCCACAATCTACTTTCTGTCTCTGTGTCTAATATGGACATTTAATATGAATCATGAAATATGTGACCTTTTGTACCCGGCTTCTTTCCTTTAGCATTATGTCTTCAAGGTTCATTCATAATATGACATGTATTATTACTTGATACCTCTTCATGGCTGAGTAATATTTCAATGTATAAATAAATACACCTTATTTTTTAATTCATTCATCAGTTGATGGACACTTGTGTTTCTTTCACTTTTTTGGCATTATGAGCAATGCTGCTATGAACATTTGTGTACAAGTTTTTGCATGAATGTACATTTTCATTCCTCTTAGATATATCCATAGGAATTGGTTTGCATAATTTTTGAGGAAGTACCAGATTGTTCTTCACAGTGGCTACATCATTTAACATTCCCACCAGCAATATATGAGGGTTCCAATTTCTCCACATCTTCACTAATATATCTTATTGTCCATTTCTTAATGATATTCATGCTAGTAAGTAGAATGATATCTCATTATGGTTTTGCATGTCCCTAATGAATTATGATGTTGAATATATTTTCATGTGCTTATTGTCTATGTGTATATACTCTTTGGAAAAGTGTCTATTCAAATTGTTTACTCACTTTTTAAAAGTAGGAACAGAGGGAGAGAGAGAACCTTAGGCAGGCACCATACCTAGCACAGAGCCTGATGCAGAGCTCTATCTCATGACCCTGAGATCATGACCTGAGCCAAAATCAAGAGTTGGACATTTAACTAACTAAGCCATCGAGGAGCCCCTCATTTACCCATTTTTTTTGTTAAAGATTTATTTATTTATTTATTTATTTATTTATTTATTTATTTATTTTTTATTGGTGTTCAATTTACTAACATACAGAATAACACCCAGTGCCCGTCACCCATTCACTCCCACCCCCCGCCCTCCTCCCCTTCTACTACCCCTAGTTCGTTTCCCAGAGTTAGCAGTCTTTACGTTCTGTCTCCCTTTCTGATATTTCCCACACATTTCTTCTCCCTTCCCTTATTTTCCCTTTCACTATTATTTATATTCCCCAAAGATTTTTTTAAAATTTATTTATAAGAGACACAGAGAGAAAGGCAGAGATTTAGGCAGAGGGAGGAGCAGGCTCCCTGCAGGGAGCCTGATGTGGGACTTGATCCCAGGACCCTGGATCACGACCTGAGCCAAAGGCAGATGCTCGACCATTGAGCCACCCAGGTGCCTCTTATTTACCCATTTTTAAATTGGGACGTGTTTTTGTTGTTTTATTTTGACTTGTAAGAGTACTTTATATATTCTGGATATTATATATTTAGGAGATATATGATTTGCAAATATTTCTCCCACTCTGTCCATTGAATTTTGGTTCTCTTGCTGGCGTTCTTTTTTTAAATTATGGTTACAGTACATATAATATGTAATTTATCATTTATCCGCTTTAAGTATACAGTTCAGTGGCATGAAGTATGCTCATATTTTGTGCACTTGTGACCACTAGGAAATAATGTTTTGCTATTCATTCATTCTATGAGCCCTCACTGAGTCCCTCTTATGTCAGGTCCTGTGCTGAGGAATCAAAGATGGATGAACACTGACACACTCCCTGCACTGGGGGAGCTTACATTCAATGGAGCCATAGGCAAATATTCCTTTTAGAAAATACGATGGAATATTACTCAGCTATTAGAAATGACAAATACCCACCATTTGCTTCAACGTGGATGGAACTGGAGGGTATTATGCTGAGTGAAGTAAGTCAGTCGGAGAAGGACAAACATTATATGTTCTCATTCATTTGGGGAATATAAATAATAGTGAAAGGGAATATAAGGGAAGGGAGAAGAAATGTGTGGGGAATATCAGAAAGGGAGACAGAACGTAAAGACTGCTAACTCTGGGAAACGAACTAGGGGTGGTAGAAGGGGAGGAGGGCGGGGGGTGGGAGTGAATGGGTGACGGGCACTGGGGGTTATTCTGTATGTTAGTAAATTGAACACCAATAAAAAATAAATTAAAAAAAAAAAGAAAAAAAGAAAATACGTAGCTCTGTGCTCTCTTTCTTCAGCATTAACCTAAAACCTTTGGCAGTTTCTCATTTTGTGGTTCCCCGGGTAGTGAGGTTTCCATGTAGCCACTCCATCTCTGGGATAGAGGGAGACTGAGAAACTACAGCAGCCTCCCCTCCTCCAGATTTCATCAGGAAAGAGAAGTCCTGAACAACACGAAATAAAAGGCATTCTGACCAAAGCTACTAGTGCCTCTATTAAGGATCCACTCTCTGTCACCTGGCTCAGCCTAGCTCACTTGATTGTGACCTATTGTCTGCTCTCAATGATCAAGTAAGGTGACTCCTTGACCCTGCTGCTGCATGCCCAGTGAGTCCCTGTAGTGATCTCACTATTAACCTTTGCAGGTCCTTCTGTGTTCACAGAGAAAGCAAGGGCTGATATTCAACCTGAGAGGATAGGCAGTGGCATTTGGTACAGACTTTGAAGTTTTAATCAAACATCATCATCACCTTCAAGTTTTTTTTTCTCAGGGGGTAAAATATTCATGTGAACAGAATCCATCTCCCATCCACCTATAAATGAGACAGCAAAATGTCTAGGATCATAAATGACATCAATTATACAAACTCTCCTATTTTAGGTCCAGTGCAATAGCATGGACATCTTTTCTCATCAATACAGAGAACATTCCTTTACGCCAGGCTCCTTTTCACCTCCTGATGGACATTTAGATCACCTTTGTTTATTTATCCTCTGCAACACTGCAGTGAACATCTTTGCGTGTGTATCTTTGTGGATGTATGCAAATATCATTGAAAATGTATTCTACGGTGGAACTATTTGCTGAAAGCATATTCCAATGTGCACTCCCAGCTGTAGTAACTGAGAATGTCCATTTCCTCACAACTTGTAAGCCAGCTTATTTGCATATCTTTGGAAAATGTTCTAATTTCAACTTTATTATTATAAAATCCAAGTATTGTTATGTTCCCCATCATGTTCACCATTATCATATTCATTAGCATAAATAGCTGATGTAAACAGCATTTACGGTGTATTGAGAATTTGGGTTGACTTAATTCAATTCACTCCTCACAACAGCCATATGACGTAAGAATTACTCATCCATTGTACAATTGAAAACCCAAGTGTGAGTAACTTGTGTGCCCTCAGACATGTAAGTTGAGTTCTCTGTGTTTCTACTCTTCCAATAGAAAAATGGAAATAATACTATCTTCCTCATCTACTACATGGGGCTGTGTTACACACATTAAGGACTATATATCTGCCAGATACTTTATGGCATCTGTGATTTGTTCTGGTGACAACGTGAGACATGACATGTTCACAAGTTTACATGTGGAGGAAGGATGGCAGAAGAGAAAGCCTAATAGGACACAAGGTCTGGGGACTGAAATGCGGCTAGACCACCATCAGGCTGTGTGATCATAAGTCCTGTTTTCTTTCTCTGGGCCTCCATATCAGCATTTATAAACCACAGAGTATAATAACAGGAAGGACTTGGACTAGGCGGAATCCAATCTTTTCAGGGCTAAAATGTCTAAAATGATGAGTTTCCTTAAATTAAATATTTTTTCTTTTTCAATGTCAGCTTTATTGAGGTATTATAAGTAATAAAATTTACCAATTTTATTTTTTTTAATTTTTTTAAGATTTTTTATTTATTTATTCATGAGAGACTCACAGAGAGAGAGTGGCAGAGACACAAGCGGAGGGAGAAGCAGGCTCCAGCAGGGAGCCCAACGTGGGACTCGATCCCAGAACCCCCAGGATCATACCCCAGGCCGAAGGCGGCGCTAAACCACTGCGCCACCCGGGCTGCCCAAATTTACCAATTTTAATGTAAAGTGATGAGTTTTGACGAATGCATCTAGTGGTATAACCATCACATCACTCCACAAAGTTCCCTCCTGCCCCTTGTTGCCAGGCCACAAACTAGAAGTCTGGCTCCTGGCAACTGCAGATCTGCCTTCTGTCAGAAGAACTTCATGTAAGTGGACTCATACCCTCTGCATTCTTTTGAACCTGCCTTCTTTCATTTAGCACAATGTTTTTGAGATTCATATTTTTGACTATTAGTGCTTTTTATTATAATTTGATATTGGCTATTGGTATTTCTTTTAAGCTATACTGTTTATGTCCTTTGCCCATTTTCTATCAGTCACTGATTTTTTTTTTTTTTTGAGAGAAAAAGAGACTTCAAGAGTGAGGGGCAGGGGAGGGGATAGTGGGCAGAGGGAAAGAGAAAGAGAATCTTTGGCAGGCTCCATGCCCAGAGCATAGCCTGATGTGGGGCTTGATCCCATGACCCTGAGATCATGACTTGAGCTGAAATCAAGAGTGAGATGCTTAACTGACTGAGCCATCCAGGTGCCCCTGATATTTTCATTATACATTTATAGAAACACTTTTTTTTAAGTCAGGGAATAATATACAGAGGTTGACTGTATTTTTTCTAAAGGTGCTTGAGTGTCTTTTCCACGAAAGGGCCCACTTGGAGCAAGCAATGGTCATTAGTGCTGCCATTCTTTCTTCCTCTGCTCCCTGCAGGTGCTTCCTCCTTTCCACCTGCCAGCTTTCCACACATGTTGGCCTGTTTCTCACAGTGCGCAGTGGGAAGGTGGGATCTTGGGGTGGGGGAAGGAGAAGACTGAGCATCTGCTTCTACCCCTGCTCCTTGGTGTCCATCTGAGGATGGGGTGCTGGGGGATTCCTGGCAGCAGAGGTACAGCCCCTGCCCTGTTTCTGGTCCCTGAGCCTGTACCCCAGCCCCAGGACCAGAGACCCTCCATGAACAAAGCTTGGATTTGCTTGGACCTGCAACCAAGGCCCCTTATAATCCTATGCACTAGGATGTACCAAGGGGTGGAGAAGGGACTGTCACCTTCATCTTATTCTGCCTCATTACCTTCCATAAACATTCAGGAACCCTCCACAGGGTGGGATGTTCTCCACAATGACCACTTCCAAATCCTTGGTGAAAAGGGAACTCTGTATAGGTCTATAGGTCCCTGTATAGGTCTATGGGACTGAGGGACCAAAGGATTATGGGAAGTCACAGGGACAGACAAGGTCACTCCAGCGTTAGGGGCTGCCTGGATGCCCATGTCTTCTCTTCCTGAGGCTGCACTATCCCGTTAGGGTGTTGGGAAGAGTGCATATCTGCTGCCCCACACTGGGCAGCTAGAAGAGCAAGCCTTGATCAACTGCATTGGGACAGATGTGTCCCCGGCTTTCCAGGGAGATCTTGTAGCCCCCAGGCATTAGGTTCCTTTGGGTGACATCATATGGCACCACTTCGGGTGCACTGCCAGGTAAGTGGGGTCTCCTGTATCAGCCTCATAGCGGCTTTACTCATAGTAACTCCCAACTAGAAACAGATGGAGAGGTGTGTGTCCACAGGAGAATGGATAAACACACTGTAGTATGTTTATATTTAAAAATTGAATAGAACAATCTATCTCTACATACGAAACCAAGGAAGAATCTTAAAAATACTGTATCAAACAAAAGAAAGAACATGAAAAAAACCATAAGTCTCTTAGATGGAGTTCAAACAGGCAAAATTAGGGCAGCCCTGGTGGCCTTTGGCCTGGGGTGTGGTCCTGGAGACCCGAGATCAAGTCCCAGGTCAGGGTCCCTGCATGGAGCCTGCTTCTCCCTCTGCCTGTGTCTCTGGCTCTCTCTCTCTCTCTCTCTCTCTCTCTCTCTGTGTCTATCATGGATAAATAAATAAAATCTTTTAAAAAACCAGGCAAAATTAAACTATAGTGATAAGTGTCAGAACAGTGGTTATTTGTAGGGGAAGTATTGACTGGAAAGGGGGCACAAGAGAACTTTCTAGAAGGATGGGGATTTTTTTTATATCTTGATGTGGAAGATAGGTCCATGGATGTATACATCTATCAAAACTTAACCTATACACTTAACTCTGTTAGTTTTACTCTACGCAAATAATACCAACTCAATAAAAACTGTTAGCATAAAATTGTGAAGATGAAGCTGAAAAAAATGTTACATTGTTAAAAAGTGGTTATCTGTGTCAGGACATTGAGCAGATTCCTGACTTTTTTTCTGAAAAACAAACAGTCAAAGCTTCTGTGGAAAGTAGTCAAGAATCTTTCTATTGGCCCTAGAGCCGTGCCCCATGTAAGACTACTACCTGTGTTTGTTGATGTGGTGGAAAGAAGAGGTGACAGCGGGGCTCCCTCTGAAGGGCAGCTGCGAAGGGAAAGCCTCACCTCTGGGTCAGCAGCGCCTGCAGCCTGGCTCCATCCCAAGGAGCCAACGGAGCAGCCCGAACGCGGGATGAGCTGCGAGGAAACCCAGTCGCCCATCGCCCATCGGAGCCTTACTTTCTTCTTCTGTAAATTACTCTAAAGCACTCAGCTGACGCGGGATTTAAATACCATTCTGTCATTAAAGCCACGGAGAACCATTAGTTACTGATTTCACATTTTATTTGTAACCCAATAAAAATTTCCCCCAGATCCTTAGTCTGCATTTCTAAAGCAGAGCATTAGGGTATGTCTCAGGAGGCTAAGCTGTCTGCACCTGCTGGGAAGGAGAAGAGGGTGAGATGCAGGAACCCACTTTCCTTCAGGGGAAAGAAAAGCTGCTTTTTCTTTTGTATTTGACTTTTCTGTTTGGAAAACCAGTTTCTCTGCTCTCCTGTGAGGGACCTCATCTCTCCTAAGCTATATGCTCCAGGTCATTCCATAGAAAATAAAACCTCTGCAATAGTGCTTGCTTTCAAGGATTTACAATATGTTTATGCATCTCGGGGAAATCTTTCTTTTAAAAATTTACTACTGTAGTCAACCATTTATTAGGATAGTCATCTGGTTCAGTACTCCAAATTATGGAGACTAGGAGTCCTTTAAAAATTCACACTTTTAAATTTTATGTTACATTCTTTAGTTTCCAAATATTTCACATCTTCTGGGTAGCACCAGAATGATCCATCAATAGAAGAAAAAATAATCATTTCCAGGCCATTTAACAGAAAGTAGAAGAGATGTTCATAGTGACCACCTGTGACATCACTCTAGCAGGCAATGTCCCTCTAACCTCTATGCAGTATAGGCAGGAAATGTTTTATTTTGCATGGTGTAAAGCCATAGCAACTGCTTTCTAATTAATTGTCCATGACTATTGAGCTGCTTAGTCTTTCACAGTGTTAGCATTGGGCTCCTTGCCCTTTTATCCCATTCTGAAGGAGGACCATCACCATCATCAGAATCTTTGTGTCTCGGTATTCTCACTGCTGGTGCTGAATGGCATTTCCAGGTTCATGTCTTACTCCCTGCAATGAACAGTACACTCTAGGCATGCCATTCTGATGACCTGCTGTTGCTCCGAGGAGCTCTCCTGTGCTCAGTGCCTCTACCAAGCAATGCTTGCCACCTTCTTTCCCATTTCACTCCTTTAAATATCTGGTGAAATCTTGCTCTTCCCTCTAGTTCCCTATTAAAAGCCAGTAAATGGATTTCCTCTGTTTCCATAGCATCTGGACCTTCAAGTTCTCAGAGTGTCTGTTACAGTGTTTTATAATGTTTTGGTAATCTTGCCAGGCTTAGCTCCTCAAAGTTATGTTCATGTCTACTACACCATTGAACCCATTATCTCAATGACTGGGTCAGCAGGTGCTTGATTAATGAGTAAGGTCACGTGCTGCACTAAAAATATGGGCAGCAGAGCCAAATGATGACTTCTAATTGCTTTAGATTTTGACATTTCTTCAAATTTGCAGAGTACATCCATGCATAAAGTTGCTTTCATTTTGGTCACATTATAAATGAGTAAATGGAGCTGGAATATACACATTTACGTTTACATGTTTTTCTGTTTCTTTTTCTAACTAATAAGCTGTGATAATTCATCCAAGAAAGGTGGATTTTCCTTCTATGCTATATATGAAGAAAGAATTTTATGGGATGCCTGGGTGGCTCAGTGCTTGAGCATCTGCCTTCAGCCCAGGGAGTGATCCTAGAGTCCTGGGATCGAGTCCCACATTGGGCTCCTGGCATGGAGCCTGTTTCTCCCTCTGCCTATATCTCTGCCTCCCTCTCGGTGTCTCTCATGAATAAATAAATAAATAATGTTTTTTAAAAATAGAATTTTATGAATAAATTAATGTTCAAGCAAGTGCAGAGAATGTTTTAAATTATTTAGTACAGAAAATGCTTGTTGCAATGTCCACAATAGCCAAACTGTGGAAGGAGCCTCGATGTCCTTCAACAGATGAATGGATAAAGAAGATATGGTCTATATATACAATGGAATATTACTCGGCCATCAGAAGGGATGAATACCCATGATGCTTTGATGTGGATGGAACTGGAGGGTATTCTGCTGAGTGAAATAAGTCAATCGGAGAAGGACCATCATCATATGGTTTCACTCATATGTGGAATATGAGAAATGGTGAAAGGGATTATAAAGGAAAGGAGGGGAACTAAGTGGGAAAATCAGAGAGGGTGACAAACCATGAGAGACTCCTAACTCTGGGAAATGAACAAAGGGTTGAGGAATCTGACACCAAAAGGAAAAGCAAGAAAAGCAAAAACAAATAAGTGGAGTTCACCAAACTGAAAAGCTTCTGCACACCAAAAAAAAAAAAAAAAAAAAAAAAAAACCATTAACAAAATGAAAAGGAAACCTGAATGGAAGAAAATATTTGCTAATCATGCATCTGATAAGGGTTTAAAATCTAAAACACTAAAGAACTCACAGAATTCAATACCAAATATTTTTAAAAGATTTTAAAAAGGTCAGAATACCTGAGTAGACATTTTTCCAAAAAAAGACAGATGGCCGACAAGCTCGAGAAAAGATGCTCATCATCATTAATCACCAGGAAAAGCAATAAAAATCACAGTAAGATGTGACTTCATACTTGTTAGAATGGCTATTATCAAAAAGACAAGAAATAAAAAGCATGGCAAGGATGTGGAGGGAAGAATGCCCTTGTGCACTGTTGGTGGGAATGCACACTGGTGCAGCCACTATGAAAAATAGTACTGAGGTTCCCCCAAAGTTAAAAATAGAACTACCATAACATTCAGAAATCCCATTTCTGGTTGTTTATTCAAATAAATTAGAAACACTAACTCGAAAAGATACATGCACCATATATTCATTGCAGTATTACTTCAACAAGCCAAGATATAGAAATAACCTAAGTGTTGCTCAATGAATGAATCCATAAAGATGTGGCATCTATATATGCAATGGAATATTACTCAGCCATAAAAAAGAATGGAATTTTGCCATTTCTGACTATGGATGGACCTTGAGGTCATTATCCCAAGTAAAACTAGACAGAGAAAGGTAAGTACCATATGATCTCTCCTATACGTGGAATCAAAACAGAAAACAAAAACAAAAATCAAGCAAACAAACACAAAAAACAAACTAAGCTTATAGATACAGGTAGAAGATCGGTAGTTGCCAGACATAGGAACTGTGTGGTTGGGAAATGGGTAAGGGGTCCAAAGGTAAAGAATCTTCCAAAGAAAACAGGAAGCTTGAAAGGAAAAGCTGTTGGTTCCTCCCACTAGCTTACCTTCTGTTCCACCTTCAGCTCCAATTCCAACAGTAGCCTGTGGCACAGAATTTAGTGCTTCTCACCCTACAGGTAAAAGGATGGACAGAATCCGCAACATCTTCAATTATCAGAAAGGGTGCACAGAAAGGGTATTTCTTAACAAGGTTTGATTTTCTTCCCTCTGTTTGCAGACGGGCTGGCATGAAGAGTAATTTCTCTGTAAGAGAAGCGCGTTTCTTGCTGGAGCTTAGTGCAGGAGGCAAGGAGGAGCCACCACATCCTACGCTCTGAAGTTTTGTTGCCAAGTTTCCTACTATTCCAGCCTGGTTAGGCATGGTCTATATGGCTAGCTACAACAGGCGCCGGGTCAACCTCCTCGTAGCAGACGTTTCCAACTTCTGAGCTTACTCAGTAAGGAGAGAGATGCCCTCACTGCATCTACCCTCCCACAGCCCTGCCAATGTCACAATTTATAGACTTTTATTTATAATATCCTATTTCCAAGTACTGGTTTCTCTATTAGATAGAAGTCTTGCAGACTCAAGTGACAGAAATCTAACTCAATGTGCTTTAAATAGTTTACTGTCCTGCATGTGAAACAGGGTAGTTTTGCTTGAAGCACAGCTGGATTCCATCAGAAGCTTCCATTGGATGTAGATGTGGGGCACATGGCCGTGAGCAGTGTCGCCAACCCCGTGTGCATTCCTTCCCCCGTGCCCTCTAGTTCCTGGCTGATGGCTTCGCCCTCAGACTTCTCATATTCACTCTTGGCAATTACAGACCAATCTATTTCTAAAGATGCTATCCTCAGAAAAGACCGAGGACGCTTTTGAATAGCACAGACAGTATTGGGATCGTTCCATTGGCTCTAATGGGCCTGTGGCAGGGGCTGGTTTTAAATCATCTCTGGGAATGTAGATGGAGGAGCAGGTTTCCTTGGTAATCTTGCAGGCTCAGTCCTGGAGACAGATTTGGTCGGGGACACCTGAAACACTCTCAGCAGGGGTGGTGGTGGGTTGTTGAAAAGGAACAAAAAGTGTCATTGCTGGATCATAGGGTAATTGAATGTTTCCTTTTATGAGAAATTGCTACACTACAAAGTATGACAAGATCATTTGGTAAAAGGACTACATGGGGCGCGCCTGGGATCTGTACTGGCTGTGAGTGGTGACCTTGCTCTCTGGGAGACCCGGGCTCGCTGGCTGGCACGTGCAGTGGGCAGGGCTGACAGGACACAGGGCCTAGAGGTCACCGCGAGATCCGCTGAAGCCCACAGCAGTTTCTCCAGGCAGGTGAGAGAGGCCCGGCGAGAGGAGAGTGCAGATTCGGGCAGATTGCCCCTTCCCGGGTAAGGACCTTGGACTCCACTTGCTTTTCCTGGTTCCAGTTTTCTTATTCTGTGAAAGAGGAAGGAGAAACTTGTTCTGAGGGGTAAGCATTGCTAATGCACACAAAACATTGGCATTGGCTCTGGGAAAGTTCCCCACAAATGCAAATTAATCTAAACATGGTGGTGGCTGATGAGTTTTGGGATGAACACAGAGCAGAGAACCATGGGCTGTTTGCTGTAGACTAAAGGTTCATGTCCCCCATCGATTCATGTGTTAAAATCCTAACTCCCAAGGTGATGGTATTAGGAGCTGGGGTGTTTGTGGGCGATTGGAGCCCACAGGGTGAGACTAGTGCCCTTAAAATGAGACCCCAGGGAGCTCCTTTACCATCTCTGCCACGTGAGGACACAGCAAAGAGATGGCCATCTATGAAGCAGGAAATGGACCCTCATCAGACACTGAAATTTGCTGGTGCCTTGATCTCGGGCTTCCAGCCTCCAGAACTCCGAGAAATAAATTTTGTTACGTACAAGACCCCATCAACGTTATGCTGTTGTAGCAGCTGGAACAGACTAAATCAGCATTTACGCATGGCTGAGACCTGAGTTCTAAATTCACACATGGAAGTCTCTGTAGGGTTGGGTGGACAGATGTTTCTCTTCTGGGTTTTCTTTCAAAGTCCAATGAAAGGGGCACCTGGGCGGCTCAGTGGTTGAGGGTCTGCCTTTGGCTCAGGTCATGATCCCACTGGGAGTCTGCTTCTCCCTCTGCCTATGTCTCTGCCTCTGTCTCTGTGTCTCTCATGAATAAATAAATAAAATCTTTAAAAAAAATTTTAAAAGCCCAAGAAAGGGGAATCCCTGGGTGGCTCAGCAGTTTGGTGTCTGCCTTTGGCCTAGTGCGTGATCCTGGAGACCCAGGATGGAGTCCCACGTCGGGCTCCCTGCATGGAGCCTGTTTCTCCCTCTGCCTGTGTCTCTGCCTCTCTCTCTGTCTCTCTCTGTGTCTTTCATGAATAAATAAATAAAATCTTAAAAAAAAAAAAAAGCCCAAGAAAAAGGATTGGTTAGCCTGAGAACTGGAGATGACTATTCTCTACTTGACAGGGTAGAAGTAAAAGGTAATTGAAGTGACTCTGGATAAGAAGACTTTATTTAGAGTAACGGAGAAATTACTGGAAAATAAAAATACCATCTACAATGTCTCAACCTTCTTCCTATGTAATTCATTGCATAAAGAAGAAATTTAATTGCATGATTTCTTTTTTATGTATATCAGATGAAATTTTATATGCCACTTTTTTCCTTTTTTTTCAGAGGGAGAAGCAGGCTCCATGCAGGGAGCCCGACATGGGACTCGATCCCAGGACTCCAGGATCACGCCCCGGGCTGAAGGCGGTGCTAAACCGCTGAGCTACCCGGGCTGCCCAGTATCTGAAATTCTACCACAGGGGCATATCTACTGGAGGATATTTGGCCTGTCTTCAGATTGTGGTTTTTTTTTTTTTTTCCTATTAAAAGTATTGTACAAACATTTCTGTACATTTGTGTGGATATTTCTTTAGATTCTCTGGAAACTTACTACATCCATTAGTATGGCCATTAAAACTTTTATAGAGATTTCCTTTAAAATTTTTTTAAAAATTTGTTTTGAGAGAGAGAGAGAGAGAGAGAGCAGTGTAGGGCAGAGAGAGAAGGAGAGAGAGAATTTCAAGCAGACTCCCCGCTGAGTGTGGAACCCTACGGGGCTCTATCCCATGATCCATGAGATCACGACATAAGCCAAAATCAAGAGTTACATGCTTATTTTTTTTAAAGATTTTATTTATTCATGAGAGACAGAGAGAGAGAGGCAGAGACACAGGCAGAGGGAGAAGCAGGCTCCATGCAGGGAGTCCCATGCGGGACTTGATCCTGGGTCTCCAGGATCTGGCCCTGGGGTGAAGGCAGCACTAAACCACTGAGCCAACTGGGCCGCCCAAGAGTTACATGCTTAATCAACTGAGCCATCCAGGCACCTCTATAGATATTTTCAAATACCCTACAAAAAAACTAAGTCAACTTATACTCGCTCATTGTATGAGAGTTCCCTCCACCCACACACCCATTTTAGCCCCACTGGATGCATTAGTTGAAAACTTACAGATTCAAATTGTTATGGGGAGTTCTCTATGTTAGAAGTCAATTTATTACAACAATATTTGCTTTTGTCTTTAATATTAAGAAATAGTTTAGTATTGTCTGTACTAATCTCTGGTGGGTAATAAAAATGGAATCAGTTTTTTCCAAGAGTAGCTGTGTACACACCAGTCTAGGTAAATAGAAAGCAAGCTTTCCCCCTTTTCTGCTCTACCTCTCTTTTATTATATATACAGCTTTAATGAGGACCAGTTCTTAAACACTCTCAAGAAAATATTAACTGACATCATTCCTCCCAATATCCCAACCTTGATTTTTTTCTGAACACAAATATATAATTGGCTATCTTGTATTAAACCCCTAGTGATATATCCAGGAATCAGATTGTTAACAATAACTCTACCTCTACAGGCAGCAACAAGAGTCACGTGAAGACTGTGTCACCACCAGGTGCCTGTCACACAGGCTCAGTCTCCTTCCCTAATACTGTTAATGGAGCCTACAGTGAATGAGGGGGCCTGGGGACAGTCAGCTGAGTCAATAAGAGACCAAGGGGCTAGAATGATGGCATAGTCCCTAGATCCATTTCTCCTGCAGGTTTATAACATCAGAAGCATCTGTCTGTTCCTGTTGAAAGCATTTGTGAGGTCATGTGTCTCTGATTCCAAATGTTTGCCCTGGGGCAGGAGTGCAGTCTACAAAATGAGGCAAGAGAGTAAAAATGGAAAGCTGCTGAAGGCTGTGCAGATGAACAAGGTTAGAGCCAAATAGCATTGGGTCCTGAAGATTTGAGACAAGATTTGTCCTGTGTATCATATGCCTGATAGATGAATCCTGAACGTTAACAGTCTTTAGAGCAGGACTTCTTAATCTGATGCCCATTTATTTCTTGGGTTCATGGATAGACTTCAGGCAACCTTTTTTTGGGGTTCTCCAAAGAAATATAACCAACAGGATGTATATAGAGAGAATGAGATTTATGATAAGGAATTGGTTCACATGCTTGTGAAGGCTGAGAAGTCCCAAGATCTGCAGTCAACAAGTCAACAAGCTGGAGACACAAAAGAAACCCAAGGGGTAGTTCACTCCCGCTGGGAAGACCTGAGTACCAGGTGTTGCTATGATGAAGGTGGTAAGAACAAGAAGCATAAATATCACTAGTGGATTACTGGGTGTAATGGGGGTGGGGACACTCCCACTTCCACCCCTTAATGCTTAAACCTTTGAATTCTGGCTATCAGAGAAATAGCACCATATCGCGTGCTGATTCAGTCCACATCAGCCTCTTAGGGAACCTTGCCTCAGTCCTGCGAGATCTTGCCACCAAGCTGGCATTGTAACCGAGTCTTCAAAAGGCCATTCCACCATTCTATCAAGTCAGCTGTTAGGGATGTGAGGGAACATGATAAAACCAGTGCATTCCATGAGCATGGGACAATGGTTGTACTTCCCTGGCTGTGAAGTGAGGTCCCTGAACATAGCAATGCTGTATAGGATGCCATAATCCTGGACAAAACATTTTGTAGCAAATGGATGGTAATTCTGGCAAGAGCGTTATATGTAGGGAAGGCAAATCTGTATCCAGACTGTCCATTTCAGGAAGAACAAAAGGTTTCCCCTTCCATGATGGAAATGGTCCAAGGTAATCCACCTGCCACTAGGAGCTGGCTGATGGCCCTGGAGAGTGGTGTCACAGCAGGGATGCAGTGTTGGTCTTTGCTGCGGGCAGACGGGGCACGCAACAGTGGCCATTGCCGCGTTACCTTTGCGAATGAAAGTCTCTGTTGGTGAGCCCATGCACAACCTCCATCCCTGCCCCCCGGCCACTTTTTCCATGAGCCCATCAAGCCGTGGGAGAGGTGGCTGTGGAAAGAGGCTGATTGCTATGCACAGAATAGGTGATTCTACCCACTTGATTCTTCAAATCCTCCTCTGCTGAGCTCGCTCTTTGGTGAGCATTCACACAGGACACAAGTATCTCACACTTTCTGCCCATTCAGAAAGGTTTTTTTCACCTCCTTTCCTCAACAATTTCCTTGGAACTACTTTCCAGTCATGGTCCTTCCAAGTCTTTAGTCATCCTGCCAAACCACGGGACACAGATGGTGAATTAGAATATAATAACATGTTTGGCTCTACCTCCTTCCCAGCAAAGGGAATCACCAGGTGTATAACTAGAAATTCTGCCCCTGGGGAGAATCTCTCTTCTCCGCTGTCTTTTAGAGATGTCCCAGACAGGACCGTAGGGCTGCAGCTGGCCACTTTCACCTGAACCCTGCCCATTGTGCAGAACCACCTGACACCAGGCCTGAGTCTCATCTTTCTCTGTCAGTAGACTGTAGAGAACTCCCAGTGAGGCCATAGGAGGAGGCTGCGTGAGAGAGGTCAGGGGTGGGGGCCATGGGCATTTGGGCGGCCCCCTAGGGTGAACCACTCCTGCCTTCAGGGCCTGCTTGGGCCTAATTGTGCACATACCACTGCCATCTGATGAAGGAGTGTCGCTGTGCATGTCCGACTTTATGGCTTGGTGCACCAGATAACATCCACACTTGATGGGCAGCCCTGGTCCCACTGCAACCTGATTACCTGGGGATAAATGTTCAGTCTGAACTAAGGCTAGGAGCAGGCCAAGACCTCTTTCTCAAAAGGAGAGTACAGCTTTCCTCCAAATCCTCCATGTCTGTGCTGTGACTTAACTATAGGGACCTGTCAAACACCCCAATCTGCCACTGCCACTTCCAGCACCACTGAATGTGACCCAAGTGGTAGAGCAGCCACACCACTATTGCAATTGTTGCAGAGATTTCTATTGTTTCCAAACCTCACTCAAAACCACCAGTGTTTTTGGTTTCTCAGTAAATAGGCAACACATGACATCCACAGGAGAAATATGTTGTTTCCCAAATCTGAAGATGACAAAACCCAAACGAAACCTTGTACCTCTGTTTTGGTTTGTGAGGGTGCCAGATGCAATGCCATATCCTTCTTAGAAGAGGTCTCTGGACCAGCCCCACACCATCCCTAGAAATTTCACAGAAATAGAAGGTCCTTGAATTTTTGTCTGATTTATTTCTCACCCTCTAACACAAAAATGTCTTACCAAGTCTAGAGTCATTGCTATTTCTTGCTCCCCAGATCCAATCAGCATAATGTCATCAATGTAATAAATCACTGTGATATCTTCGGGAAGGGAGGGGCAATCATGATCCCTGTGAAGTAAGTTATGACCCGGGGCTGGAGAGTTGATACATCCCTGACATAGACCAGGGAAGGTGTGCTGCTGGCCTTACCAGCTGAAAGCAAGCTGCTTCTGGTTGGTCTTCTAGCAGAGATGGAGAAAAAAGCATTTGGCCAGATCCAAGCTATATATCAGTACCAGGGGATACGTTAATTTGCGGAAGCAATGCAACGATATCTGGTCCAACACTGGGACTCAAGTGACCACCTGCTTTGGCTTATGATGATCCACTGTCACTCCAGGATCGATCTGTCTTCTGCACAGGCCAAATAGGACAGGTGAATGGGGATTAAGTGATAACCACCACTCCTGTGTCTTTCAAGTCTTTGATGGTGGCACCAACCTCTGCAACCTCTCCAGGAATGTGGCATTGCTTCTGGTTTACTACTTCCTATAGAAGTAGTTCTAGTGACTTCTACTTGACTTTATCACCACACCACTTCGCAGATCAAGGAAGCAAAATGAGGAGTCTGCCAAACACAGGGCTCAATATATACATCCCAATTATGCTTTCCAGAAGTGAGGAAATGACCACAGGATGGGTTAGAGGAACTACAGACCCACTGGGAGATGGCTTAGTGCTAAAGTCCCATTGGTCACCTGAGTTCCCTAAACCTACACCTGGACTGGTGGTCCACAGTGATGTTTTGGGTCTCCTGGAATTGGTGTTGCTGAAGAGTGAGGGTGAAGTAGTCTCTGAAATGTGTGATCATTTCCAATGCAGTTACCCTGGTCAAAGCCAAAAGTATCTTCGGGAGAGGCTGGATAGACTAATAGGAAAAGTTTTTGCTAGTGAGCCAGGGTCCTTCCTCAAGGGGAACTGGAATTCCCTTTTTTAAAAAAAGATTTTGTTTATTTATTCATCACACACACACACACACACACACACACACACACACACACAGAGGCAGAGACACAGGCAGAGGTAGAAGCAGGCTCCATGCAGGGAGCCCGACGTGGGACTCAATCCCGGGTCTCCAGGATCAGGCCCTGGGCTGAAAGTGGCACTAAACCACTGAGCCACCCGGGCTGCTCTGGAATTCCCTTTATACAAGGATCCTGGGTCTGTAAACTGGCTCAAGTCTGGGAATTGATTAAGCGGTGCTGTTCTCTTTTATGTTTCAGATTGGACTTTTGTTCTCTTGACCTGGAATTTTCTGCTTAGTAAGAATTTAGCAGGCTTCCTATTTATTTCACATCTGGGAACACTGTGATCAGCTAGCCAAAGTGACAGGTCTGCGTGAGTCAGTTCTGACGGCCGCTTTGACTCTGCTGTCCATTACAGTGCCCATGCCCTCCCTGCCTGCCTTGGGCGGTTGAGTGCTGCCCCTTGGCCCCTCACAAATTCATTTCTCACAAGATTGGTACAAAACATGTCTTTTGCATCCTCCCAGTGTGGGTGAGAATGTCTTAAGGGACAAGTCCATTCTAACATTTCAATCCTGCTCAGCTGTGAATCCCCTCCTCTACATTAACCCAGGGCAAGACTGGCATTTCCAACTCATTCATGATGGGCCAACTTTTGGTCCATGTTTCACAACCAACCAACTAAACAAACTATTAGATCTGTTCTTACTTCCCAAGCTGCAACATTAAATGCAAAACCACTTCTCAGGGAGCCCATATCAACAAATGTATCCTAATTCAAGTTTATGTTCTTCTCCCTACTGTTTCACACCCTTAATATCTATTCTCATACATGTTCCCAGAGCTGTTTGTAGAAGTTAGAAAACTCAAGTAGACCCTTTAAAGTGTAGTGCACCCCCTCATGGGTCTCACTCTGTACCTGACCTTTAGGGACTTGCTGAGAACTGAGTTTCACTATAGCAATGAAGGTCCTGTCTTTGTCTGCTCAGGCTTCTATAGCAAATACCATAGATTGAGTGGCTTAAACAAAAGAAATTTATTCTCACAATTCTAGGGGCTGGAAGTTTAAGATCAAGGGGACAGTTGATTAGGTTTCTGGTGAGAGATTCCTTCCTTTTTTTTTTTTTTTTTTTTAATTTCCCAAGGGGGCCCCGGGTGGCTCAGCAGTTTGGCGCCGGCCTTTGGCCCAGGGCACGTTCCTGGAGACCCGGGGTCGAGTCCCACGTCGGGCTCCCTGCATGGAGCCGGCCTCTCCCTCTGTCTGTGTCTCTGCCTCTCTCTCTTTCTATGTCTATCATGAATAAATAAATAAAATCTTTAAAAACAATTTCTCACATTTATATTGTTGCATCATATATTCAAGTGCATACCATATCAAATAGCCATTTATTTTAAGATAATTAGTTTTCTTTTTTATTTATTTTAAGATTTATTTATTCATGAGAGACACAGAGAGAGAGGTGGGGAGACACAGGCAGAGAGAGAAGCAGGCTCCTCGCAGGGAGTCCAATGCAGGACTCGATTCCAGATCCTGGGGTTAGGCCCTGAGCCAAAGGCAGATGCTCAACTGCTGAGCCACTCAGGTGTCCCTGCTTCCTGTCTTGTACATACATGGCCACCTTCCTGTTGTGTCTTAAAAATAGACTGTATGTGCATGGGGGGGGACATAGATCAGTTTCTCTGTATCTCTTATAATGCTACTAATCTTATTAGATAACAAACCCACACTTATGATCTCATTCAACATTAATTATCTCTTAAAAGCTCTGTATCCAAACACAGTCACTCTGAGTGTTGGACCTTTAACACTGAATTGTGGGTGGTACACAATTCATGACAGAGGCTATGAATTTATAAATGGAAAAGAATATCTTTATTTTTTTCTACATGTTGGCCAAAATTTGCATTCCCTTCAAGTCTGTATGTCACTAACTGACCAGGATAATATTAGCAGTACTCATGACTAGTCATCATGAGAAATCAGATGCTTCATATCACATTACAATTGGTTCATACATCCTAGAAAACTGTTTACACTTGTCACTATTTCAAAATTACAGCACTTAGAACATCCACCACTGGAGGGACACATATTATCATGTTACGAATATATTTGTATTTTCATAAATGTACTTCAATATCTAATCACCTTGTAATTTCATGTACTTTATTGCAAGCATTTAAAAGCATTATCATGATACAGGATCTGTGGGCATCATCAGATTGCCAGAGGTGCCAGGGCTGAATGTCACCTGTTACAGGCAAACTCAGGTTTTGGGGCTTTGGGCTGTACTCCACTGGTTATTAGTTGTTCAGAATCACCGAGAATTGGCTCAGAAGTGAGGTGTGGAAGCTCAGCTGACATTTAGAGCAGGAAGTCCCTTGAGAAAAAAGGATTTTAGCGAACAAGGCTTCTAAATACAAATTTGTAGGGCACTATGCATGATGGCCAGTACAGCACAACCATGGCCAAGAATTCTGCAATTATGTACAGGATTATTGAAGCCTTGAAAATGAGGGTAATATTACCAATCTTTGCTAGAATTATTAGAATTTGCAACCACTTTTTCTAATAGAATCATGCTCTAGGGCATTGTTTTTACACTGATCTCATGTAAATGGAAACTTGTTCAAAAATAAACAAGTTTATTTCATGGATTCTAAATCAAAGGTTAAAAAATTTTCTCTTTTGAACAGATACTTCTCAAAAGTACCACTAAATACATGAAAGGTACCCAACATCATTAGTCATTAAAGATATACATTCTGAAACCACAATGAGACCCCTTGATCCACCTCCTAAGATAGTTCACTGAGCAAACATTCCTACCACATAGCTACTACTATTATTCTTAATGATGCTCTGGAATTTATGAGGGCCCTTAAAACATCAAAACATCCTTGTGGTGATCATACTTTTTGATTTATCACTGAAGATTATAGAATTATCAGAAAACAGAAAAAGCATAGAACATGTAATAAGGCCTTGAGGTCTGGGGAGGGCTGAGCACCTGAGGTCACAGGACCCGGCAGAGATGGACAGATGATTAGGAACCTGAGACCACAATACTCAGCTGGAACCATCCCAACACGCTGCCTCAGGGGTGCTGTGTGCTCAAGGCTGGATGGAGAGTCAAGGACTAAGGTGATCATGGAGTGACTCCACCAAACCAGCTTCCAGCATCATGGTTTTCTGCCCTGCGTCTTTCTGCTTCTCAAGCCCTCAAATGTGCACGATGCACTGAAATAGGTCATCTGTGGACAGAATGTTGGCAAAACGCAATGCTGTGTCCAGGCCTCGCCTTGGTGAAATTTGCTGATCTGTGATATATTGGGGAATCTGGTGTCCTTCCCCCTCTTCGCTTGCACATTCTCAGAAAACTGAGCCAAAAGCTCAGTTGTAGACTTTGTAGACATCCAGTGGGTTCACTCTCCAAATGGTCCTGGCAAATTGGACTTGCCAGAAGACATGACTGAAGGATTACTTTGAAATTTCAATCTCTGTGTCCTGGACAAATACGGAATCTAACGGAAATGCAGTGATTTGTTGTAAAAGTGAAGAGTGTGAATCTCTCACTAGCAAGTGGAACAATTAATCAAACCAGTTACCTGGCTCATGAGCAACAATGTCATACATTCCTATGTCATTGCTCCTGGGGATGGCACAATAATGCATCATTGCCCTGACTTGTCTCCTCCTTTTCGAGCTTTCATGAACAACTTAGCAGTGGCTGTTTTCTAGGAGTCTCAGAGGTACGTTGAACATTGTCATTCCAGCAGTTTCTTCTGTTACTCTTGTTAGTTAAAAAAAAAAAAAAAAAAAGTAATCATTATGAAAACCTTAGAAAGTACAGATAAGCAAGAATGGAAAAAACATGCAGCCGAAATCCCAGTCAACTTCCTTGTGGCCTCTTGAAGCCCATAGACAACTGGGATATAGTCACAAACACTGTGCTTTGGGTGGTGGCCTTTGTGCACCATAACACCCTTACCCCGTGTTCCGGATGAATGAACCGATGTTGGGAGAGGTCTGCAGCTCCTCTGGGCTGGGAAGCAGGCAGCCAGGATTGGATCTCAGGAGCTGTTACTCCAGACAAGGCAGCACGCACGGCTGGGCCAGACCAGGGATGGAAGGCTGGCCACCAGTAAGGATCATTAAAGAGAATTGCCAAGAACAACAGTCAGCGCTTCATGCTACAGTCCTGGGAACAGCAATCAAGGGACCACACTCCTCCCTGCCCGCCCCCCCCCCCACACACACACACAAGGTCCTTACCCTAGGTACAGTCCCTAACCCTCTGCTACTGTGCCTACTTGAACGTTTCTGGGAAGTGTCTCCTGGGGTTGTGACTGTCAGTGACTTCTGGGGAGATCCTCTCTTCTCCCTGTAGGAACCACTACCCTCCTTCCTAGAAGAAGACCCCTTAATCTTGAGATAATTTTCTAGAGCAGATCCTGGGCTACAGTTGTCAGAGGTGAAGGGAAACCGTGTTTAGATGCTGAGGGGGCCTCTCCCCACCTGCAGACCTGGGTCATGTGTGAGGCAAGGGGAGTGGTACTTTTTGAAATGTCAGTGTTCATTTCCTGTTTGTGTCCCACTTCTAGGGACATGTCCCCTTCTCCACCAAGGACATCCTTGTCCCATGGACAATCAGGATTCAACGACAGGAATGCAAAGAGGAGAAAGAGTCACTGTTCAGCACTTGGCATTCCAGGAATTAGAATTCCTGAGTTGCCAAGGACGCTGAGAGCCAAACTTTTAAAGGAAAAAAAAAAATTTCTTAATCCCAGGGAGGGAGAATTCCTCCTATAAAGTCACTGTCATCAAGGAGTGAAGGGTACCTTGCCTAGTGGAGCAAGAGAAGGGAGAAGAGACTCACCATCACTGGGAGAAGGAGCAGGGGTTTCTGAAAGCCTGAGGGCTGTAACCCTTTTGCACTCATGCTGTGGGAGCCTGGTCTACAGAGGGTGGCCTCTGGGAGATCCCCAGGCACAGCCATTGGCAAGGATGTGGGCAGGTTCCACCTCCTGGGATTGTAAGGGCTGCAAACAGAGGTTGTTTATAAAACCCCAGGACCCTTGCACAGCCATGGGGAGAAGGAGAGCCTCCAGGAATGAAAGAGACTAGATTTTGCACAGGTGGCTCTCAGCCACATTTATTTTAAGAAGAATAAAGGACCATGATAATTCTCCACGGCGTGGAGAGTAATTATGCCCTAAGTCTGGGTTACAGTCACTGATCCTGGAGTCCTGGATCGAGTCCCACTTCGGGCTCCCTGCTTGGGGCCTGCTTCTCCCCCTGTGTCTCTGCCAATCTCTCTATGTGTCTCTCATGAATTAGTAAATATAATCTTAAAAGAAAAAAAGAGAAAATGCCAGAGTCTCTCTTATAGGTTAGGACATTTTGGCTGCATCAGGCAGGTGCAGTCACCTATTAATTCCTCAGTCCTGGCTGGATCTCCTTCTCCACCCCCTCTCTCCTCCACCTGACAGGTGTGCATTCCTACTGCATAGGGGAGCTCCTGCAGGTAGAAGCACCACAATTTGCAGAGTCCACCTCCTTCCCCGGAGTCCCCAGTCCATCAGGGAGCCTGACCCCTCCTCCAGCCCAGTCTCACCCAGGTGGCCCTCCTAACCTGCCCATTTCTCACTCTCCCTAGGTTTCACCAATGGGTGGACAGGGCTTCTGGTTTGCTTTGGGGTGAATTAGTGAACTTGTCAGACATCACACCCCACCCAGGGATTCATGCCAAACTGCCTGGATTCTTACTGACACGACAAGACAAGGCCTCAGGTCAGCGGTTCCCCAACCTCACTGCACACTGGAACCCCTGGGGTCTTTAAGAACCCCTGCTGCCTGCACGTGCCCACCCCCTCCTGGACACTCTGCCTCCCTCAGGCTGCTGGCCTCCCAGACATTGTGGTGGTCAGCGTGCTCAGGTGATCCAGCAGGCAGCAAGGTTCGGGAACCACTGTCCTAGTTGGAAGACATCTGAACCTTGACTAATACTGTCTGCCTTTGGGGATCTCCTGGCCACAGCATTTCTCTCGGAGACCCCAGATCTGCACGTGACACAGGCAGAGGACATCAGTGACAAAGGTTACCTCCCATCAAGCCTCTGCAAGGATGAGAAAACCACCATCAACCAAATGCCCTCTGTTTGCCCAGCACTTTACAGTTTGCAAAAAACACTTTGTCCAAAGAGACACTACTCAGGCTCCCAGTAGAAACGCCTGATGGATGTATCTTGCAAGAATTTGCTTTGGCCAAGTTCAAAAAGGGTGTTGCCTGTGTTCTCCCCTAGGATTTTGATGGAATCTTGTCTCACATTTAGATCTTTCATCCATTATGGGTTTATCTTTGTGTAATGGTGTAAGAGAATGGTCTAGTTTCATTCTTCTGCATGTGGATGTCCAGTTTTCCCAGCACCATTTATTGAAGAGATTGTCTTTTTTCCAGTGGATAGTCTTTCCTCCTTTGTCGAATATTAGTTGACCATAGAGTTGAGGGTCCACTTCTGGGTTCTCTATTCTGTTCCACTGATCTATGTGTCTGTTTTTGTGCCAGTACCACACTGTCTTGATGACCACAGCTTTGTAGTACAACCTGAAATCTGGCATTGTGATGCCCCCAGCTCTGGTTTTCTTTTTTAATATTCCCCTGGCTATTCAGGGTTTTTTTCTTTTTTTTTTTTTCAGGGTTTTTTTCTGATTCCACACAAATCTTAAGATGATTTGTTCCAACTCTCTGAAGAGAGTCCATGGTATTTTGATAGGGATTGCATTAAACGTGTAAATTGCCCTGGGTAACATTGACATTTTCATGATATTAATTCTTCCAATCCATGAGCAGGGAATATTTTTCCATCTCTTTGTGTCTTCCTCAATTTCTTTCAGAAGTGTTCTGTAGTTTTTAGGGTATAGATCCTTTACCTCTTTGGTTAGGTTTATTCCTAGGTATCTTATGCTTTTGGGTGCAATTGTAAATGGGATTGACTCCTTATTTTCTCTTTCTTCAGTCTCATTGTTAGTGTATAGAAATGCCACTGACTTCTGGGCATTGATTTTGTATCCTGCCATGCTACCAAATTGCTGTATGAGTTCTAGCAATCTTGGGGTGGAGTCTTTTGGGTTTTCTATGTAGAGTATCATGTCATCTGCAAAAAGGGAGAGTTGGACTTCTTCTTTGCCAATTTGAATGTCTTTTATTTCTTTTTGTTGCCTGATTGCTGAGGCTAGGACTTCTAGTACTATGTTGAATAGCAGTGGTGAGAGTGGACATCCCTGTCGTGTTCCTGATCTTAGGGGAAAGGCTCCCAGTGTTTCCCCACTGAGGATGATATTTGCTGTGGACTTTTTGTAGATGACTTTTAAGATGCTGAGGAATGTTCCCTCTATCCCTACACTCCGAAGAGTTTTGATCAGGAATGGATGCTGTATTTTGTCAAATGCTTTCTCTGCATGTATTGAGAGGATCATATGGTTCTTGATTTTCTCTTGTTGATATGATCTATCACATTGATTGCTTTACTAGTGTTGAACCAGCCTTGCATCCTGGGGATAAATCCCACTTGGTCATGGTGAATAATCTTCATAATGTACTGTTGGATCCTATTGGCTAGTATCTTGTTGAGAATTTTTTGCATCTGTGTTAATCAGGGATATTGGTCTATAATTCTCCTTTTTGGTGGGGTCTTTGTCTGGTTTTGGAATTAAGGTGATGCTGGCCTCATAGAACGAAGTATTATTTATTATTATTGGAAGTATTCCATCTCTTTCCATCTTTCCCAACAGCTTTAGTAGAATAGGTATTGTTTCTTCTTTAAATGTTTGATAGAATTCCCCTGGGAAGCCAGATAGCCCTGGACTTTTGTGTCTTGGGAGGTTTTTGATGACTGCTTCAATTTCCTCTCTGCTTATTGGCCTGTTTTCTATTTCTTCCTGTTCCAGTTTTGGTAGTTTGTGCTTTTCCAGAAATGCGCCCATTTCTTCTAGATTGCCTGATTTATTGGCATATAGCTGTTCATTGTAAGTTTTTAAAATCGTTTGTAGTTCCTTGGTATTAGTGGTGATCTCTCCTTTTTCATTCGTGATTTTATTAATTTGAGTCTTTTCTCTTTTGTTTTTAATAAGGCTGGCTAATGGTATATCTATCTTATTAATTCTTTCAAAGAACCAACTCCTGGTTTTGTTGATCTGTTCCACAGTTCTTTGGGTCTCTATTTCATTGAGTTCTGCTCGAAGGCAAGGGAAACAAAAGCAAAAATGAAGTATTGGGGCTTAATCAAGATAAAAAGCTTCTGCACAGCAAAAGAAACAGTCAACGAAACTAAAAGACAACCTGCAGAATGGGAGAAGATATTTGCAAATGACATATCAGATAAAGGGCTAGTATCCAAGATCTGTAAATAACTTATTAAACTCAAAAAACAATCCAATCATGAAATGGGCAAAAGACATGAACAGAAATGTCACAGAGGAAGACATACACATAGCCAACAAGCACATGAGAAAATGCTCCACATCACTGCCATCAGGGAAATACACATCAAAACCACAATGAGATACCACCTCACACCAGTGAGAATGGGGACAAATAACAAGACAGGAAACAACAAATGTTGGAGAGGATGTG
This sequence comes from Canis aureus, assembly GCF_053574225.1. NCBI lineage: Eukaryota > Metazoa > Chordata > Mammalia > Carnivora > Canidae > Canis > Canis aureus. The sequence goes on along the minus strand of NC_135611.1, from coordinate 72,826,608 downwards.
GAGAAAGGGGAACCCTCTTACACTGTTGGTGGGAATGTGACCTGGTGCAGCTACTCTGGAAAACTGTGTGGAGGTTCCTCAAAGAGTTAAAAATAGACCTGCCCTAAAACCCAGCAATTGCACTGCTGGGGATCTACCCCAAAGATACAGATGCAGTGAAACGCCAGGACACCTGCACCCCGATGTTTATAGCAGCAATGTCTACAATGGCCAAACTGTGGAAGGAGCCTCGGTGTACATCAAAAGATGAGTGGATAAAGAAGCTGTGGTCTATGTATACAATGGAATATTACTCAGCCATTAGGAACAACAAATACCCACCATTTGCTTCCACGAGATGGAACTGGAGGGTATTATGCTGAGTGAAGTAAGTCAGTTAGAGAAGGACGAACATTATATGGTCTCATTCATTTGGGGAATATAAAAAATAGTAAAAGGGAATAAAGGGGAAGGAGAGAAAATGTGTGGGAAATATCAGAAGGGTGACAAAACATGAGAGACACCTAAGTCTGGGAAACGAACAAGGGGTAGTGGAAGGGGAGGTGGGCGGGGGGTGGGGTGACTGGGTGACGGGCACTGGGAGGGCACTTCGTAGGATGAGCACTGGGTGTTATGCTATATGTTGGGAAATTTAACTCCAATAAAAAAATGATGATGTTGGAAACTAAAAAAAAAAAAAAAGAAGAAGAAAAGAAGGAAGAAAAAGAAAGAAGAAAGAAGAAGAAAAGAAAGAAGAAAGAAAGAAAGAAAGAAAGAAAGAAAGAAAGAAAGAAAGAAAGAAAGAAAGAAGAAGAGAAAGAAAGAAAGAAAGAAAGAAAGAAAGAAAGAAAGAAAGAAAGAAAGGCCAGCCGGGAGAGTGGAGAGTTTGACCTTTGGAGTCAGAAGGACGAGGTGTAAGGCCTGAGTCTACCCCTCCCCAGCTGTGAGTCAGTCACTCGGCCTCCTGGCATCTGGCTCCTCCAACTGCAAGGCGAAACGGGTGCCCTCACCACACAGGGTCTTGAGCAGATTAGAGAAAACCAAACATAAAGAACCAGCAAAGCACCAGGCGTGGAAAAGCAAGCAGCAGGAATTATGAATAGCGTGCTGGGAATTTCCCAAACTCCCTGGTCTTCTGTCCAAGAGGGAACAGGGTCGGAGCTGGATGTTTGCATTCTGGCCTTGCCCTCCCCTGTGCCCTGGAGCCAGGTGCCGACTCCCTGGTAGCTTGTCACGAGGAGCCAGCAGCACCTGCAGAGAAGGCCACGACAATGGATTTATTAGTAATTCTAACTCTGTCACTGGAGGAAAACACCAGAATAAAATTTATATTTTGGGGTGTGTGGGACTTCCTGTCCTTGCTGGACATGAGGACCCTAAGCAGCTCAGGTCCTAGCCTCCCCTCCCACATCCACTGTGAAATCAAAAACTGTCTTTACACATTTCCTGACAGCCCTGGGGGGAGCCACCTGCCCTGAGACCCCCTCATGTGGATCCTAAACACATCCCTGGGGAGAAGCCTGTATCTGCACAGCAGGGGGGTGGCCTTAGATTGCCTTGTCATGCCCTAGGATTGCCAGTGGGCCAGATTAGCAACAGAAATGCCCCCTTGTTTGCATGTCTAATTTTTTGATGAGCCTAGGGACATGTTTTTAAAGAAAGTTTGCTGGGGAGCCATGGGCTTCCTGTTCCAGAAATATCATGACAGTCCTCTTGTTGACGTGCAGGGGGCAGCAGAGCACAGGCTGGAGCTGAGTGGGGGTCCTGGGGTCCTTAGCACACATTTATGTATTTATATTATTTTTTATATTTTTATTATTTATAAATATATATTGTTAACATATATTCATATATATAGAAAAAAGAAGAAGGAATTCCTCTCTATGGATTTCATGGCCAGTGCTGTTTTCATGGAAAGACACCTCCTGTTGCTCTTGTGTCGACGTCTGTGTGCTTGTCCACGTGGCACCTGCAGACTGTCCCCCTGCATCATATCCCCACCATCTCAGGTAGAAGGTGACACAGCTGTAGGGAAGGGAGGCCTGTGGGGGGACTCAGAAGACCTCCGACTCATGGTCTGTGGCAGTCTGTTGTCATTTGTGCTTAGCAGAGGATTTTCACCTGTAAATCCTGGTTCAGTAACTCCTATCTGTCAAGTCTAACAAAGAGGATAAGAAGCAAGATTTCCTGCAGTGATTTTAAATTGTGATAGATCTATAAGCTGATATGAGGGAACGTGTCCTCATTCTTCTGTCCTGCGAAGCATGGAATTTTAATGTTCGATCATCTATCACTTGTCGATCCACATGCAGTAAGTGCATACATGTATATTAATAGAGTTATTTTTCCTTAATCTGTAAGATATAGTCAATAAGGCTTTCCTTTTCTTTTTTGTTTTTTTCTTTTTATTTTTTAAAAACATTACTTGTTTCATTAGTTTGTTGGACTAATTAAATTCAAAAGGAATCCTTTTCCTCTGTTTCATTTTCATCCATCAGTACCCACAGAGCAGGGCAAACCAAACAGAGGCCTAGAAAGTCAGGGAACCTAAACTCCCATGTGGAAACACCCAGCTTCCTGGGGTGGGGGTGTTATTACTAAAATTGTGGATGGTATAGGGAAGTGGGAAGAGCCCAAATGGTTTTCACATTTGTTCTCACTTGAGGAAAGGTGTCCCTTCCATTGTCCTTGCGTGTCCCACACATACATGGAATCCTTGGGTCCCGCCCAGGCACATGGGGAGCTTTCTCTGTCTTGTACAGGGGTGTGGGGAGCAACCCACAGGAGTGAGAGAAAACCTACCTCAGAAGATGCAGAGCCCCTGCCCTTCCCTCGAGACAGAGCCCCCGGCTGCAGGCCATCGCCAGAAATGCCAGCTCTGACCTGCATGGTAGCGCTGAGTGACAAAACCTGCATTTAGTAAAATCTCAAGACAGTTTTGGAAAAAGAAGAAAAAAGATGAGAAGGAAAAAGAGTGAAATGGTAATGGTGATTTTCTCTGTGGAGCTGGGAATACAATTCATTTCTGTTTTGCCCAAATCACCCACAGTAATCTATGATATTATGATGAGAAAAAGAAATAGAAGTGAAACAAAGCTAAAAGCTACACATAGTCATGCCTGGAAAGGGCGGCACTGAGACTGAGGCAGTGGTTGCCACTGTTGTCTTGCATCACTTCACTTCACTAAATGGTCCTGATGGTCACTTCACTCTCCCCTGCTTCAAAGAGAGCGACACAAGGGAGGGACGTGGCCCCAGGCACTGGAACCCAGAGGTTGGTCTGGCAGCATCTGCGTGTAAAATCCCAGAGAAGGATCTGGTCCCACGTGGGTCCCGGGGTGGGACAGGAGGGAGGGGAGATGGAGTCTGTGATGGCCTGGACCCGGGGACCCAGGGACGAGATTGAGGCAGGAGCCTTTCTCTCTAAGAAAGATGTTCTGGTAACAGGGGAAAGGGGCAGAGGGAGGATGCTGGGCAAAGAAAAGCAAAGCACTGCCAGAGTCTTTATGCTCTTGTTTCATGCAGGTGCTGGGATTGGCACAGGTTCACAAGATGTGGGCCCACCTGGGCTCCTGAAATGTTGAAGCCATGGTAGGAATCGGTACAACCCAAATGTGAAGGGCTCGAGGACCACAGAGCTCACTGCCCCCACCTGGGAAAGGCCGTGGGGGGCATGCTAGGGAGCCTTTGGGGTCTTGAGAGCATGCACCCAGGTGAGGCTGGAACTGCCTGGCAAAGTCCCACCATGGCCACGGCCTCCACCTGCTGCAGGAGGGAAGACAGCAGAACACCGCTCACCTCCTGCGGCCACAGAGACTCAGATGGTGCAAGGTCCTAGGAGCCAGAAAGACAAGCCTCTCATGGGACCCTTTTTCTTAGTGTCACAGTGACGTGCACTTGGGAACATGCCCCTCACCCCTCTGGGTGGTGCTGCCCCTTGGTACAAAGCCCACTGCTGGGCTCCCTTTGGTGCCTGGGGTCTCCACACAGAGAAGAGCGTCCCAGGGACCGAAGCCTCTATGGCCTGGGCTGGAGGCCACTGGGGGAGTCTGACTGGCTCCAACTCTGGATGGCACTTTTTGAAAAAGAATCAAAATTGAAGGCGGAGGTTCGGGTGCACGGTTAGCAGACTATAGGATTTCCTGAAATGACAAAACCACATTCGGCCCCATCGATGTCCAGAGTCCACGTGTGTCTTACTAAACCTTGATGGTGTGACCCTAGAAAAGCCTCTCCAAAGTGAAGGGCTGACCTAGCTCTTCCTACATAAACAGTGGCTACGTGTCTGTCAGGAGGTAAGGTTGATAGGTCGTCAGGAGATCTGAGCTTACAGTGGACATCTGTAGTGAAGGGTTAAATATTTCCAGTTTTAAAGATGAAGACTTTCTGTAGCCGCATGATGGTGGCAGTGCACAGCCTTGTGGGCGAGCTCGCTGCCCTTGCACTGTAAAGGTAAATGTGGCTAAAATGTACAATTTGCCACAATTTACATAGAGAAAATATAAAATTTGGAACATAAAAATATCCAGGTAACAATAAAGCTTCGAGAGCAATGTACAAGGTCATATATTGCGTTTATAGCATCCAGCAAAGAAGGCTTCCAAAAGAGGGGATAGAGAAAAAGTTTTTGTCTTGGAAGAATTTCATGTTTCTAATAAAAAAAAAATCTTTAAAATGGTATCATAGGAAGAACAGGTAAGAATTTTGTTAGGCGTTTCTCTTTTTCTTTCCAGTACAGTTTTTACCCCCTCAGTTCCATTCCCACATTGGAAGGCATCATTGACTTTTCAGGACTTTGAATTCTTGAGGACTTAATCAGGCCAAACTTTATGAGGAGTAATGTCATCTTATGATTATCTCCAGACCTTTGATGAACTCCCATGGTGGGTGCCAGCCTGGGGCTCAGCACAGGGACACAGAGGCAGGTGACCACGGGCCTGCTCACCCAGGCTGGGCATCGGGCTCAACTCCACAGCTGCTCAAAAATTGGCTCTTAGGGGCTATTTCCAGAGACTGTGCTGGGCTTTGGGTGGACACCTGAGGGGTGATAAAGATAAAGACTTTATCTTTGCAAGCGAAGGTCCCTCAAACCCCTCAGTCCAGGGACCCAGCAGCTTCCAGACATGGGGCAGAACAGAGGCGGGAGCACTGGTGCCAGCTGGACACCCTGGGGGAGGGAGGGAGGGCCAGGGAGGAACCCCTGAGAGGGGATTCGAAGGGTAGGCAGCCCCTTCCATGGGCACCCCTGGAAATGCTAATCTTCCAGAATCTTCAGCCCCAGAGGTTTGCTGCTGTGACTGCTGTTCACAGGGCCAAGTGTTTGCTCTGAAAGGATGAAGAAGAGTGTGGGTGTGGGGAGGAGGGGCAGGAAAGAAGTTCCACAGGGATCTCTAGCAGAGGTCCCCGGGATGTGGCCTGGCTGCGGCCTCACTCTTGGGGCTGATGTTAGGTGAGGGGGGCCAGGGGCCTTAGGCTGTGAGTCCAGCCTATGGGATTCTTGTCAGGGGCCCGGAGCAGGATCTGAGGTCAGCCCCTGGTGGATGATGTGCTTGTCCCCTGAGATCACAGAATTTTATGACTCAAAGAGTCTTGCAGTTGGTTTGCTTCAACCTCACATTTGAGATCGGAAACAAAGTGTTTAAGGAGATTTAGACAATCATATGGTTTCACTCATATGGGGAATATGAGAAATAGTGAAAGGGATTATAAGGGAAAGGAGGGGAACTGAGTGGGAAAAATTAGAGAAGGAGACAAACCATGAGAGACTCCTAACTCTGGGAAACGAACAAAGGGTTGGGAAAGGGGAGGTGGGTGGGGCGTTAGGGTAACTGGCTGATGAACACTGAGGAGGCCACTTGATGGGATGAGCACTGGGTGTTAGCGTACTATATGTTGGCAAATTGAATTTAAATTAAAAAAAGTAAAAATTAAAAAAACGGAGATTTAGACAGAACTATACCATCAATTGTTAACGGTTTAGACTAAATGTCCGGGCAGGTGACCACACCTGAGTTCCGATTATTCTCCTGTGCTAAGTGTTTATATGGTAGTGTTTGTGCCTGTGTTGTCGGTGTACACATATATGTGTCTACTGGGTAACTGTGCATGCGTATGTGTGTGTCTGTGTCTGTGTGTGCCTCTATTGTGTGTGTTGCATAGAGGCACGTATATATTTGTGTTTGAGGGACTCTCTGGCCCTAAGGAGCCGCCCTCCTGGCCAAGCGCCCTGCCCCTGCCCCATCACCCAGGGGCGCCGGTCCCCCCAGGCAGGGAGACTGACAGAGCGGTGGGGGGGGGGGCTGTCTTCTTCCCCACCGCCCCGCCGCCCCCGCCGGGGGAGCCCCATGGGGTTCTCGGAGCCTGGGCGTGCAGGGCAGCCAGTGCTCAGGATCACCTTGCTGTCTTCAGGAAGGGAAGGCCAGTCAGCCTGGAGCGAGGCTGGTGCGGATTCCTGTGAGCACCTCATTTACTGCCTCTAGAATGCTAGAAGTCCTGCTTTAGCTCAGTGGTTCCCACACTATGAATTTCATGTAATAGTAGAATTTCCTGAAGAACATTGGGGACTGACACTGTTTTCAAAGTGAGACCACTTAGACACAACAGCTGTCCACTGTTGTCACCATCAAAGCACAACATCACAACATTATAATGCAATGAGAAAGAGAAAGAAAAAAATGTTTTTTAAATGAGGTATGATAGAGTTTTAGAAAAATGCATATTTCTTTCTATTCAATAATCTAAAAAAATCATCCAATGGTCCTCATTTTCTCCAATTCACTAGACCAGTGAATGGATGGTTGTGGCCGTTGACTGTCAAGGTTATTATTGCAATGTCTGTCCAGAATCTTTGCTCCGTGCTGTGTAGAGACATGCAGGGCAAGCCCCACAGGCCCCTGCCCATGTGATAGCCCATGGCCACATGGATTCCATCCCTGACGCTGTAAATCCACCCCGTGTTCCACAGGCAGGGCCTCGCTTTGGGAAGCACCGGGATTCTGGCTGCTGTGGAAACATGGTCACAGCTCTCAGCCTTAGGGGGAAGCAGGTCACACACGAGGTCAGACCACGGCCCTGTCATGAAACACGGGGGGCAGTGGGTCTCTGCTGCAACGGACCCAGGGAGAGAGAATGGGAAGAGCTGGTTTTAATTCATGAGTGCGCTGGCATTGCACCTGACCTTCCTGTCCTGTCCTACCTCCAGGTTACATGGAAACCTGGATTCCTCGTCCACTGTAACCAGGTAGACATTTGTTAAAACAATTATGATGCTAGGGCACCTGGGTGGCTCAGTCGGTTAAGCATCCGACTCCTGATTTCGGCTCAGGTCATGATCTCGGGGTTACAAGGTCAAGCCTAGCATCAGGCGGCTCTGTACAGGGTCTGGCACCTGCTTAAGATGCTCTCTCTCGGGATCCCTGGGTGGCGCAGCGGTTTGGCGCCTGCCTTTGGCCCAGGGCGCGATCCCAGAGACCCGGGATCGAATCCCACATCGGGTTCCCGGTGCGTGGAGCCTGCTTCTCCCTCTGCCTGTGTCTCTGCCTCTCTCTCTGTCTCTGTGATGTGACTATCATAAATAAATAAAAATTAAAAAAAAAAAAGATGCTCTCTCTCTCCCTCTCCCATTGCCCTTCCCTGACTCCCTCCCTCTATAAAAAAAAAAAAAAAAAAAAAAAGACCCCCCCCACCCGCCCGGAAGAAAAAAAGAAAACAAAAACAAAAAAACTAAAACCAGTGATGTTGCTGCTTGTGGATTCCTTCATCTCCTGAAGATGCGCACAGCAGAAGACAAGATGGTCGTGAGTCAGGACATCTGAGGGGCCCACCCAGCTTCTCAGAGCTTCTGGCATTTAGAACAGTGTATCTTTCTCTATACAGCCTGACTTTTTATGAAATCCAGGAGTTCAAAAATTCAGTTTGGGAAGTTAAATCTTGAATCTTTGACTCTTGTATTTTCATTTCTCCTTTTCAACTCCTGACACTTCCCAAGGCAATGGATGCTTCTGGCTTCATCAAGGGTGGGTTGAATACAAGAAAGGCAATAAAAGATGAACATGAACCTTCTAAAAATCATCACAGTTGAAACTGAGGAGCTCGGAGGATAAGGGAGTGGGGAGTTAGTGGTTCATGGGGACAGAGGTCAGTTTGAGACGAGGAATGTTCTGGAGATGGTTGGCGGTGACAGCTGTACAACATAGGTGAATGCCCTAAATGAAAGGAGTCACTCTGTTATGTGTATTTTGCCACAAGAAAAAGAAATTCAACTTGCTTCCCAGTGAGCAGGTGAGTGTGGGAAGCTGTCTTGCCCCCTCCTGGAAAAAGAACAGGGAACAAGTTGGGCACAATGGCTGTGGGTGGTCTCAGGGGGGCAGTGCTGACCACCTGGAAGACTGAGGAGAGCAAGACCTGTCCAGCTCCCTGGTACTGTCCTGTGGGTGTGACCAGCCAGCTGGGACCTCCCGCTGCCCCCCCTCCCCCCCGCTCGCCCCCATGTGGATCATGAGCTCTGAGTGAGCAGGGCTGGAGCGGGCTGTGAACCTCAGCTGCAGCAGCATATTTCCTGTTGGCCCTGCAAATGCTTGTGCACTGTGTACGCTGCTCTAAAGCTGGAGGTGTCTGGGGTGTCTGGAGGAGACGACAGAGGGGTCACATTTCACCTGCCTTCAATCCAAGCCCAGTGCTCCTGGGGCCGGCTCTCTACCTGTACAGGTGATTGTTGTCAGCAAGCCCTGACCATCCTAGTAACACCATTGGCACAGCCAGGGTGGGATTTGTGCCCAGACTATCTTCATTCCTCTGAGCTCACTGAGCACTTTGCAAACTCGGACCTCAATCTAGAACGGTTCCTTAGAGCAGGAATACACACAACTCAGGTGGAGGAGTATGGAGTATGGGGATGGAGATCCCCAGCCAGGACACAGAACCCGAACCTGAGAGCTGAAAATTGCCTTTCTAATCTATTAAGATCTCATCTAGCCTGAGAATTAAAATGATTAAGACAAATTCACTGGAGAAAGCATACACATTGTATTAAATATTTTTTAAGATTTTACTTATTTATTCATAGAGAGAGAGAGAGAGAGGCAGAGACACAGGCAGAGGAAGAAGCAGACTCCGTGCAGGGAGCCTGATGTGGGACTCGATCTTGGGTCTCCAGGACTACACTCTGGGCTGATGGCACCTATTAAAATGTTCTTATGGGGCAGCCCCGGTGGCTTGGCGGTTTAGCGCTGCCTTCAGCTCAGGGCATGATCCTGGAGACCCGAGATCAAGTCCCGCGTCGGGCTCCCCGCATGGAGCCTGCTTCTCCCTCTGCCTGTGTCTCTGCCTCTCTCTCTCTCTGTCTCTAATGAATAAATAGATAAAATCTTTTAAAAAAAAATAAAAAATAAAAAAATAAAATGTTCTTATGGCTTTTCTTGCTTTGATGTTTAGTGGCCCTGCCTTCCAGTTACTGAAGCCCTTATCCCTCAAAGCACAAGGAAACCAGTGAATGGTCCCACCTGTCCCCAGTGCGGCCAGACCTGTCCCGTGTCCTATGAGGGATGTGAGACAATGGAAGGAACACGCAGATGCCCCCTGAGACAGGCCAAAGCATTGAACCTGGGAAGGCAGTCAGGAGGGAATGGGAAACCGAGAAGGAAAGGGTTCTCAGATCACTTAGGCCAGAGCCCCACCAGTAGTTCCTCTGTCCCCTGCCTGTGGAAGGACAGCCACCGGGCACCATTCCACCAATGCCCTCGAATCTTTGATACATGGCCTGTGAGAATGGAAGGGGTATCAAGGTTTTCCCTAGCTCCCTGTTCTTGGATTTCACTTGAGGAGACACAGAGCACTAAATCATCATATTACATATATTTCAATGTGCTTTTTTCAATATGTACTTTTTTCACATCTCTAATGGCATCAACTAAATAGAAATTATACATAGTTTTCCTTGTTGAATAAGCATAAACTTTTTCTTTTGGTGTCTTAGCTGGACCACTGTGACTGCTCTGTTGTTTTAGTCAATCCAATTAGAGACCATTTGACATAGGGATTGAGCCCAGACCATTGTCAAAATTTTTTGTTCTGTAAAGAACAAGCAATTATTATCAAGAAAACATCAGAATAGAAGTCATCAGCTTGAAAAACACAAGCAAACCCAGGAGGATTACAGTGAACCCTGCTGGTACTGATAGGGCCAATCAGGCGAAGCCCCAGGGTCTTAAGTGGGTGGCCTCAGAGCCATGGGCCTGGAGCTACACCTGCTGATGACACTGCACAGCTGCATTACCAGATGAGTGCCCCTGGTGGGGCCAGTGCAGTCCCCATGTATGTACTTGGGAGGATATATTCAATGTTCTCCCCACTGTATTGGCTCTAGCATCTAGAAGAAAGGAGGATGGTTTTGTATATCAATTGGTCTAATCAGAAACTCATTTCTTTTCCATCCCTAGGTTTTGAAACATACATCCTTCTCTCTTTCTGGCTGCCTTCTGCCTGGGAATAGCCTCAGCTGTTCCACAACTGGATCACAGCTTAGATGCACACTGGTCCCAGTGGAAGGAGGCACACGGGAAACTATATGACAAGGTTGGTAACACCCGAGCTGTCCAGGGAGACCCCCAGAGAACGGTCTATCCTGCGGAGAGTTCGCAGCAGAGAGTAGCTTCCTGAGGCCGCTCTTACCAAGGCAGTAAGCAGGGCCCTGGGTCTGTGCACGAGGTGGGCACATGTCCTGCTGTGTGGCTGCTGGAGCACAGCTTCCAGAAGCACCAGGCCAGCGCTGGACATGGTTTCTCCTCCTCTCTGTCAGCACATCCACTTGGTGCTGCTGAGTGCTTTTAACTAGAAATAAGGATGATGGGTTATATGTTTTTCTGCAGGATGAAGAAGGATGGAGGAGAACAGTGTGGGAGAGGAACATGGAAATGATTGAACAGCACAATCAGGAATACAGCCAAGGGGAACACAGCTTCACTCTGGCAATGAATGCCTTTGGTGACATGGTGAGTGTGGCATGGATTGCTGAACATTTTGTGCTTCCTTTAAGTATTCTTTCAAAAAAAATCTCATGTTTGTCAACATTCTGTTTCCTTTTCCTTGAAGACCAATGAAGAATTCAAACAGGTGCTGAATGACTTTAAAATCCAGAAGCACAAGAAAGGAAAAGTGTTCTGAGCACCTGTCTTTGCTGAAATCCCCTCATCTGTGGACTGGAGAGAGCAAGGCTACATCATTCCTGTGAAGGATCAGGTGTGACCATATTCAGCAGGTCACCCTCCAATAGTGAAGTAAAAAAGGAACAAGTGTCATTGCTGTGACAGAGTGAGGAACAATATGTTTAAGAGAATTTTCAGATAAATGAGCTATTGTCAAATCTTTGTATTTGTTTTAGAAACTGAGTGCTTTTTAATTTGGTTTCAGGGTCCTTGTGAATCTAGGTGGGCATTTAATACAACTGATGCCTGGGAAAGACAGACATTCCGCAAAACTGGCAAACTTGTGTCCTTGAGTGAGCAGAACCTGACTTCTCTTGGGCTGAAGGCAATGAGGGCTGCAGTAGTGGCCTGGTGGGTAACAGCTTCCAGTATGTTAAGGACAATGGGGGCCTAGACTCAGAGGAATCCTATCCAAACACTGAAATGTAAATAGAACTCCTTATCTTGTCATTCCAGCTCTGCTTGAGAGTTGAGGAAAAAGAGTTGGAGAAAAAAGATACCATATTTAGTATTCACATTTTCTATTGTAGACTCTGCATCTACAAACTGTCAGAACTGTCATTAAAATGTATTAGCCCAACACAGTTCTGCTAGCCGGTTACCATTTGGCTATTCCTATTTCTTTGTTATATGGAAATATCTATACCATTCTACATACGGTTCAGATTTTCTAGAATGGAATATTTCCTCTGGACTGGTAGACCAAGAGTGTGTCATTGAATAGACACCAGCTAATTCTCCAACTTCAAAACAACTGATGTTACTTCAGCTCCTGAGATGCTTTATAATGAGATTGACTTGGAAATCATTCAACTGCAAACAGTCTTGAACTCATGCTCCCCAAGAGGTGGATGGTAGTCAACAAGTCTCTTTCCCTTTCCTTTTGAAAGGATGGATCCTGCAAATACAGGCCTGAGTATCCTGCTGCCAACATCACTGACTTCGTGAACATCCTTCAGCAGGAGGAGTCCCTTATGGTGTCAGTGGCAACTGTGGGGCTGGTCTGTCTCTATTAGTATCAATGCAAGCCTGGATACCTTCTGGTCTATAAAGAAGGTAACCATTTGTCTATGTAGAAATACAGGCAGAAAATTTAAAAAACCACCCTAACATACAGCAATATTGACTTTGGTATGTGGAAGCTATTGTAGAATTTTGGGGGTGTGGACTTAACGCAATTGTTCATTCTGTACATGTAATATTTTGTTTCCATTTGACATGACTTGAACTATATTTTCATGATTTTAAGCACTTCACAATATATCTAAATGGCTATATAAGCCAATTGGTATAGCTTAATTCATTTTAATTTCCCCCCACTTATTAGGCTTTTAAAATTTACAAAGAGTTTACTACTATAATTGAAATGAAAAGAACTGCTTAGCTCAAGTAATTTTGGGTTCTGTGCTGTTTCCTTAACTGGTATCCTAAAAGCAGAATGACAAGGTTTCAATGAGGGATCTTTTATGCCCATTGTTAAGTTGTTTACAAAAATATTGTGCCACTTTTTCTTTCTGCTAGTATTAGATTAGGGCCTGAATCCCTAGTGTAGCTCAGAAAAGAACTGCTTTTAAATCTTATCTGGAGTTATGTCATTTCACTGAATTTTGAGATGCTCCCCTTATCATGGTTGATAGTCTAGATTATTGTCACATGTTAACCTGTCACTTGGAGATCCTACCTGGAGACTGAATTTTTCTTTTCCAGGCATTTGTTATGATCCAAACTGCAGCAGCAAACACCTGAATCATGGTGTTCTGGTGGTTGGCTATGGATTTAAAGGAGCAGAATCAGAACACAAAAAAATTTGGATTATCAAGAACAGGTAAAAAAAAAAAAACCAAAAACACTTATCTTTGAAATTGAAAAGGGAATCCTTCTTGGAATCAGTGTTTGGATGCAGGTTTCCATGTTCCAACATTTGAACACACTTCTGAAATCCCAGAAGCGTTTACTCCACTTAGAGGGAACACAGATATACTCATTTGATGGTAATATTAACATACTATCTCAAGTTTGCTAGGGTCCTGGTGCAGTTTTGGTACCATTGCATTTCTAAATTTGGAAATTTTCTTATTTCAGAAATACATCTGACCCCCAAGTGTTCCCTTTACCTGTCTCTTATTTTGCAGTCTGTGAAAGGTTTGGGGATAGATTTTTGTATAGGGTTAGAGCTCAACGATGAACAGGAATGGCCTCTCCTGATTTTTCCTGAATCTGTCCTGGCCTCTGCTGCACTGCTCAGTATCAGGTGTGATTGTTCATAAAGATAAATGTGTTTGTTCTTCTGTAATAAATAGCAAATAGCAAACCCTGTCTCCCAGCTAGGGCACAGACTGGGGCATGCAGGGCTGCATACTGATAGCCAAAAACCAGGACAACCATTGGGGAAGCACCACTAGGGTGAGTATTCCTGTCGTCTGAGATGATGGTGATGAAGAGGGCCAAGATTAGGAGCAGAATGACTAGAAAATGAATTTTGTTTTAAAGCTGACCATATCTAATTGTGCAAGATAAAACTCTTAAATCATTGAATATCCAACTTGTGATTCCCTTCTGTGATCGTTCACAGTGGTGAACATCACTACTTCTTTAATCACTCTAATCAATGTTGTGTGATTCACTTGCTTAATAACTGAATTTTCAGGTTTTAAAAGGCTGCATTAAAAAAAAGATTGCATAAAGTTTTACCTTTTAAAATAAAATTTACTTGCATATGCTGAGGTGTGATTCTGTTTTTTGTTTTGTTTTGTTTTGTTTTTAAGATTTTACTTATTTAAGAGAGAGAGAGAGAATGCACAAGTGGTGGTTGGGGGGCGGGCAGAGGGAGACGGTAACACAGACTCCTCACTGAGCTCAGTGAGAGGGAGAGGGAGCTCAACACAGGGCTCAATCCCAGGATCCTGGGATCATAACTTGAGACAAAGACATAAGCTTAAACAGCTGAGCCACCAAGGTATCCCTGAAGTTTGTACTTTAAAAGGCCTCTTCCACCTTCTTTTTCCCTTCATTGTCACATGACTGTGGGCTATGTTTACATTTTAAAAATTTGATAGGATTTATAACTTTAAGGGAACAGTGTAGAGAACTTTAAAAGAAAGAATGTGCATTTTTTATTTTTCTTTTCTACAAGTTTCGGGGTAATTGCAATTTAAAATCTACTTTTTTTCCCCTTAAGTACAGGACAATTATGTTCCAATATCCTGGAATTTTACAGTATCCAGAAGCATTTTGAGATGTGTAAGAGAGATTTGGGGATTGGTCAAGAAGGTAGGGTTTGACTTGTTTCTAGAATTGTGTCAAAGAGGCTGACCTTGCTCTGTCCTGTGGTCCCAAGTATTTTAATGCTGGCACCTCAAAGCATGTACAGAGAAAGAAATTTCCTGAAGTGAGTGAAGGAAGTCTAAGGCAGTAGCCGGGAGAATGCTGCCTCAGTGGGTCTCTGTTTGGGTGGCAGCTTTGGGGGCCTGGCTGAATGAGGTGGATGCCACTGTTTATGGCTCTGGTCAGTATAAGAATGGCAGACTCTGCTTTTCTTCATAGGCAATCAATATCTTTTACAGTTAAAAGTTACCTACTTAAGATAATATTCTCCAGTTAGTTTTTCCCAGAAAAATTGCTTATAAAGAAGACAGATCACATTTTCAATATTCAGAAGTTCAGGCCAGAATGTCCCAAGTCATTTGTTTGCTGAGCTACCATCTATATAGAGTCTGGTCACTCACATTTTCTTTTAGGTGGACTAATTGTATTTGAAAGTCTCATTTATGTGTCCTAATAGGAGGACCTTGTTTTTACCCCAAGCTTTAGGATTCTCTTTGCCTCCTAATGGGATTACCAAATCCTGGACTTCATGTGGTTACTAATGCAGTCCAAACAATCCATTCAGTATGTTCACCATACTAAGAGAGCTTTAAAGAGAGGTATGGGAGCAGAGTTAAAGAATTTCCAGATCAAGTGTGTCAAGTCTGTTCTAAATTGGAAGAGGAACACAAGCTTGTTTACAAATGAGACCCTTTCTGACCAAATTCTGGAAACGTTTTTAGAGACACCATTTATCTTGTAGTGGAAAGGCAGTTGTGTGGTTGCCAGCTTGGCTGTCCCTAGAAGTCCTCATGAAGTCCAAGGAGAAAGAGCTCGGGATTCCATGGTGCCAAGTGGCATTCAGTCAACAGGATGCTGGGGGGAAAAAAAGAAAAACCAAGATGCTAGGACCTGTCTTTGCTGAAATCTTGGAGTAGTTTCTTCTTTCATTTGTTTTTTAAGTGAAGTTCTCAAAAGTACAGTTTCCTGTATCTCTCCTTCATAGGTCCTATTTTGCCATGAGGCACAAACCCAGCTAATGTCTTGAGGGCAAAAGTCACAGGATGTAAATTGTAAGGTTGATAAAGTCAAAATTGTCTACGTGCTCCCAGTCTTGGAGATGTTTCATAGTGGCTCCCATTCTAAGCTTAAAAAATGCCTCTTCTAGAACCCATGAAAGATGATATTTATCTTTAAACTCCTATACAAAAAATACCAATCTCTTTGAAGGAGAGATTTCAAATGAGAAAAAAAAAAGTCATTAGCCCATGAATGACCAACAGTAGGTGAACAGGTTGACCACACAAGGACCTCTTGCCTCGTAATCCTACCACAGGATGAGACCCCAAATAGAAAACCATGAAAGGGCATGATGATTACACAAGTCAGGGAAGAAACACAAATGTCCAGCCAGCAAGTGGGAGAATGGTAATAAGAAAGAAATGCAAATTAAAATGCAAGGTGAGATTGGCAGAGATTTAAAAGACATGGGAAAATAAGCACTATCATGAATTGTTAATTTCTGGAAACATAAATTTGCATTTCCTTGATAGGTAGTGATGGTGAACATCTTTTCATGTGCTATTGGCCATCTCTATAACTTTTTTGGGGAAGTGTCTGTTCAAATCTTTTCTTCATTTCACAGTTGGGTTGCTTTTGTTGTTGATGAGTCATAGGAGTTATTTGCATATTCTGGGTGTTGATCCTTGTCCTATAATGATTTGTGGATATTTCCCCCATTCTGTGGGTTGCTTTTGTACTCTGGCAATAGTGTTCTCTGATGCACAAAAGGTTCAATGGTTGATGGAATCAATTGATCAACATTTTCTTTTGTTGGCTGCGATTTTGGTGTCATATCAAACAAAATCATCACCAAATCCCAAATCAATCAAGGCTTTGTCTTATGTTTTCTAAGAGTTTTAGGGTTTTAGCTGTTTTGTGTAGGTCCTCCATCCATTTGGAGTGAATCAGTTGTGTGGTAAGGTTAAGCCCTTTGTCTATTGTTTTTAATTGGGTTATTTTATTTTTATTATAGAATTGTAAATTCATGTATTTTTATACATTTATATATGCTAGTCTCCTGCTTCAGTTGGGGATTTTTCGTGGGGGCAGAGATTGTCTTCCCGATTTTGCCATCCTCAGGGCCCAGCATGGTGCTAGGCATGGATAAGATGCTGAAAAATTATTGAGCTGAGTTTACACAAGATTTTTGAACAGTACTACTCATGTTGTTACCTAAGAGAGCATATGGGAGATTTTGCATTCCATCTAATATTTGGGTCTTGGAATCACCTACAGTGCCTGCTTTTATTGCATTTTGATCTCTTTTATTGGATGAATTTCTCTTTCTGGTCCCATCCAAGCCTAATTGTTATTGGTTTCTCCTTCTTTCCTTAGAAGATTCTGATAGTCATTTTCTTTTTTTTTTTTTTAATTTTTTATTGGTGTTCAATTTACTAACATACAGAATAACCCCCAGTGCCCGTCACCCATTCACTCCAACCCCCCGCCCTCCTCCCCTTCTACCACCCCTAGTTCGTTTCCCAGAGGTCGCAGTCTTTACGTTCTTTCTCCCTTTCTGATATTTCCCACACATTTCTTCTCCCTTCCCTTATATTCCCTTTCACTATTATTTATATTCCCCAAATGAATGAGAACATATAATGTTTGTCCTTCTCCGATTGACTTACTTCACTCAGCATAATACCCTCCAGTTCCATCCACGTTGAAGCAAATGGTGGGTATTTGTCATTTCTAATAGCTGAGTAATATTCCATTGTATACATAAACCACATCTTCTTTATCCATTCATCTTTCGTTGGACACTGAGGCTCCTTCCACAGTTTGGCTATCGTGGCCATTGCTGCTATAAACATCGGGGTGCAGGTGTCCCGGCGTTTCACTGCATCTGTATCTTTGGGGTAAATCCCCAATAGTGCAATTGCTGGGTCGTAGGGCAGGTCTATTTTTAACTCTTTGAGGAACCTCCACACAGTTTTCCAGAGTGGCTGCACCAGTTCACATTCCCACCAACAGTGTAAGAGGGTTCCCTTTTCTCCACATCCTCTCCAACATTTGTTGTTTCCTGCCTTGTTAATTTGCCCCATTCTCACCGGTGTGAGGTGGTATCTCATTGTGGTTTTGATTTGTATTTCCCTGAGGCAAGTGATGCAGAGCATTTTCTCATGTGCATGTTGGCCATGTCTATGTCTTCCTCTGTGAGATTTCTCTTCATGTCTTTTGCCCATTTCATGATTGGATTGTTTGTTTCTTTGCTGTTGAGTTTAATAAGTTCTTTATAGATCTTGGAAACTAGCCCTTTATCTGATATGTCATTTGCAAATATCTTCTCCCATTCTGTAGGTTGTCTTTGAGTTTTGTTGACTGTATCCTTTGCTGTGCAAAAGCTTCTTATCTTGAGGAAGTCCCAATAGTTCATTTTTGCTTTTGTTTCTTTTGCCTTCATGGATGTATCTTGCAAGAAGTTACTGTGGCTGAGTTCAAAAAGGGTGTTGCCTGTGTTCTTCTCTAGGATTTTGATGGAATCTTGTCTCACATTTAGATCTTTCATCCATTTTGAGTTTATCTTTGTGTATGGTGAAAGAGAGTGGTCTAGTTTCATTCTTCTGCATGTGGATGTCCAATTTTCCCAGCACCATTTATTGAAGAGATGATAGTCATTTTCCTTTGCTTTGCAAACCTCCTAAACCAGGATGTGTGGGTCAGGGAGCATCTAATTCAGGTGAGGCCAAGCCCAAGTGTACAGAGGTGGCAGTTCCCAGGACAACCTGGAGGACACCTTATCTGATGGATATCCACTCCTGTATCCACATGTACCACAGAAACTGTTTTTTTAAATTTGGATGTTTATGAGAAATTTACCAACTTTTAAGTGTTGGAAACTAAATTTTCTTTAAAAAGCAACTGGATTTCTAAATCTCAGGAGAACAGTAGCTTATGTTTTTGATCTTACTGGTATTTATACACTCTGATCAATTACTCATTCTAGCTTGGGTTCCATTCTTGAAAACCTATTACATTTCTTTCACCAAACAAAGTATTTATTGTGAAGCTTCTCTTAGCTTGTCATTCATTACTTATACTATGCTGAGTTAATCCCAAACTTTGTCCAAATACAAAACCCTCAATGCTTGCCCTGGGTGATTTCTGTCTTCCTTTGTGCTGTTAGAGAATTATTAGATTAGACAAAGGAATCTCAGATGGGTTACTGAATGGGAAAAAAAAAACTTGCCCGAAGGAGCACTTTAATCACATTCATACCCTCTATGCTGGATACTGAGGAAAATTATGACCTTTGACTTATTTCTTTTTGAACAAATATTCTTTCCATTACGGGACAAATAAAATGTTTACAGTACGTTGATATATTGCTTTGAATGATTTCTAAAGCTGTTGACAAGTTTCCCAGTGGACACACACCACTTACAGTAAGTGCAATGGTTGCTATTGTTCAGAAAGTTCTGGAGCTCAGGAATCAGGGGGGCCATGAACATAGTAAGCCAAGAAGGAACTTCAAGGAGCTGCTGAGCAATGGTTGTTGGTATTGTAGGGCAGGGAAATTTTTCCTTTTTTTCTTTCTAGCTACTTTGGTCAGTCTAATAGTTAAGTAGCTATAAGACAGACTAAGAGGAGAAAAAAAATTAATTTAGTATATGCAGGAAACTCAAAGAAGTGATGAAAGCAGACAGCTTTTATACCCTTTAGACAAAGAAACAATAAATTTGTGAAGAATTGACAAGACAAAGAAGTTTGGGCTTCAGGTAGTAAATTAGTAAAGAAATAGCAAGGTCTATTTATACAGTTTGGCCCTGAATTCTCTATCTCTGGCATTAAAGAAGTTTTTCTTCCTCCCGGTACAGGACGGGTACTGTTCACATGGGAGATTTATTTCTGCTTTCTGAGGGACAGAGGAGGGTCAGAGTGTCCCTGTTGTACTGACTGTTTCTCAAGTAACCTGAATTTAAAATAATCAGTATGTCAAAGTGGCATATTCCGGAGTTGCTTATTCTGCTCCCCTTCGTATATCCTCCCCTCTCCCTCCTCCTCCTTCTCCTCCTCTTCCTTCCTCTCCTCCCTCCTCCTTCTTTTTCTCTTCTTCCTCCTTCTCCTTCTTTAAGTTTTATAGGATACCATCTCTTACTTTAAGTGGTCTCTCATTAGATGAGTTTATTCACTGGTCAAAGTGGAGGGTCTTGTGAGTGAAATGCTCAATTACATAATGTTTTCAATTCCTAAGCTAGTGGGTGGAGGGTAAAATGCCCTGAATGAATGATAATTGGCAACAGTAGTGATGAGTAACAAAAGGCAAAGCCTTGATGGAATGAGCACTGGGTGTTATTCTATATGTTGGCAAATTGAACACCAATAAAAAATAAAAGATGAATGAATGAATGAATGAATGAATAAATAAATAAATAAATAAATAGGCAAAGCCTCCCCCTGCCCAATCACTCCCAGAAGAGCAGCGGTGAACTCCTCACAGTTCTAGAAGCCAGAAGCGATTCTGTGCTGGGTGTGATGGGCTTAAAATAAAAACCCGCAAGTGAAAAGAATAACTTCAATCTGTCTTCTCTCATGAACAGCAGCCAATAGGGTCAGAGTTCCAAGTGTATCAGCCAGGAAATCGGTAGCTACAGACTTCCGGGCAAAAAATCCAAAGATCAGTTAAAAATTTGTCTTGTTTGGCTTAAAATTTGAACCTCGTGTCTTTTTTTTTTTTTTTTTTTTTATTCCTGATAGACATAGAGAGAGAGAGAGAGAGAGAAGGAGAGAGAGACATAGGCAGAGGGAGAAGCAGGCTCTATGCCAGGAGCTGACGTAGGACTCGATCCAGGAACTCCAAGATCCCGCCCTGGGCCAAAGGCAGTCGCCAAACCGCTGAGCCACCCAGGAATCCCCTGAACCAAGTGTCTTATCCTGTAGTAATTCATTTCTTTTCCCACGAAACAGATGCTTATATATAAAATATATTATACACACACACACACATATATTATATATATATTTAAATGTGTATTTATATATAGTTCAAAGGCTGACAGTTACTTTTTGTCTGATTTTGGATAAATTTTGAACTGGAAATCTCATGGCTATTAAATTTTAAAATTTTGGATCGAGCCTTTTGGGAGCAGTAACTTGGATGACCAATAACTATTTGAAAGGGGAATAGTAAAAATTAATACTTACTTTTCTCAACCCCTACACTTTGCTTTAAAGCTAGGATTGATATACTATGAAAATATTAAAAAATAACAATAATAGTGTGACTTCCTTTGGTGTCTCTTGAAGTTGTTTTGGGTAACCTAAGCACGATTTTTGAGAATAAGTAAATTGAATAAATGTAAAATTTTAAAAAAGGTTTAGGTAAACTTGTGAAAATGTTACCCAAAGTATTTTTGATAACCTGAAACCTTGGAGTTCTGCTATGTTAAGTGATTAAGTGAGGATAATTTGGTCATTTCCAAATAAGATAAAGTAACAAATATTAAGTATTGAACACAGCACAGGTTTATTAACTTTTGGTTCCTTATTCCAGAGAAATTAAAAATAAATTTGGATTGACTAGCAAACATGTTTTGTGCTTTATTGAAAGATTCTACTATGAGGAAGCACAAGTTTCTGGAAATTATGAAATATATTCATAAATGTATTGTCTACAAAGTGCTGCTGATACAATTCACAAGAGTTTGTACTTAGTTTTCATGAGAAATTAAAACCTCTAAGAATTAGGAACTCTAAGTAATATATATGGTTAAAGCTACCGAAATAATAAGATAGACAACTCCATATGAAGGAAAGTAAGATGTATGTTTTTGGTAAGAAAGTATGGGAAATTAAAATACAATTTTGTTGAGAGAAAAGAAAATAATTTTGTCCTAAAGTATTTATTTTATCCTATTTATTTAAAATTATTATTATTATTATTTAATCTCTATACCCAACATGGGCTCAAACTCACAACCCTGAGAGTAAGAGTCACACACTCCACTGATTGAACCACCAAGAGCCCTGCGAAGTTGGTATTTAAAGAGGGAGGAAGAAAAAATAAATAAATAAAGAGGGAAGAAGGACAAAATCTAAATGGAAAAACAAGAAAGTTATAGAAGGCTTATTAAAAAGGAACCATGAAAGGAATTTTATTGTGTGGTCAGTGACTAAAATTAAAATAAATTCATTTTATTTTATTTTTTTTATTTATTTTTTTAAAGATTTTATTTATTTATTCATGAGAGACACAGAGAGAGAGAGAGAGAGAGAGAGAGAGAGAGAGGTAGAGACACAAGCAGAGGGAGAAGCAGGCTCCACGCAGGGAGCCCAATGTGAGACTCGATCCCGGGTCTCCAGGATCACGCCCTGGGCTGAAGGCAGGTGCTTAACTGCTGAGTTACCCAGGGATCCCCAAATAAATTCATTTTAAAATGAGTTTTAATGTCAGAAGTACACTTGTACAAACCTATAATTTGGTTTTTCTTTCTATTAAAAAGGACAAAAAGTTTTCTTAGATTATTGGTTTGCTTTTTATCAGAAATAGTGAACAAAGTTTTTCTTCCCCTTCAATGTAACCTGCCTTGAAAAACAAAGTATCAGTGTTTTGATTTTATCACATCTTTAATTATTCAAGAAAACTGAGTCTTGTTAATATAAAAAGAACTAAGTTTTGTTCACAATCATATAATCTGTATTTGTCTTTAAAATCCTTTATTGTAAAAAAAAATCTTTTATTGTCACTTGGATCTATTTAAGATAAGTATTGTTTCATAATGATCTGTGATCCATTTAATGAAATGTTCAAATCTTTTCATATTTTTTGACATACTTCCCAAAATCAAATTCTAAAATCAATTCTTTTGACCACAATCTACCTGAAATTTTCCAGAGGGCCCTGGAGTTTTAATAGATTTTGTGGGAAATTAAATCGATTAGATTTATTATTTTAAATTTCTTGGGAAGCATTGTCAAATAAGTGATACTAAGCCTCTTAGATTATATTTGTGTAAATATATGTCATTAAAATAAGTGTTCTAAGAATTGTATAAAATTCCTTGAAATCGGAAATGTCCTGGTATGTTATTATCTTGGCATATTGTGTGTTGAAGAAATTTCCAAATTTTCTTGTCAATTGCATTGTCACAAACTCTCACCAAATCTTTAACCATGGCCGTTTTAAGCCTTCTATCATTTCCAAACAGTTATATTTCTACTAAGATACTTTCATAAAACCTTTCTGCTAATGTGCTTCATCTTCAGAGAAATTCGTGAAAAGGATTTTTGATAAATACAGGTTTCTGATAACCTGAAGATCATAAAACTGAACTGGGCAAGAATTTCTAGAACTGGTGGAAAAACTGGATTCAAGTAGAACTGAATTCATATAATGGGACTGAATGAACTGAGTAGGCTGATTACAGTTTTTATGACATTTGTGTTTGAAACATTGCTGATTTTTAATGTTTTGTTTTTCCACATTTAAAAAAATTTCTTCTCTTAAGCTGTGACTTACAATTGGACAAAATATACGTTCATACTTTTGTGAACAAATTGAAACATTTATCCTTTTCTCCCTACCTGATCCCTCCAGAATTCAAAAATTCTCAGTGAGTATTCTTAGATTTCATGACAATATATTTATTTGCATAAGTTCAATAAGAATCTTTTCTCCTTGTAACAGGACACAATGGAAAACACTGATTATGTTATCAAAGCTTTGATTGGATGTCATATTTGAGACAGACATGTATAGGGTGAAATATGACCACAAAGTTTCAAGGAACTAAGACTGATGGCATGGAGCCAATAAAGCCTCTTAACAAAAATTAAAAACAAAAAGCAAACCCCAACAAGCTTGATAACCTTTCCAAGTGAGTAAAGAAGTTTACTCCCTGGCAGGTGGGGGAAACTCAGGATATTTGGGGGACCTCAAGAAGACAAGAATTTACCCAAATCTTTTAAAAAAATTTTTATATTGTACTTTATTTTTTTGCATATTTTTTTTATTGGAATTCGATTTGCAACATATAGCATAACACCCAGTGCTCATGCTGCCAAGTGCCCCCCTCAGGGCCTGTCACCCAGTCACCTCATCCTTCCATCCACCTCCCTTTCCACCACCCCTTGTTTGTTTCCCAGAGTTAGGAGTCTTTCATGTTCTGTCTCCCTCACTGATATTTCCCACTCATTTTCTCTCCTTTCCCCTTTATTCCCTTTCACTATTTTTTATATTCCCCAAATGAATGAAACCATATAACGTTTGTCCTTCTCCGATTGACTTACTTCACTCAGCATAATACCCTCCACTTCCATCCACGTTGAAGCAAATGGTGGGTATTTGTCATTTCTAATGGCTGAGGAATATTCCATTGTATACATAAACCACATCTTCTGTATCCATTCATCTTTCGATGGACACCGAGGCTCCTTCCACAGTTTGGCTATTGTAGACATTGCTGCTATAAACATCGGGGTGCAGGTGTCCTGCCGTTTCACGGCATCTGTTAGAATTTACCCAAATCTATAGACATTGCAAGCAAAATCTGATGGCAAGTATTTATTTATTTATTTATTTATTTATTTATTTATTTATTATTGAGAAAACCATTTTTATTGTCATCACCTCCCAGTGTGTATGTGCTGGATTATGTACCAAATGGCCAGATCTTCTAAAGAACAACTACATAACATTTCTTTCATGTTTCAAGAGATGAAAATAACTGTACAAGGTTAAGTACAAAAGTACACAAGAGAGTGGACACAAAATATCCATGTATGAGATTTTATCCCACCTGCAGCTTTTATATATTTGAAAAGTAGAATTCATGAACTAAAAAATATTGTCCTTCTATAGTCCTGTCAAGTTTAATGGAAATGTGTTTAACCTGATTACAACACTAACACCAGTATCACTGATTTGATATTTACAAAAAATCATATTTTTGAATAAGTTAAAGTCAGTGCAACACCCATGCAAGCTAGAATGCTAGTTGTTTGGTGAACAAGGATCTGACATCAGAACCAGAAGTCCATAAAGTCCCAAACATTAAGTCTGATCTTTTTCAAACTGCATCCATTCCTCGCATTGAGGATGTGAAACCCAATCCCAAAGAGGAACCCAATTCCTCTTTGTGTGTGGGTTTGTGATCTTTGATGACAAGTATGTAGCGTGAATTCTGTCTTTGAGAGGCTGTTAAAAGTTCAATCTAGAGATTCCTTATAAAAAGTTCCAGCAAAGCACATTTACTATTCTTGTTGCTCCTATGTAAATATTCAGATCAACTTTTTAAAAACAAAACTTAATTTGCAAACAAATTAGTCTTCATTTGGCTATTTTTGGTAAAATGAGGGTGATTGCAGAGAGGAAAAAAATATGTTTTAATAACATGGCTTTATAGATATTAGATTCTAATATAGTTCATTATAAACTGAACTAGATCCTGGTTTCTTTTAGTTTCTGCCAAAGCCCAGCTACACCTCTCCAAACAAATTTTTTCAATTTTTTTCCCATGTATATATTTTTAAAGATTTAATTAATTTATTTGAGAAAGAGAGAGACTGTAAAAGTGGGAGGGGCAGAGGAAAAGGAAGAGAGAATCCCAAGCAGACTGCATGATGAGCATGGAGTGAATGTGGGGCTCTATCCCAGGACCCCGAGAGCATGACCTGAGCCAAAACCAAGATTCAGATGTTTAAATGACTGTACCACCCAGATTCCCCCTATTTTTTCCCCATGTTTTTGAATTGAAATCATTTGATACTTTAAACTGCTTTTTTCCCCCCCTTCAAGCCCCAGAAACTGAATATAAACCACTTGATGTAAACTTCAGAGAAATCACTGACAACTCATTCACAGACCATCTTCATACCTGTTGCTCTGGGGGCCACTTGAAGAGATTTCCAGACACCGGAACGAACCATAAACCAGGAAACCTGCCCAAAGGCCACTATCCGTGTCATACTATGAAGATGTTTTGAGCATGATATCTGAAAGTGTTCTCAACTGGCCACCCTCAGAACTCAGAAACTGGTTTATAATTTGATCTAAACCACTATTTTTCTTTTCATAGAAATGCCTTTTATTTGTAACCTGGTTATTTAAACCATATACCTAACTTTGAGAACTCACCTGCATCACTACCTCCTGAAGTGAGTTTAACCGAACTGACCTATTGTCAGAACAAAGAGACTGGTTTGAGAAGAAGGAACAGTCCGGCCACTTTGAATGTGTGAAACATCCAGGGAAGTTTCAGAGGAAGAAACTGTTGAGGTCAACATGGCTGCTCCCAAATAAGCCGCTTTGGCATATTGATTATTTTATTTTCTTAAAGACTTTATTTATTTATTTATTTGACAGAGAGAGAGAGAAAGAGAGAGGGCACAAGTGGGTGGAGGGGCAGAAGGAGAGGGATTAGCAGACTCCCCACTGAGCAGGGAGTCTGAGTCAAGGCTGGATCCCAGGACCCTGAGACCATGACCTGAGCCGAAGGCAGATGCTTAGCCGACTGAGCCACCCAGGCACCCCAGCAAGTTTTTTATAACTGGAGAAATCCTGTCACACTCTCTGACTGGAGTAAAGGGCAGGAAGTTAATGCTGTGGAACTTTCTGGTCTCTAATCTTTGGTTTCTCATTTCCACTTTCCTCTATGCCTCATTAATTGCTTCTCTCCCTTGGAAGATTGTTGTGTTTAGTACTAATTTCCTGGCTCTTGGTACCAACACTGGCCTGAGACCTAGCTTTGAAGGGTGAGGGACTTGGAGGTTCTCCTTTGAGCAGCTCAGATTTTCCCCTAGGGGCTTTAACTCTGTCTGCTCCCTCAGAATTTCCCTAATGGGGAGAGTGAGAAAAATACTAAGGTAGTTCCTCCTTTGCAGCACAGAGATGCAGAGAGGTGAGCAGGAGGGGGAGGTGGCATGCCTGTAGCACCTGCCTGGCTGCGGAGGCTGAGAAGCTGGACCCTGGCCCTCCAGCTGCCTGGAGCACAGTCCTTAGCCATCGCGGTGGCACGTGACTCCATTACTCATGGAGGGATCAGAAAGGGAGCCGTGGGGACGCTGGCTCCAGTCTGGGCCTTGGTGAGAGTGGCTGTTACAGCCTCTGGCATCAGATGAGGCAGCAGGGACATGTTACTAGGCCCTGGATGCAAACACCTGCTTTGAGCTGTGAGCTCTCCTGCCACCTGCCAAAGTCAACCCTGTAGATGCTCATCAGCATCCTGCTGTGTGTATTCACCAACTAGTGCATTCATTAACACCAGAAGAGCTCAATGACTCGGTGGGCATAATGGGGTCCAAGCCGAACCTAGGGGCAAGAATTGAGGACATTATCCAAGCCCAGAGCTTGAAGAAGTGGAGCCCCCTCTGTCTGACCAGACAGACTCTTCCACGCGCTGGGGCTCTGGCCCACAGGGGGTTCTTCTTGCTTCTCTGACTTCCTCCCCCAAAGGCACTGGTGTTGACCTACTTTACTTTTTACCACCTTGGTTTTGCCTGCTTTGGATAAGTTCCCAAAGCCTTGGAGTTGCTGCTGAATGCTACTAGCAATAACGCAGCCCTGGAGCATTGAGCTCATGTGAACAGTAATGCTGACAACTTCCTCTTCTACTAGGATCATCCCACTGACTGGACAGCCCCTCAGGAGGCTGCTGGTTAGTCTCTGTTCCCACTACAGTCAGCGATGAGAAGGCTTTCCTTATTTAGATACAGGACCCCAAATCACACAGTCAGCCTAAATTTGCCGAGAACAGTCTCTGTGACACTCCCACCATCATGTCTCATCGTATCCCTCTAGGTACCTTCAGATGTAGCCTCATTTTCACAGGATCCCTAACCTCATTTGTTGGAGAATTTTTTGGAGAATATTCAGCAAATGTTGAAATGGGTAAAACATTTGCCAGAAATGCCTCCTAGCATCAGGACCATCCAACACTACTCTGGGGTTCTCCTTGTTGGGGGCGGGTGGAGTAAGGGGCAGGAATGCATCCTGTCCTTCTGATCTGATTAATAACAACTTGGACCTATGGGAGGAAGGTCAAGTCCTCTCTCTGGTGACATGGAGTCTGAGGGACAGGCCCTGCAGCTCCCTTCTGCCTGGGGCACATGGCTGGGGCCTTCTCCTCACACCCACACAGCCTTGAAGGGCCACTGCTGAACCTTCCCACTTCCTTCAGCCTCCTCCATCTGACCATCTTGTTTATGCTCCCTACTGCCTCAGCAGTTCTGTCCTGCGTGGTTAACAGAAATATTCAAAAACATTTCCAGAAACTGTTCACTGATCCATGGATGACAATGAATTTTTCACTATTAAAGACACCTTCAGAGGGGAGCCTGCGTGGCTCAGGGAGTTAAGCATCTGACTCTTGATTTCAGTTCAGGTCATGATCTCAAGGTCGGTATAGGGCTCCATGCTGGAGGTGGTACCTGATTATGATTCTTCCCCCCCATTCCCCAGGCTGCTCTCTCTCTCTCTCTCTCTCTCTAAAAAAAAAAAAAAAGAAGAAGAAGAAAGACGTAGTAGCTCCTTTTCATGAGTATCTTTAAAGGATACCAAGTGGACTTGCTCTTCTGCAGACCATGTCTTTCACAGCAAAGTGCTTCTGGGAGAGGAGAAGCAGTTCGAATTCTCTGGAATCCTGGCTATAGGTACTATCTATAATACTAGGTCTTATTTTAGGAAGAACTCAGTACTTAGCATTCAAAATAATTTCCTAGTTCCAATAAATGCAGGGAAGCATTTCTTCTTTCCAGGAGAAAGAGATGGGCAGAGGTGAGGACATCTGCTCAGTGCGCCGCAGTGTCCCTGAGAAAATGTGCGGGAAGGACAGAGGACAAAGGCAAGTGGTGGGCTGAGGACAGGAGGGAGCTGTTGGAAAGGGTCCAGAAAACCTTTCTAAACTCAAAAGAAAGACAAAATCAAAGAAATAAGATCAGGTACCACTGGTTGTTGAGGCCTGTCACAAATAATGTCTCCTATGTCTCTGAAAAAGGGAAGTGATTTTACTTTTCTGTAGGAGAAGCAATGCTGGCCATATTTTTTAAAGACTTTGCTATTTGAGGCAAGAAATTTCCCATTTGAGGCTAAAGTAGGTTTTCCTCTTCTGAAAAATGTTCGTGTTTACTTCTGAATTCAGGTTTTCCATCTTTATAACAACTTGAGCTTGTTATAACAGCTTGTACTGTTATTAAAAAAGGAAATAAGAAATTGTACTAAAGTTTTGATATGGAGTGTTTCTGTAATGCAAGGAGGCTTTCTATGTCTGTAGCAGGGGCCATGGGGTTGGCTGGACTCCTCGAGGCCACAAGAAACTGGTCCTGATATTTCAAGGAACTACAAAATAATGATCTGCCATTCCACCATTATGCCCTGTTCCTTAGGTGTGGACAGGAGATAGCACTCATTCATTCAACAAATATTTATTTAGGACCCATCATATGTCATGAGTGGTGGACATGAAGATTGCCAGGCAAAGGCAGATGATAATCAAATGAACAAATGTGTAGTAATTTAGGCCACTAATTTTGGAATTAAACAGTTTCATGGTTCAAAACTTGATTCTGCTTCTTAACAGCTATATAATCTTGAGCAAGAACATTCATCTCCCAAAGACTCCATTTTCTCATCTGTCAAAGGGGATTAAAAATACCTACTTTTGAGGGTACTTTGAGGATTTATAGAAGCTATGTTATTTAGTGGTTAGCATACAGTCCCTAGACTGTAGCTAGTACTATTATTCTTAAGGATGTTCTGTAATTTAACGGGGCCCTTATCATCGAGACACCCTTGTTGGGTCATATCTTAAGACACATCACTGAAAATTTTAGAAAATCAGACAATCCAGAAATAATAGAACACATGACAACAAGCCTTTGAGATCCAAGCACCTGAGGTCATAGGACCAGTAGAGAGGACAGAGGCTCAGGGACCCAAGGACACAACTCTCACCTGGAGCATTCCAACAGAGAGCCACAGGTATGTTCTCTGTTCAAGTCCTTGGAAGGAGACTTAAGGACTAAGGTGCCTTTGAAGACTCTCAATCAAACCAGCTTCCACCAGCATGGCTTTCTGCCTTGCTTTTCTTTGCTTGTTCAGCCCCCAAATGTGCATGATGCATTAAAATAGGTCCCCAGTGGGCAGAATGTTGGCAAAATGCACCGGTTAGTCCACCCTTGCCTCAGTGAAACTTGCTCATGGTTGGTCCATCTTGGAAGCTGGTGTTCTTCCTCCTCTTCTCATTCATGTTCTCAGAAAAATAACAAGAAAGTGAAAAACGACTTTCTTGACTTCTAGAGGATTCACTCTTCATTGGTCCTGGCAAAATGGACTTGCCAGCAAACACAAGTGAATAGTTGCCTTAAAATTTTACCAGGTTGAATGCAGATAAAATAACAGTCTCCACCCTCCAGGCACCTTGGGGCAGTGTACACAGTGCACAAGCATTTGCAGGGCCAACGGGAAATATGCTGCTGCAGCTGAGGTTCACAGCCCGCTCCAGCCCTGCTCACTCAGAGCTCATGATCCAGACATGGGGGCGAGTGGGGGGGTGGGGGGGCAGCGGGAGGTCCCAGCTGGCTGGTCACACCCACAGGACAGTACCAGGGAGCTGGACAGGTCTTGCTCTCCTCAGTCTTCCAGGTGGTCAGCACTGCCCCCCTGAGACCACCCACAGCCATTGTGCCCAACTTGTTCCCTGTTCTTTTTCCAGGAGGGGGCAAGACAGCTTCCCACACTCACCTGCTCACTGGGAAGCAAGTTGAATTTCTTTTTCTTGTGGCAAAATACACATAACAGAGTGACTCCTTTCATTTAGGGCATTCACCTATGTTGTACAGCTGTCACCGCCAACCATCTCCAGAACATTCCTCGTCTCAAACTGAACTCTGTCCCCATGAACCACTAACTCCCCACTCCCTTATCCTCCCAGCTCCTCAGTTTCAACTGTGATGATTTTTAGAAGGTTCATGTTCATCTTTTATTGCCTTTCTTGTATTCAACCCACCCTTGATGAAGCCAGAAGCATCCATTGCCTTGGGAAGTGTCAGGAGTTGAAAAGGAGAAATGAAAATACAAGAGTCAAAGATTCAAGATTTAACTTCCCAAACTGAATTTTTGAACTCCTGGATTTCATAAAAAGTCAGGCTGTATAGAGAAAGATACACTGTTCTAAATGCCAGAAGCTCTGAGAAGCTGGGTGGGCCCCTCAGATGTCCTGACTCACGACCATCTTGTCTTCTGCTGTGCGCATCTTCAGGAGATGAAGGAATCCACAAGCAGCAACATCACTGGTTTTAGTTTTTTTGTTTTTGTTTTCTTTTTTTCTTCCGGGGTGGGGGTCTTTGTTTTTTTTGGGTTTTGTTTGTTTGTTTTATAGAGAGAGGGAGTCAGGGAAGGGCAGTGGGAGAGGGAGAGAGAGAGCATCTTAAGCAGGTACCAGACCCTGTACAGAGCCAGCCTGATGCTAGGCTTGACCTTGTAACCCCGAGATCATGACCTGAGCCGAAATCAGGAGTCGGATGCTTAACCGACTGAGCCACCCAGGTGCCCTAGCATCATAATTGTTTTAACAAATGTCTACCTGGTTACAGTGGATGAGGAATCCAGGTTTCCATGTAACCTGGAGGTAGGACAGGACAGGAAGGTCAGGTGCAATGCCAGCGCACTCATGAATTAAAACCAGCTCTTCCCATTCTCTCTCCCTGGGTCCGTTGCAGCAGAGACCCGCTGCCCCCTGTGTTTCATGACAGGGCCGTGGTCTGACCTCGTGTGTGACCTGCTTCCCCCTAAGGCTGAGAGCTGTGACCATGTTTCAAGAGCCCCTGTGCTTCCCAAAGCAAGGCTCTACCTGTGGAACAGGAGGTGAGTTTTATAGTATCAGGGGATAGAGTCCACATGGCCATGAAATATTTCATGGGATAAAGGCTGTGGGGCTTTGCACTTCTATACACAGCACAGCACAAAGACTTTTGGACAAACAAAATAGCAATAAACTTTAAATCCACACTACCCACAATTAACTAGTTATTACTCTAGTGAAATGTAGAAATAAGGATCACTTGTGATTTTTTTCTAAGATTAAATTATTTTATTTTCTTTTAAGATTTTATTTATTTATTCACGAGAAACAGAGTGAGAGAGAGAAAGGCAGAGACACAGGCAGAGGGAGAAGCAGGCTCCATGCAAGGAGCGTGATATGAGACTCGATTCCAGGACCCCAGGATCACGCCCTGGGCCAAAGGCAGGTGCTAAACTGCTGAGCCACCCAGGAATCTCCAGATTAAATTATTCAATTGAAATAATGTCCATTATTCTAAAACCCCAAGTTTCTTAATTTTCTTTTTTTAAAACTTCTTCTTTCTTTCTTTCTTTCTTTCTTTCTTTCTTTCTTTCTTTCTTTTTCTTTCTTTCTTTCTTCCTTCCTTCCTTCCTTCCTTCCTTTTTTTCTCTCTTTTCTTTTTTGGGATTTATTTGGCATTACAATATATTTAATTTGTTCTTTTGAAATGACTGGTGATAGTGTTGAGCAGATGTTGCTGTTTCTAAGTGGCCTTACTTTGCAAAACAAACTGTCAGCCCCCCATGTTCTCCAAGAAATTTTACTAATCCATGAGCATCTCAAATTGTGGGAACCACTGGCACACAGTAGAGCTTCTCAAGGATCAGGCATCAGTAAAATGAAAAACTACTTTTCTTTGGGTAACAGCTTTCTGCTACAGCTTTGGGGCAGTGACAGTAAAATTTATTTTTATTTCTAAATTTCAGGATTATGTTCTTGCCAAAATGATGAATGAAAATCTAATCAAGCTTTTATTCCACTTTTCTCTGCTTTATGGAGAGATAAATTAAATGCCACCAGAAGAAAGCAATTAGATAGAGCCACAAATCAGAACATTCTACAAGATAACTTGTTTTGCATGTTGGCCCTGGGGCTGGGTGTTCTCTACATGAAAGTTTCTGGAGGGGTCCTCACTATTTATGGTCTGTGTTGACTGATGAAGTCCCTCAGTGGTTTCTTAGTGCCAAGGTGGGCAGGGTCCTGGCTGGATGGCTGGCTCCCAGGCCCAGTGATGTGAGGAGGCTAGAGAAGTGGGAACCTGGGCCAGATGATAGGGGATAGGGGAATCTCACACAGGGAAGAGACCAGAACTCTAGTGAAGCCGTGTCCCCAGTGAGGGGAGTATGCACAGAAACTCAGCCCCTCAAATCAGGCAAAGAAGGAAATCAACCACGAGAAATGATTAATGAGTGTTGTTAATTCAATGAGCATTTAAAATAAGCCAGTAGATGAGAAAACTTGACATGTCACAAAATTCTACAGCTCATACATGGAAAAAAATTTCAATAAAGTAGGTTTGGAGGGAAAATACCTCAACATAATAAAGGCCATATATGACATACCCATAGTTAGCATCACACTCAATGGTTAAAAACTGAATGATTTTTCTCTAAGATGAGGAACTAGACAAAAATGTCCAATCTTGCCACTTTTGTTTAACATTGTACTGGAAGTCCTGGCCATAGCAATCAGACAAGAAAAATAAATAGAAGGCATTTAAATTGGTAAGGAATAAATAAAATTGTCACTATTTGCGTATGACATGATACTATATATAGAAAATCCTAAAGACTCCACCAAAAAACTATTAGAACTAATAAACAAATTCAGTAACCTTGCAGGATACAAAATTAATATACACAAATCTGTGATATTTCTATACACTAATAACCAAATAGTAGAAAAGAAATTAAGAAAATAATCCCATTTACAATCATACCAATAAAGAAAATGAAATGCCTAGGAATACATTTAACCCAGGACGTGAAAGACCTGTACTTTGAAAACTAAAATAAGATACTGATGAAAGAAATTGAAGACAATACAAACAAGTGGAAAGATATACCATGCTCACGCACTGAAGACTTAATATTGTTAGAATGTTCATAATTCCCAAAGGATAGATTTAATGCAACCCCTATCAAAATATCAATAGTATTTTTTACAGAACTAGAACAAATAATCCTAAAATTTATATGGAACCATAAAGGACCCTGAATGGCCAAAGCAATCTTGAGAAGGAACAAAGTTGGAGGTACCACAATCACAGATTTCAAGATATGCTACTAATGTATAGTAATGACAACAATATGGCATTAGTACAAAAATAGTCACTTAAGTCAGTGAAACCAGATAGAAAGACAATAAATAAATCCACACTTATACAGTCAACTAATCTTGGACAAAGAAGGCAAGAACATACAATGAAGAAAAGATGGTTTCTTCAATACCTGCTGTCAGGAAAACTGAACAACTACATGCAAAACAATGAAACTGCACCACTTTCTTTTTTTTTTTTAATTTTTATTTATTTATGATAGTCACAGAGAGAGAGAGGCAGAGACACAGGCAGAGGGAGAAGCAGGCTCCATGCACCGGGAGCCTGATGTGGGATTCGATCCCGGGTCTCCAGGATCGCGTCCTGGGCCAAAGGCAGGCGCCAAACCGCTGTGCCACCCAGGGATCCCCACTTTCTTATACCGTATACAAAAATACATTCCAAAAGAATTCAAGACCTAAATTTGAGGTGTGAATCCATAAAGCTCCTAAAAGACAGTAATCTCTTGAACATCAGCCTTAGCAGACTTTTCCAGATAATGTCTCCTTAGGCAAGGAAAACAAAAGCAAAAATAAACTGTTGGGACCACACCAAAATAAAAAGTAAAGTACTTTTGCACAGTAAAGGAAACCATAAAATGAAAAGACAACCTATTGACTGGGAGAAGACCTTTGCAAATTATATATCTGGGAAGGAGTTAATGCTCAAAATACATGATGAACTTATAGAACTCAACAACCAAAAAAAAAAAAAATCAGAATATTCAGGACCTGAATAGACATTTTTGCAAAGAAGATATACAGATGGCCAACAGACACATGAAAAGATGCTCAACATCTCTCATCATCAGGGAAATGCAAATCAAAATCACAATAAGGGGGTGCCTGGGTGGCTCAGTAGTTGAGCGTCTGTCTGCCTTTGGCTCAGGTCATGATCTCAGGGTCCTGGGATCGAGTCCTGCATGGGGCTCCCCGCAAGGAGCCTGCTTCTCCCTCTGCCTGTGTCTCTGCCTCTCTCTCTCTCTCTCTCTCTGTCTCTCATGAATAAATAAATAAAATATTTAAACAAAACAAAATAAAACCACAATAAGATATCACCTCATACCTGTCAGAATGGCTGGTATCAAAAATACAAGAAAGAATAAATTTTGGCAAGGCTGTGGAGGAAAGGAACCATCATGAATTGTGTGTGGGTGGAATTGAAATTGGTGCAACCACTGTAGAAAACAGTATGGCTGCTCCTCAAAATATTAAAAATAGAAATACCATACAATCCAGTAATCCTACTATGACAATCCAACAAGAATGAAAACACTAATATGAAAAGATATATGAACTCCTATGTTTATTGCAGCATTATTTACAATAGTCAAGATATGGAAACAGCCCGAATGTCCAATGATATATTAATGGATTAAAATTTGGTAAATATATATGTATGCCATTATATATGTATATATATAATGGAATATAACCTAGCTGTAAAAAGGAATGAGATTTTGCCATTTGTTATATCAATGGACCTATAGGACATCATGCTAAATGAAATAAGTCAGATAGAGAAAGACAAGTATCACGTGATTTTGTGTATATGTGGAATCTATAAAACAAAACACAACAACAAACAAACAAAAAATGGAACAGATTCATAAAAAAAAGGAAACAAACCAGTTGTTGCCACTGAGTAAGGGGCTGGAGGCTGGATAAAAGAGATGAAGGAGACTGAGAGGACAAGCCCAGCGAAATCTCTGGAAATAGCCCCCAACAGCCATTTTTGAGCAGCTGTGGAGTTGAGCCCCATGCCCAGCCTGGGTGAGCAGGCCCGTGGTCACCTGTCTCTGTGACCCTGTGCTAAGCCCCAGGCTGGTGCCCACCATGGGAGCTCAGCAAAGGTCTGGGAGATGATGATCAGATGACCTCACTCCTAATACACAGTTGGGCCTGATAGTGTCCTCAAGAATCCAAAGCCCTGACAAGACAATGACGCCATCACAAGTATGGATTCGAACTGGAAAAAAGAAAAAAAAGGAATAGTATACAAAAGAGAAAAGGGTCAAACAAAATTCTTACCTCTTTCTCTATGATAAGCCCTCTTCAGATTTTTTTTTTTTTAAACAAGTATCAAATTCTTCCAGATGGCAATCGATCATTTTTTTCTCTCTCTCAGTCTTGGGAACCCTACTTTTCTGAATCCTCTACACACAGTGGATAATCATGTACATTTCTCTGCAAGCTTTTTTGTTACCTGTATTTTTAGGTTTCAGGTCTATGGATATTTTGCTTTGTTTTTAAGAAATTGTGGTAAGAGAGACATAGCACAAAATTGTTCATTTTAGCTGTATTTACCTCCACGGTGCAGGGGCAGTGAGCACACCCACAGTGCTGTGCACCATCACCACCATTGGTCTCCAGAATGTTCTTCATCCTGCAAAACTAGAATTACAATTTTATGTTTCACGAAGGCTTTCCACTTTTAGGCTCAGATCTCCCGACCTCCCTCCGGGTGTACAGCCTGGCTGCCACAGTGGCTGGTGATGGGGGAGCAGCCGGGGCGGCCTTTCATGTTGGACTGGCTTTCCAGGGTCACAGCATGAGAGTGTAGGGCCAAGGGCAGCTGCCCCCAAATGCACCTCTTTGGCATATCGATCATGATGAATAAAAGTTACCCAAGAGATGCTGAGGCACTCAGGCCCCCGCCCCCTGAGAGCAGGCAAGATCCCTCCCTGTGGATTGTGCCCTCCCTGAACCAGGAGACAGAGACATTCTCGTCACCAGAGATGGGAGATTCATGGGCCCAGAAGGCTGGGTCCCACTCATGGGACTTTTTACCTACTTTCCCACGCAGCCCACATTCTGTGCAGAATTCCTTCCTTAAGTGAAGTTCCTGGAGTTAGGTTTTCCTGGTCCCGTCAATTCCTCCCAGATCCAGCATCTCTTTGTCTAAAAAGTGTAAAAACTACAGCCTCAGTCCCTTCCATGGGGCTCGGTCTCATTACTGGGCCTCAGTGTGCACAGAAGAGAACTTTGGTTTCCTCTCCTGTTAATCTGTCTCATGTCAAGTTAATTCTTAGTCCGACTGGAAGACCCTGGTAGAGAGGAATTTTTCCTTCCTTTCGAGGGTTCAGTAAGACCCACTGGGGACTCAGGACATTGTGGGGATCATCCATTTCATCATTTCAGGGAATCCTGTGGTTGTAAGTAGACCCCTCTGCACACTGTCTACCAGGGTTCCCACCCACAGTCCTGAGTCCTTTTCCAAGGTGGGGAATCCAGATTTCAGAACCAATCAGAACTCACAAAAGTCCTTCAGCACTCCATAAAAGCTTTGGGTCCCTGGGAAGCTCTTGTCGGTATGGAGACCTCAGGCACCAAAGGGAGCCCATGAGTGGGCTTTGTACCAAGGGGCAGCACCACCCAGAGGGGTGAGGGGCATGTTCCCAAGTGCACGTCACTGCGACACTAAGAAAAAGGGTCCCATGAGAGGCTTGTCTTTCTGGCTCCTAGGACCTTGCACCATCTGAATCTCTGTGGCCGCAGGAGGTGAGCGGTGTTCTGCTGTCTTCCCTCCTGCAGCAGGTGGAGGCCGTGACCATGGTGGGACTTTGCCAGGCAGTTCCAGCCTCACCTGGGTGCATGCTCTCAAGACCCCAAAGGCTCCCTAGCATGCCCCCCACGGCCTTTCCCAGGTGGGGGCAGTGAGCTCCGTGGTCCTTGAGCCCTTCACATTTGGGTTGGGCTGATTCCTACCATGGCTTCAGGATCCCAAGTGGGCCCACATCCGATTGGAAAGTTGCCCACCCTGGTATCTCCATAAAGAAGTATAAAGACTCTGGCAGCACTTTGCTTCTATGCCCAGCATCCTCCCTCTGACCCTTTCCCTTTTTCTTTTTTTTTAAGATTTTATTTATTTATTCATGACAGAGAGAGAGAGAGAGAGAGAGAGAGAGAGGCAGAGACACAGGCAGGGGGGAGAAGCAGGCTCCATGCAGGGAGCCCAACGCGGGACTTGATCCCTGGTCTCCAGAATCCCACTCCAGGCTGAAGGCAGCACTAAACCACTGGGCCTCGGGGGTTGCCCCCTTTCCCCTTTTAACAGAACTTCCTTCTTAAGAGAACAGCAACTTTCCGAATCTTGCCCCAGAGTCCCCAGGGCCAGGCCATTGAGGACTCCATCTCCCCTCCCTCTGTGTTTGACATAGGGCTGCTCCATGATCTTCTTGGATGTTCCTACAAATTTTGCCCATGACACTGCCCTTTCAATAATGTCCTCACCTGGACCCTGACTAATGCAGAGGAAACAGGTACCCCTCTGGTACATGAGATTGTTTTAACTTGAGTGCAAAATTGTTGTAATGGTAGCAGGCCATGAATCCCACAGTGAGAAAGTTATTCCTGTTGGGGGCTGGAATGCTGTCCCCTTCAAGGTCCTTGTAGCTAGATTAAGAATCAAATGAGGTTAAGACCAATTAATAGGAAAACATCAAAATTAGGTAGCAGATGTATGAGGAATCCACTGACATAGAAATCCAAAAACAGGCAAAATGAGGCACATATGTCATCTTGAACTAAGGAGAAGGCAGTAGGGGTCTGGGACCTCAGAGGAAAGGAATGCGATTTACAGGAAGATGCAAAAGAGTCAATGTTTGGTAAATAAATGTTGGCTGGGCCACTCAGAAACAAGGGAACAAAGATAGGACTTTGATGGAAGTGGCCTGGCTAGGTTCCTCCCTAACATACCTAGCTTACATCACCATGTAGTTACCTATGGTAACAGTTATCTTCCTGGAGCAAGTCCTCTGCTTACATTCTTTTTAGGTGGTTGAAGGAGAAGTAAAGAAGTTTTCCTGAATTAGCAGGGTTTTGATTGCTTCTATACTCCAAACAGTCTTCATGTCAGAGTGGCCCATTTGGGGGTAGCCCGCCATCGGCCCCTCCAGTTCCCTCCTCTGGAACTTAGCTGAAGTTCCACAAATTAAAAGTTGAGCTGGTCAATTATTCCATCGTGTCGGACCAGTCTCTTAGTCTTGACAAGAGGCTCGTTCTCTGAAACTCATTTCAGAAGGTGATAAGGCAGGCGTGGTCTCAAAGTTAGGCCTGTGGTTCAAATAAGCAGGTATTAAATAAGAGGCATTTCTATGGAACCAAAAGGAAAATAATGACTGGATCAAGTGATAAGCCAGTTTTGAGGGCTGAGGGCAGTTAGTTGAGCTTTCTGGACGTCAGTCTGAAAGGATCTTCAGATAGAGAGCAGGCAGTGACAGTCTGATAGATTTTCCTGGTTTGTAGGTCAAATGTCTCAGGTGATCCTTTTTAGTGGCCCACAGAGCAACAGACATGAAGATGGTCCATATGTGAGCTGTTGTGGCGATTTCTCTGAAGTGTCTATCAAGTCATTTATATTCAGTTTGCAGGGCTTCAGGCAAAAGGACAGATTTTGTTCTCTAATGATTCCAAGTCTGAAAGGTGAAAAAAAAAATAAAAAATGTTAGTTTGGAGAACTGTTACCAGACATAAGAAGACACTTGTAGAAATCAGAGTCTAGTTCAATTTATGAAGAACGGTATTAGAATCTACTAGCTACAAAGGTGTGTTACTGAAACACATTTTCTCTCTAACATCACCTTCGTTTTTACCAAAGATTTTCAAGTTAACATGAATTTATATGCAAAAAAAGTTTCGTTTTAAAAAATACTTGGCCTGATTATTTACCTAAGTGTGGCAAGAAGAGTGATTGATCATATAGACTCTTTAAAACCTGCTCTGATGGAACTTTTCATGTGGAATTTCTAGATTGAACTTTTAATGGCCTCTCAAGACCAGGAGCCCAGCTAACTACCTGCTATCAGATTTGCCTGCGATACCTACAGATTTGGGTGAATTCCTGTCTTCTCCAATCCCCAAATATCCTGAGGCACCTGCACCTCCCAAGAAGTGACCTTCTATACGTACCCAGTAAGGATGCTGGGAACTCTGTAAGCAAGGCAGCAGGCTGGTATCTCAAGGGGCTTTATTGGCTCCGTGAAGCCAACTTCAGTTCCTTAAAGCTGCCGTCTGGTCGTGTCTGAGTCTGTGCACGTCTCTCTCAGATATGACAGCCCAGCCATGTAACCAATGTTTCCTGTTGGGAGGAAAACAGATTCTTTTTGAATTTTTGCAAATAGATATATTGCCATAAAAAATACGAACAGTCCTCGAGTTTCTGAACTTTGGAGGGTTCAGTGGAGAGAAAAGTAAATGCTTCAATCCTGCTTTCAACAGTATCATGCATCAAATTGCTGTAAGTCACTTAGCTTAAAAGAAAATGTTTTCCTTAAATCTGGAAAAATGAAACATTTTTTTAAGTGAACATGAAGTCATAAAAATGATACCAGTCCTCCTTGGTTCATTCATTCCCTTGTTATTAAGTCTTTTGTTGTTGTTGGTTTGTTTTGTTTTGTTTTGTTTTGTTTTGTTTTGTTTTGTTTTGTTGTTGTTATTAAGTCTTGTTCTGCTCAAGTCCACTTTTTCTACTAATTCTGGGTATTTTTATATAGCTTGGTTTTAGGATTTTAAGGTTATCAGAAACCTGTACTCAAAGGTTTTGTTTCTGCTTTTGTTTTTATTTTTTTCATGAGCCTCACTGAAGATGAAGCCCATTGGTGGAAAGCTTTCATAAAAGTATCTGAGAGGGACTCCTGGGGGCTCAGTCGGTTAAGCAGCTGCCTTTGGCTCGTGGTGATCTTGGGGTCCTGGGATGGAGCCCCTGCGTTGAGCTCTCTGCTCAGCGGGGAGCCTGCTTCTCCCTTGCCCTCTTGCTCTCTCTGCTTGTGTGTACTCTCTCTCTCAAATAATAAATAAAATCTGTTATTTAAAAAAAGCATCTGAGTAAAAGTATAAGTGTCTGTTAACAATAAAAGGCTTAAAAAGGGCCAAGGTGGGCTCCCTGGGTGGCTCAGCAGTTTGGTGCCTGCCTTTGGCCCAGGGCATGACCCTGGATTCCTGGGATTGAGTCCCATATCGGGCTCCCTGCATGGAGCCTGCGTCTCCCTCTGCCTATGTTTCTGCCCTCCCTCCCCCACCCCCTGTGTCTCTCGTGAATAAATAAATAAAATCTTTTAAAAAGAGGGGGGGGGCAAGGTTAAAGATCTGGTGAGAGCTCATAACAATGCAATTGATGAGAAAATTTGGTTATTTCTGTGACACATGACACTTCAATATAATAATATACTAGGACATCAGATCTCTAGGGGCTTTATGCAACTTTTGGAGCACTTATTTTAATAATATCGCTACACAAATATAATCTAATAGGATTTAGGATCACTTACTTGACAGTGCTTTAATTTATATCATTTTTAACATACCAAGAAAGTCAATTAGTTTCATTTCTGCCCTCCCTGCAGTAACACCTGGAGGACCTGGGACCACTGTGTTTCTTACATTCTGGCTCCTGCCTTGAATAGTCTCCTGTGTGTCCCCTGCTCCCCAGGCAGGCAGGTGGGGCTGGCTGCACAGGGGAGGCCTGGGGTGTCCACAGCTATGGGCCTCTTGCAGGAGAGGCTGCAGGCTTGGGGAGAGGACAGGAAAGCAGTGGAGACCCCAAGGAATCAGAATTCGAAACCAGCCCTTCCCTCCAGGTGGTCAGAAAGGGTCATTTGTGTAAGTGAGAGACAGAACACGCACTATTCCTGCTTGTTGGCTTTAACCATATACTTTAAATATTTACCCAGGGGGGTGTCTGGGTGTCTCAGTCAGTTAAGCGTATGCTCAGGTCATGATCTCAGGGTCTGGGACTGAGTCCTGCATCTGGCTCCCTGCTCAGTGGGAAACCTGCTTCTTCCTCTCCCTCTGTTGCTCCCACTGCTTGTGCTCTCTCCCTCCTTCCCTCTCTCTCTCTGTCTCTCTCGGTCAAATAAATAAATGAAATCTTTAGAATGAATGAATGAATGAATAAATAAATAAATAAATAAATAAATAAATAAATAAATATTTATCCAGGGATGGGGCCTCAGTTTGCATCCTGCCCAAAGTAACTGAGCCTGGACAACCCCATTCACGTGCCCTCAAATCTTGCCTGACTGCCAAGATCACCTTCT
Source organism: Canis aureus (assembly GCF_053574225.1). Classification (NCBI taxonomy): domain Eukaryota; kingdom Metazoa; phylum Chordata; class Mammalia; order Carnivora; family Canidae; genus Canis; species Canis aureus. Next base: position 72,784,935 of record NC_135611.1, on the reverse strand, counting down.
ACCTAATGTCTCTGAGCAGTTGGAGGGAAATTTCCAAAAGGGTGTCAGGTCTTGCTCCCACCTGCTGCGCACACCTGGACCTAACCAACCTGCCCTAGGCATGTAAAGCTGCCTACCTCTCCCATCAGGCACTGTTCTCCCCCAGACCACCTTGCTCAAGCCCCAGTGCCAAATCCATTCCCCTGCCTTATGGTGGTCTGGTTCCTGGGACACACCCAGCTCTCTACTGCCCCAGGCCCTTTGCACTCATTATTCTCTCTGCTTTCCCTCAACCCCTCATCTGGTTGCCTTCCCTCTGTAATCTTTCATGTGTTGGTTTAAATGTCACCATTGGAGAGGTGTTCCCTGGCCACTCAGTGGAAAACCGCCACACCCACACCCCCCTTTCTCTCATATGACCCTGTGTGAATCCCTGCGCTCACACCAGGGGCAGGTGGTCTCTCTTGTGACTGCCTTGTATCCGTAAGCCAGCCATAGACAATAGGAAATGAAAGGGGTGATTGTGTTAAAGTAAAAGTTTATTTACAAAAACAGGTGGTGGGCTGACTTTGCTCCCAGGCCATTGTCCACCAACCCCTGACTTACCCCATCTGGATTTTTCTTGTTTACAGCCTAAGTCTTGCCTCTTGCTCGTTGTGGTCTCTCACATGCCAAGAACATTCTCAGCATTTCTAGACATGGTGAATCTCTCTTAAGTGAATACTATTGGCAACTGCATCACTCTTTGATGCCCTGGTGAATCCACTTTCTACTTTCCCTTTATCTAGTACATGTTCCCCTGGCAATTTAGCTTCATTGTCTTGTTGCAAAAATGCCCGAACTTCAGCAGGTTGACCAGAAAGACCATCAGGATCTGAGAAGGTTAGGTTAGTGCATGGGGAGAGGGCAAGGCTTTCTGTACCAGGTTGGAAGCAGCTAGATCCAGCAGGAAAGGAGCAGCTCTTAATCATGCAAATGCAGTTTATTTGTGGTGAATTTTAAATTCTGGGTAAACTCCCAACTTTGTCCTATTTTTCAATGTTTCTAGGCATCTTTCTTCTCTGTGTCATCTTAGGCTTAGAAAAATAACTACTTTAATATTAGCTTATGAAATCAGAAGGACAATCAAACAAAATAAAAATAAGCTAATACCCTTCCTCCTTCCCCGCCCCCTGCCCCCAAGCTAGGATGAGCAATCAGGTCAGAGGGGACCTACAGTTATAGTAAAAATAGATATAGAGGTGAAATCTCCCTGCACCCCCTCTCCCTGCTGTTCTAACAAGCACGCCTCCTTTTCCTGGGGTAGCAGAATTAGGCTGGCTAAGAAACAGCATGGTTCTTGGGTGAGTGTGGACAGCTGCACTGGGCTGGCTCCGTGGGGGGGGGTGGGCCAGGCAGAGTCAGAGCAGCTGCTCCTTGTTGTAAGAAGGTGGCTCCTACGCCCCAAGCTGTGCATGTTAGGTTTCCCAACACCTCAAAGCAGCATGTGCTGGTTACTCATTGGGGGACAAAAAAAGCACCCTGATTTGCAGTGCTTGCTGATTCCTGTGCTGTAAATATTGCCACCAGGGCTGATTTCAAGTCCCCAGTGAGAAGGCATTGAGCTCACAGTTGGGAAGAGACACATGAGGTGGGCTCTGCAGGACAGGAAGAGGCTTCTGCACACCGTGGCCCCCAGGCACCTCCTGTGACACTGGATCAGAGGTCAGGCTGCCCCTGTTCTTCCTGCACCCACAAGCTCTGGCCTCGGCCACCCTCAGCCCCACCTGCCCAGGTGCTGCAAGGTGTCATCTCCTCAGGGTCAGCCCCCTGTGATGAGGACCCCAGGACCCCCACTCAGCTCCAGCCTGTGCTCTGCTGCCCCCTGCACGTCAACAAGAGGACTGTCATGATATTTCTGGAACAGGAAGCCCATGGCTCCCCAGCAAACTTTCTTTAAAAACATGTCCCTAGGCTCATCAAAAAATTAGACATGCAAACAAGGGGGCATTTCTGTTGCTAATCTGGCCCACTGGCAATCCTAGGGCATGACAAGGCAATCTAAGGCCACCCCCCTGCTGTGCAGATACAGGCCTCTCTCCAGGGATGTGTTTAGGATCCACATGAGGGGGTCTCAGGGCAGGTGGCTCCCCCCAGGGCTGTCAGGAAATGTGTAAAGACAGTTTTTGATTTCACAGTGGATGTGGGAGGGGAGGCTAGGACCTGAGCTGCTTAGGGTCCTCATGTCCAGCAAGGACAGGAAGTCCCACACACCCCAAAATATAAATTTTATTCTGGTGTTTTCCTCCAGTGACAGAGTTAGAATTACCAATAAATCCATTGTCGTGGCCTTCTCTGCAGGTGCTGCTGGCTCCTCGTGACAAGCTACCAGGGAGTCGGCACCTGGCTCCAGGGCACAGGGGAGGGCAAGGCCAGAATGCAAACATCCAGCTCCGATCCTGTTCCCTCTTGGACAGAAAACCAGGGAGTTGGAAATTCCCAGCACACTATTCATAATTCCTGCTGCTTGCTTTTCCACGCCTGGTGCTTTGCTGGTTCTTTATGTTTGGTTTTCTCTAATCTGCTCAAGACCCTGTGTGGTGAGGGCACCCGTTTCCGCCTTGCAGATGGAGGAGCCAGATGCCAGGAGGCCGTGACTGACTCACAGCTGGGGAGGGGTAGACTCAGGCCTTACACCTCGTCCTTCTGACTCCAAAGGTCAAACTCTCCACTCTCCCGGCTGGCCTTCTATTGGGAGCCTGAATAGTGTCTCTTTGGGCAAAGTGTTTTGCAAACTGTAAAGTGCTGGGCAAACAGAGGGCATTTGGTTGATGGTGGTTTTCTCGTCCCTGCAGAGGCTCTGTGATCCACAGTGGTCTTTGTCACTGATGTCCTCTGCCTGTGTCACGTGCAGATCTAGGGTCTCCAAGAGAAATGCTGTGACCAGGAGACCCCCAAAGGCAGACAGTGTTAGTCAAGGCTCAGATTTCTTCCAACTAGGACAGTGGTTCCCAAACCTTGCTGCCTGCTGGATCACCTGGGCACGCTGACCACCACGATGTCTGGGATGCCAGCAGCCTGAGGGAGGCAGAGTGTCCAGGAGGGGGTGGGCACGTGCAGGCAGCGGGGGGGTTCTTAAGACCCCAGGGGTTCCAGTGTGCGGTGAGGTTGGGGAACTGCTGACCTGAGGCCTTGTCTTGTCGTGTCGTGTCAGTAAGAATCCAGGCAGTTTGGCGTGAATCCCTGGGTGAGGTGTGGTGTCTGGCAAGATCCCTAAGCCCCGCAAAGGCAACTAGAGGCCCTACATGCCCATTGGAAACATCTGGGGACTCTCGAGAGTGAGACGGGCAGGCTAGAAGGGCCCTGGAGGACACCAGGCTGGCGGCAGGGACAGGCTCCTTGGAGGGACTAGACTCCGGGGAAGGAGGTGTGGTTATGGCCACAGCAGCACTCTCACAGCACAGTGAGTCCGCTGTGCAGGGGGCCTTGGCCTGCTGGCTCCCAGATCCCGGCTCTGGACACCCCTGTGCCCCGCCGGAGTGGCCAGGCCTGTTTCCTTTCCCTGGGACAGGCCCCCAGGTGGGCACATATATCACTCAGACAACAGGCCGTTGGTTTGCCTTAGACGCCTGATCCTTTGCGCTCTCGCCTCCTGAAAAGGCTGCGGAGAAGGGCTGGGCCACCAGCAGGACGCAGGGCGGTGGCACGCGGGGCTCTGGCTGGCCCCGAGGCAGCCGCTGGGCCGTCGGGTCTCGGGCCCGCTGAGTGTGGGAGCGGAGGCCTCGTGGGGCTGCGGCGGGAAGGGGGTGGCGAGCAGGGTCGGGTGTCCCCGGGGAGCGCTGCAGGGCCGCCGCCGCTGTCCCCACACCACAGGGTTGCGGGGTGGCGGGTCGGAGGGGGCTCCCCGCAGGCCACCGCCCTCACCACCAGGGGGCAGCGGTTAGCCAGCATCAGGGGTGTCTAGGCTCGCAGTGTCTCCTTGAGAGACGATCGTCCTTAGAACACCGTGTAGACGCTCCGCCGCGCAGCCCCCGCCGCCAGCAGCCCCGCCGGCCCGCAGGCCCGAGCCCCGGCGCCCCAGGCCCGGCTCTCCCGCCCGGCCCTGCCGACCCAGCTCACCGCGCCGGGCAAGAGCGAGCCGGCGCCCCGGGGCCCCGCAGCCTCCGTCGGGCTCGGGCTGGCGGTCCGCAAAGGAATCCACCGACGCGTGGACCAGCTGGCATTGGGGTGGAGTCATTTAGTTTTCCTCCTCACGTGTCTGTTTGCCAAGCGCCACTTTCATAACCAGAGGAACAGGTGTCCTGGAGGGTCGGCGGCCCACGTGCCTCCCCTGGGTGTCGCTGTCGGCCGGCCCCCCTCTGTGAGCCTGGGCAGCCCCCGCCCTCTGGCCCTGAGCCCCCGCGGCGGGCGGGCCTCGCGCACCTGGTGGGCTGCGTGCACCGTGCACCGCCCGGGCGCCTGGAGGAGGTCACCTGCGCTCAACTCCGGCCCCGCGCTCCTGAGCCGTCCTCTCCTCCTGCACAGGTGATCACTGGCTCCAAGCCTGCCCATTCCAGTCACACCATCTGGCACAACCTGGGTGGGATTTGTGCCCAGACTGCTTGGATTTTGAGTTCAATGGACACGGTACTCTGCAAATTGTGGTGCTTCTACCTGCAGGAGCTCCCCTTTGCAGCAGGAATGCACACCTGTCAGGTGGAGGAGAGAGGGGGTGGGGAAGGAGACCCGGCCAGGACTGAGGAACTAACAGGTGACTGCACCTGCCTGAGCAGCCAAAACGTCCTAACCTATAAGAGAGACTCTGGCATTTTCTTTTAATGTTTGTTCACCTTAATCCTTGTTAGTATCTGAATGGAACTGGGAACTACGGTGATTCCACTGGAATCATAGGACATACCTGGGAATCAGGGGAACAGACAAACCTCAGGTCCCCAGCATACACCCACCCTCTGCCACTTCCTCTCGTTTTCTGTGAACTGATCAGCCTTCTTTATACTGCACAGTGACTATAACCCAGACTTAGGGCATAATTACTCTCCACGCCATGGAGAACTATCATGGTCCTTTATTCTTCTTAAAATAAATGTGGCTGAGAGCCACCTGTGCAAAATCTAGTCTCTTTCATTGCTGGAGGCTCTCCTTCTCCCCATGGCTGTGCAAGGGTCCTGGGGTTTTATAAACAACCTGTGTTTGCAGCCCTTACAATCCCAGGAGGTGGAACCTGCCCACATCCTTGCCAATGGCTGTGCCTGGGGATCTCCCAGAGCCCACCCTCTGTAGACCAGGCTCCCACAGCATGAGTGCAGAAGGGTTACAGCCCTCAGGCTTTCAGAAACCCCTGCTCCTTCTCCCAGTGATGGTGAGTCTCTTCTCCCTTCTCTTGCTCCACTAGGCAAGGGACCCTTCACTCCTCGATCACAGTGACTTTATAGGAGGAATTCTCCCTCCCTGGGATTAAGAAATTTTTTTTTCCTTTAAAAGTTTGCCTCTCAGCGTCCTTGGCGACTCAGGAATTCTAATTCCTGGAATGTCAAGTGCTGAACAGTGACTCTTTCTCCTCTTTGCATTCCTGTCGTTGAATCCTGATTGTCCATGGGACAAGGATGTCCTTGGTGGAGAAGGGGACATGTCCCTAGAAGTGGGACACAAACAGGAAATGAACACTGACATTTCAAAAAGTACCACTCCCCTTGCCTCACACATGACCCAGGTCTGCAGGTGGGTAGAGGCCCCCTCAGCATCTAAACACGGTTTCCCTTCACCTCTGACAACTGTAGCCCAGGATCTGCTCTAGAAAATTATCTCAAGATTAAGGGGTCTTCTTCTAGGAAGGAGGGTAGTGGTTCCTACAGGGAGAAGAGAGGATCTCCCCAGAAGTCACTGACAGTCACAACCCCAGGAGACACTTCCCAGAAACGTTCAAGTAGGCACAGTAGCAGAGGGTTAGGGACTGTACCTAGGGTAAGGACCTTGTGTGTGTGTGTGGGGGGGGGGGCGGGCAGGGAGGAGTGTGGTCCCTTGATTGCTGTTCCCAGGACTGTAGCATGAAGCGCTGACTGTAGTTCTTGGCAATTCTCTTTAATGATCCTTACTGGTGGCCAGCCTTCCATCCCTGGTCTGGCCCAGCCGTGCGTGCTGCCTTGTCTGGAGTAACAGCTCCTGAGATCCAATCCTGGCTGCCTGCTTCCCAGCCCAGAGGAGCTGCAGACCTCTCCCAACGTCGGTTCATTCATCCGGAACACGGGGTAAGGGTGTTATGGTGCACAAAGGCCACCACCCAAAGCACAGTGTTTGTGACTATATCCCAGTTGTCTATGGGCTTCAAGAGGCCACAAGGAAGTTGACTGGGATTTCGGCTGCATGTTTTTTCCATTCTTGCTTATCTGTACTTTCTAAGGTTTTCATAATGATTACTTTTTTTTTTTTTTTTTTTTTTTTAACTAACAAGTGTAACAGAAGAAACTGCTGGAATGACAATGTTCAACGTACCTCTGAGACTCCTAGAAAACAGCCACTGCTAAGTTGTTCATGAAAGCTCGAAAAGGAGGAGACAAGTCATGGCAATGATGCATTATTGTGCCATCCCCAGGAGCAATGACATAGGAATGTATGACATTGTTGCTCATGAGCCAGGTAACTGGTTTGATTAATTGTTCCACTTGCTAGTGAGAGATTCACACTCTTCACTTTTACAACAAATCACTGCATTTCCGTTAGATTCCGTATTTGTCCAGGACACAGAGATTGAAATTTCAAAGTAATCCTTCAGTCATGTCTTCTGGCAAGTCCAATTTGCCAGGACCATTTGGAGAGTGAACCCACTGGATGTCTACAAAGTCTACAACTGAGCTTTTGGCTCAGTTTTCTGAGAATGTGCAAGCGAAGAGGGGGAAGGACACCAGATTCCCTAATATATATCAGAGATCAGCAAATTTCACCAAGGTGAGGCCTGGACACAGCGTTGCGTTTTGCCAACATTCTGTCCACAGATGACCTATTTCAGTGCATCGTGCACATTTGAGGGCTTGAGAAGCAGAAAGACGCAGGGCAGAAAACCATGATGCTGGAAGCTGGTTTGGTGGAGTCACTCCATGATCACCTTAGTCCTTGACTCTCCATCCAGCCTTGAGCACACAGCACCCCTGAGGCAGCGTGTTGGGATGGTTCCAGCTGAGTATTGTGGTCTCAGGTTCCTAATCATCTGTCCATCTCTGCCGGGTCCTGTGACCTCAGGTGCTCAGCCCTCCCCAGACCTCAAGGCCTTATTACATGTTCTATGCTTTTTCTGTTTTCTGATAATTCTATAATCTTCAGTGATAAATCAAAAAGTATGATCACCACAAGGATGTTTTGATGTTTTAAGGGCCCTCATAAATTCCAGAGCATCATTAAGAATAATAGTAGTAGCTACGTGGTAGGAATGTTTGCTCAGTGAACTATCTTAGGAGGTGGATCAAGGGGTCTCATTGTGGTTTCAGAATGTATATCTTTAATGACTAATGATGTTGGGTACCTTTCATGTATTTAGTGGTACTTTTGAGAAGTATCTGTTCAAAAGAGAAAATTTTTTAACCTTTGATTTAGAATCCATGAAATAAACTTGTTTATTTTTGAACAAGTTTCCATTTACATGAGATCAGTGTAAAAACAATGCCCTAGAGCATGATTCTATTAGAAAAAGTGGTTGCAAATTCTAATAATTCTAGCAAAGATTGGTAATATTACCCTCATTTTCAAGGCTTCAATAATCCTGTACATAATTGCAGAATTCTTGGCCATGGTTGTGCTGTACTGGCCATCATGCATAGTGCCCTACAAATTTGTATTTAGAAGCCTTGTTCGCTAAAATCCTTTTTTCTCAAGGGACTTCCTGCTCTAAATGTCAGCTGAGCTTCCCCACCTCACTTCTGAGCCAATTCTCGGTGATTCTGAACAACTAATAACCAGTGGAGTACAGCCCAAAGCCCCAAAACCTGAGTTTGCCTGTAACAGGTGACATTCAGCCCTGGCACCTCTGGCAATCTGATGATGCCCACAGATCCTGTATCATGATAATGCTTTTAAATGCTTGCAATAAAGTACATGAAATTACAAGGTGATTAGATATTGAAGTACATTTATGAAAATACAAATATATTCATAACATGATAATATGTGTCCCTCCAGTGGTGGATGTTCTAAGTGCTGTAATTTTGAAATAGTGACAAGTGTAAACAGTTTTCTAGGATGTATGAACCAATTGTAATGTGATATGAAGCATCTGATTTCTCATGATGACTAGTCATGAGTACTGCTAATATTATCCTGGTCAGTTAGTGACATACAGACTTGAAGGGAATGCAAATTTTGGCCAACATGTAGAAAAAATAAAGATATTCTTTTCCATTTATAAATTCATAGCCTCTGTCATGAATTGTGTACCACCCACAATTCAGTGTTAAAGGTCCAACACTCAGAGTGACTGTGTTTGGATACAGAGCTTTTAAGAGGTAATTAATGTTGAATGAGATCATAAGTGTGGGTTTGTTATCTAATAAGATTAGTAGCATTATAAGAGATACAGAGAAACTGATCTATGTCCCCCCCCATGCACATACAGTCTATTTTTAAGACACAACAGGAAGGTGGCCATGTATGTACAAGACAGGAAGCAGGGACACCTGAGTGGCTCAGCAGTTGAGCATCTGCCTTTGGCTCAGGGCCTAACCCCAGGATCTGGAATCGAGTCCTGCATCGGACTCCCTGCGAGGAGCCTGCTTCTCTCTCTGCCTGTGTCTCCCCGCCTCTCTCTCTGTGTCTCTCATGAATAAATAAATCTTAAAAAAAAATTAAAAACTAATTATCTTAAAATAAATGGCTATTTGATATGGTATGCACTTGAATATATGATGCAACAATATAAATGTGAGAAATTGTTTTTTTTTTTTTTTTTTGTGAGAAATTGTTTTTAAAGATTTTATTTATTTATTCATGATAGACATAGAAAGAGAGAGAGGCAGAGACACAGACAGAGGGAGAGGCAGGCTCCACGCAGGGAGCCTGATGTGGGACTCGATCCCGGGTCTCCAGGAATGCACCCTGGGCCAAAGGCCGGCGCCAAACTGCTGAGCCACCCAGGGATCCCCATGGGAAATTAAAAAAAAAAAAAAAAAAAAAAGGAAGGAATCTCTCACCAGAAACCTAATCAACTGTCCCCTTGATCTTAAACTTCCAGCCCCTAGAATTGTGAGAATAAATTTCTTTTGTTTAAGCCACTCAATCTATGGTATTTGCTATGGAAGCCTAAGCAGACAAAGACAGGACCTTCATTGCTATAGTGAAACTCAGTTCTCAGCAAGTCCCTAAAGGTCAGGTACAGAGTGAGACCCATGAGGGGGTGCACTACACTTTAAAGGGTCTACTTGAGTTTTCTAACTTCTACAAACAGCTCTGGGAACATATATGAGAATAGATATTAAGGGTGTGAGACAGTAGGGAGAAGAACATAAACTTGAATTAGGATAAATTTGTTGATATGGGCTCCCTGAGAAGTGGTTTTGCATTTAATGTTGCAGCTTGGGAAGTAAGAACAGATCTAATAGTTTGTTTAGTTGGTTGGTTGTGAAACATGGACCAAAAGTTGGCCCATCGTGAATGAGTTGGAAATGCCAGTCTTGCCCTGGGTTAATGTAGAGGAGGGGATTCACAGCTGAGCAGGATTGAAATGTTAGAATGGACTTGTCCCTTAAGACATTCTCACCCACACTGGGAGGATGCAAAAGACATGTTTTGTACCAATCTTGTGAGAAATGAATTTGTGAGGGGCCAAGGGGCAGCACTCAACCGCCCAAGGCAGGCAGGGAGGGCATGGGCACTGTAATGGACAGCAGAGTCAAAGCGGCCATCAGAACTGACTCACGCAGACCTGTCACTTTGGCTAGCTGATCACAGTGTTCCTAAATGTGAAATAAATAGGAAGCCTGCTAAATTCTTACTAAGCAGAAAATTCCAGGTCAAGAGAACAAAAGTCCAATCTGAAACATAAAAGAGAACAGCACCGCTTAATCAATTCCCAGACTTGAGCTAGTTTACAGACCCAGGACCCTTGTATAAAGGGAATTCCAGAGCAGCCCGGGTGGCTCAGTGGTTTAGTGCCACTTTCAGCCCAGGGCCTGATCCTCGAGACCGGGGATTGAGTCCCGCGTCGGGCTCCCTGCATGGAGCCTGCTTCTACCTCTGCCTGTGTTTCTGCCTCTCTCTCTCTCTCTCTCTCTCTCTCTCTCTCTCTCTGTGTGTGTGTGTGTCTCTCATGAATAAATAAACAAAATCTTTTTTTAAAAAAGGGAATTCCAGTTCCCCTTGAGGAAGGACCCTGGCTCAAGCAAAAACTTTTCCTATTAGTCTATCCAGCCTCTCCCGAAGATACTTTTGGCTTTGACCAGGGTAACTGCATTGGAAATGATTACACATTTCAGGGACTACTGCACCCTCACTCTTCAGCAACACCAATTCCAGGAGACATCACTGTGGGCCACCAGTCCAGGTGTAGGTTTAGGGAACTCAGGTGACCAATGGGACTTTAGCACTAAGCCATCTCCCAGTGGGTCTGTGGATCCTCTAACCCATCCTGTGGTCATTTCCTAACTTCTGGAAAGCATAATTGGGATGTATATATTGAGCCCTGTGTTTGGCAGACTCCTCATTTTGCTTCCTTGATCTGCGAAGTGGTGCGGTGATAAAGTCAAGTAGAAGCCACTAGAACTACTTCTATAGGAAGTAGTAAACCAGAAGCAATGCCACATTCCTGGAGAGGTTGCAGAGGTTGGTGCCACCATCAAAGACTTGAAAGACACAGGAGTGGTGGTTATCACTTAATCCCCATTCACCTGTCCTATTTGGCCTGTGCAGAAGACAGATCGATCCTGGAGTGACAGTGGATCATCATAAGCCAAAGCAGGTGGTCACTTGAGTTGCAGTGTTGGACCCGATATCGTTGCATTGCTTCCGCAAATTAACGTATCCCCTGGTACTGATATATAGCTTGGATCTGGCCAAATGCTTTTTTCTCCATCTCTGCTAGAAGACCAACCAGAAGCAGCTTGCTTTCAGCTGGTAAGGCCAGCAGCACACCTTCCCTGGTCTATGTCAGGGATGTATCAACTCTCCAGCCCCGGGTCATAACTTACTTCACAGGGATCATGATTGCCCCTCCCTTCCCGAAGATATCACAGTGATTTATTACATTGATGACATTATGCTGATTGGATCTGGGGAGCAAGAAATAGCAATGACTCTAGACTTGGTAAGACATTTTTGTGTTAGAGGGTGAGAAATCAGACAAAAATTCAAGGACCTTCTATTTCTGTGAAATTTCTAGGGATGGTGTGGGGCTGGTCCAGAGACCTCTTCTAAGAAGGATATGGCATTGCATCTGGCACCCTCACAAACCAAAACAGAGGTACAAGGTTTCGTTTGGGTTTTGTCATCTTCAGATTTGGGAAACAACATATTTCTCCTGTGGATGTCATGTGTTGCCTATTTACTGAGAAACTGAAAACACTGGTGGTTTTGAGTGAGGTTTGGAAACAATAGAAATCTCTGCAACAATTGCAATAGTGGTGTGGCTGCTCTACCACTTGGGTCACATTCAGTGGTGCTGGAAGTGGCAGTGGCAGATTGGGGTGTTTGACAGGTCCCTATAGTTAAGTCACAGCACAGACATGGAGGATTTGGAGGAAAGCTGTACTCTCCTTTTGAGAAAGAGGTCTTGGCCTGCTCCTAGCCTTAGTTCAGACTGAACATTTATCCCCAGGTAATCAGGTTGCAGTGGGACCAGGGCTGCCCATCAAGTGTGGATGTTATCTGGTGCACCAAGCCATAAAGTCGGACATGCACAGCGACACTCCTTCATCAGATGGCAGTGGTATGTGCACAATTAGGCCCAAGCAGGCCCTGAAGGCAGGAGTGGTTCACCCTAGGGGGCCTCCCAAATGCCCATGGCCCCCACCCCTGACCTCTCTCACGCAGCCTCCTCCTATGGCCTCACTGGGAGTTCTCTACAGTCTACTGACAGAAAGATGAGACTCAGGCCTGGTGTCAGGTGGTTCTGCACAATGGGCAGGGTTCAGGTGAAAGTGGCCAGCTGCAGCCCTACGGTCCTGTCTGGGACATCTCTAAAAGACAGCGGAGAAGAGAGATTCTCCCCAGGGGCAGAACTTCTAGTTATACACCTGGTGATTCCCTTTGCTGGGAAGGAGGTAGAGCCAAACATGTTATTATATTCTAATTCACCATCTGTGTCCCGTGGTTTGGCAGGATGACTAAAGACTTGGAAGGACCATGACTGGAAAGTAGTTGCAAGGAAATTGTTGAGGAAAGGAGGTGAAAAAAACCTTTCTGAATGGGCAGAAAGTGTGAGATACTTGTGTCCTGTGTGAATGCTCACCAAAGAGCGAGCTCAGCAGAGGAGGATTTGAAGAATCAAGTGGGTAGAATCACCTATTCTGTGCATAGCAATCAGCCTCTTTCCACAGCCACCTCTCCCACGGCTTGATGGGCTCATGGAAAAAGTGGCCGGGGGGAGGGATGGAGGTTGTGCATGGGCTCACCAACAGAGACTTTCATTCGCAAAGGTAACGCGGCAGTGGCCACTGTTGCGTGCCCCGTCTGCCCGCAGCAAAGACCAACACTGCATCCCTGCTGTGACACCACTCTCCAGGGCCATCAGCCAGCTCCTAGTGGCAGGTGGATTACCTTGGACCATTTCCATCATGGAGGGGGAAGCCTTTTGTTCTTCCTGAAATGGACAGTCTGGATACAGATTTGCCTTCCCTACATATAACGCTCTTGCCAGAATTACCATCCATTTGCTACAAAATGTTTTGTCCAGGATTATGGCATCCTATACAGCATTGCTATGTTCAGGGACCTCACTTCACAGCCAGGGAAGTACAACCATTGTCCCATGCTCATGGAATGCACTGGTTTTATCATGTTCCCTCACATCCCTAACAGCTGACTTGATAGAATGGTGGAATGGCCTTTTGAAGACTCGGTTACAATGCCAGCTTGGTGGCAAGATCTCGCAGGACTGAGGCAAGGTTCCCTAGGAGGCTGATGTGGACTGAATCAGCACACGATATGGTGCTATTTCTCTGATAGCCAGAATTCAAAGGTTTAAGCCTTAAGGGGTGGAAGTGGGAGTGTCCCCACCCCCATTACACCCAGTACTCCACTAGTGATATTTATGCTTCCTGTTCTTACCTCCTTATTCTCTTCTGCTCTAGATATCCTAGTTCAGAAGGAGAAATGCCTCCACCAGAGTATACACAACAATTCCATTGAATTAGAAGTTAAGTCTGCTGCTCATGCACCTGTGTTCTTCACACCTTGTGTCAACAGGCCAAGAAGGGAGTTATGATGCTGGCTGAGGTGGATGATCCTCACTACCAAGGAGAAAGGGACTGGTACTCTACAGTGAAGGTAAGAGAGAGTATATCTGGAATACAAGAGATACCTTAGGGTGCCCTGTGATTAAGGTCAACAGAAAATTACAGCAACTCAATCCAGCAGTCTGGTTATCGCCTTTGACCCTTCAGGGATGAAGATTGGGTCACCATACCAGGTAAAGAATCAGGACCTGTTGAGGTGTTTGCTGAGGGCCAAGGGAATACGGAATGGTCCATCTTCAGGATCAGAGAAGGGGATAGAGCCTGGGGAAGAAAGTAGTTATAAATACCAGATATGTAGGACCACGTAACCGGTTCCAGAATTGAGGATTATCATGAGTATTTCCTTCCTATCGTGTCATGAATATGTATGTGTATGTGTGTACATACAACATCTTTATCTTTTCCCCTCTCTCTGTTTCTGCTGACAGAACCAGCCCTGGAAAAGGCTCTGGCTGCATAAGCAGAGGTTATCTGAGCTCTGGCTGTGGGCTCACCTTGGACTGGGGGAAAACAGAAAGATCTCACTCAGCATCCAGCACTTCATGTACAGGTGGGTGTGAAAGAGACTCCTGTTACTAAAGAAAGTGATCTTACTTGTGCTGCTATTACTCAGTAAAGCTGTGAGGTTGATGGTTTTATATGAGCAACAATAAAGAAGAAAGAAAGAAAGAAGGAAGGAAGGAAAGAAAGAAAGAAGGAAGGAAGGAAGGAAGGAAGGAAGGAAGGAAGGAAGGAAAAGAAAGAAAGAAAGAAAGAAAGAAAGAAAGAAAGAAAGAAAGAAAGAAAGAAAGAAAGAAAGAGAAAGAAAGAAAGAAAGAAAGAAAGAAAGAAAGAAAGAAAGAAAGAAAGAAAGAAAGAAAGGAAGAAAGAAAATGAAGCACCTGACAGTGGAATCTGAAAACTGGATTTTATTGCAATAACAATCCACTGGCTCACAGCTGTGGTGCATTAGGATGTTTTGTAAAACGTTGACATGACGCCCTTAAAGCTATCTTGTCACTTCAAGGTAAGCAAAGTGGCTTGTTAGTTAAGCAGAAGGCTCGATGTTTTATAACAACTCCTAATGTATTCCCCAACTCAGTACTTCCTCTCACTAAGTTCAAAGAAGAGCCTATAACTGCAAAGATACAGATATGGTCTCTCTTTAGCAGAAATAATCACAATGCACATTGGTTCTCTTTTTAAAATTTATTTATTTATTTATTTATTTATTTATTTATTTATTTATTTATTTATTTTTTATCAGACCAAAAAAAAATCACATTTATTTCAATTGTTCAAAGTGCAAATACAGCAAGTCAGTTCACAATGTTTCAAGATACAGTTTTAAGTATAATGAAAACTTGATATACAAAAATGAAAGGGTAAATAGCAGAAATAAAGCTCAATTTTTTTAAAAAAATTTCAAGTAACCCAAAAACCTTTAGACTAAAATATCCCATTTATGACAATTTGGAAATGCCTTAATTTATAGATACCAATAGCACATTGCCATCCGAAAGGGCTTCTCAAAGAAGGATAATCACCCCAAACCAGTCAGCTCAGGACCAGAATGGAAGTTCTTGGGGCAGGCTATTCTGGATTTGGCCGCCTCACTCTCACTGTCGATCCATACGGTTCGACCCATGATACTTGGATGTTTAGGCAAATTCTAGAAAATGTTTTAAGTTCATTATGAGACCAACACCCTACTAAGAGATACTGAAATGGCCACTAAATATTTACAAGATTTTAAAGACCCATCTTAGCTTCAGGCCTCTGGTGTTACGGGGGAAAGACAGACTGATACTTCCTCCATTACTTAGAACCTTTCTGTAAGGTTAGCAACACGGCCTTTACAACCTCCTCACGAAAATCATACTTCATTATAGATTTACTTATTTCTACACATACAGAACTTTTATGTAAAGTAGAAAAAGTTCCCGCTAGGAAGATAATTAAAGGTTGCTAATGTTCTTTGTATCACTTAGCAGCCAAGACACAGGTTTATTTCTGCTCCACAGAAGCAAGGTTAGCTATTCACTTCAATTCAGGGAGGTGTGTGCTTTCAGGATGGTGGAGATGAGATATTTATTCCATCTTTTTCTCAATCTTCTTCATCTTTTCATTATAGGCAGTAAATTGAGAGTCTGTTCTGAAAATTCTATCCTACCATGTAAATGTGGAAGCATAGTTTCCAATGAAGTTCATGTGGTGGAAATCATGATGCCGAGAACCAGCACAGAAAAGGATCAGATTTAAAGGGTTCAGGGGAATGTCATAGCCACTATGGACATCAATAGTTTCTATCAAACGAATGGCCACCCATGTATAAAGGAGAATGACATCATCACATAAAAGCATGATTCCAATGAAAAATCCAGTTCCAAGAATCAGAGTTTCCAAAGAATGTGCATATTCAGCTTCCATTCCAAATGGAGCCTGAAACTCATGATGAACTTTATGAATATATTTATATATTCTTTTGTGATGCAAGAGTCTATGCAGGAAATAGTGCCAGGTATCCTCAATCACTGCACAGCCAAAGCATCTTGCCAAAAGCATATACCATCTTGGCATTCTTTCCCAATCATAAGGTATATTAAAATACTCTGTAAAATAATAAGTTCCACAGATCAAAGGAAGCTGGATACAAAAGTGATTAAAGAGAAGTACTTTAAAACATTTCCATTGGTTTTCCCAGGTTTCTGGTTTATTGAAACAAAAGTCCAGGTAAACAAAACAAGAAATAAAGAACTTAGTGAACTATCAAGATCCCCATGTTGCAATCTGGAACTTTGCATAATTATTCAACATATAGTTCCAAGCATTTTAAAATGGTTCTTGTAGAGGGTTCTCAGGTAAAAGTGAATCTACATACTCCACAGCCAAGGATGCTGAACTAAAGATGCTGATACTTTCATTTGTTGCCATTTTTCAAATCTCTGCAGAAAGCCTTAGAATTCTGGCCGAGGGGCGGGAACGCCCTCTTTTTAAAATTTAAATACAATTAATTAACAAATTATGTTTATTAGTTTCAGAGGTAGAGGTCAGTGATTAATCAGTCTTACATACTACCTAGTGCTCATTATATCACATGCCCTCTTTATTGCCATCACCCAGTTTACCCCAACCCTTCACTACCCCTTTCCAGTACCCTCAGTTTGCTTCTTATGATTAAAAATCTCTTGTGGTTTGTCTCCCTCTCTGATTTCATTGTTTTATTTTTTTCCCCCTTCCCCTATGATCCTCTGTTTTTTTTTCCTTAAATTCCACATATGAGTGAGATCATATGATAATTGTCTTTCTCTGATTGATTTATTTCACTTAGCATAAAACCCTCTTGTTCCACCCATGTTGTTGCAAATGGCAAGATTTCAATTTTTGGTGGCTGTGTAGTATTCCATTGTATATATAGACCACTTCTTCTTTATCCATTCATCTGTCAATGGACATCTGGTCTCTTTCCATAGCTTGCCTATTGTGGACATTGCTGCTATGAACATTGGGGTGCAGGTGCCCCTTTGCATCAGTATGTTGTGTATTTAGGGTAAATACTCAGTAGTGCAATTGCTGGGGCATAAGGTAGCTCTATTTTCAACTTTTAGGGAAACCTCCATACTGTTTTTTGGAGTGGCTGCACCAGCTTGCATTCTCACCAACAGTGTAAGAGGGTTCCCCTTTCTCCGCATCCTCATCAACATCTGTCATTTCCTGACTTGTTCAATTTTAGCCATTCTGACCAGTGTGAGGTGGTATCTCGTGCTTTTGATCTGTATTTCCCTGATGGCAACTGATGTGGAGCATTTTTTCATGTGTTTGTTAGCCAGTTGTACGTCTTCTTTGGGGAATGTCTGTTCATGTCTTCTGCTCATTTCTTGACTGGATTATTTGTTCTTTGGGTGTTGAGTTTGATATGTTCTTTATAGATTTTGAATACTAGCCCTTTATCTGATATATCATTTGCAAATGTCTTCTCCCATTCTGCAGGTTGTCTTTTAGTTTTGTTGACTGTTTCCTTTGCTGTGCAGAAGCTTTTTATTTTGATGAAATCCCAATAGTTCATTTTTGCCTTTATTTCCCTTACCTTTGGAGATGTTTCTAGCAAGAAGTTGCTGCGACCAAGGTCACAGAGGTTGCAGCCTGTGTAGTCATCTAGGATTTTGATGGATTCTTGTTTCACATTTAGGTCTTTCATCAATTTTGAGTCTATTTTTGTGCACACTGGTTCTGAGAAGCTCCTCAAAGTAGCCACAAGGGTCATGACAAAGATTTTGTTAAGAGAGAGAGAAGAGGGCAGTCTGGGTGGCTCAGCGGTTCAGCCACTTCCATCAAAGTCCTATCTTTGTTCCCTTGTTTCTGAGTGGCCCAGCCAACATTTATTTACCAAACATTGACTCTTTTGCATCTTCCTGTAAATCGCATTCCTTTCCTCTGAGGCCCCAGACCCCTACTGCCTTCTCCTTAGTTCAAGATGACATATGTGCCTCATTTTGCCTGTTTTTGGATTTCTATGTCAGTGGATTCCTCATACATCTGCTACCTAATTTTGATGTTTTCCTATTAATTGGTCTTAACCTCATTTGATTCTTAATCTAGCTACAAGGACCTTGAAGGGGACAGCATTCCAGCCCCCAACAGGAATAACTTTCTCACTGTGGGATTCATGGCCTGCTACCATTACAACAATTTTGCACTCAAGTTAAAACAATCTCATGTACCAGAGAGGTACCTGTTTCCTCTGCATTAGTCAGGGTCCAGGTGAGGACATTATTGAAAGGGCAGTGTCATGGGCAAAATTTGTAGGAACATCCAAGAAGATCATGGAGCAGCCCTATGTCAAACACAGAGGGAGGGGAGATGGAGTCCTCAATGGCCTAGCCCTGGGGACTCTGGGGCAAGGTTTGGAAAGTAGCTGTTCTCTTAAGAAAGAAGTTCTGTTAAAAGGGGAAAGGGGGGCAACCCCCGAGGGCCAGACGGTTTAGCGCCGTCTTCAGCCCAGGGCCTGATCCTGGAGACTCTGGATTGAGTCCCACATCAGGCTCCCTGCATGGAGCCTGCTTCTCTCTCTGCCTGTGCCTGTGCCTCTCTCTCTCTCTCTCATGAATAAATAAATGAAATCTTTAAAAGAGAGAGAGAAAGAAAGAAGAAAGAAAAGAAAGAAACAAAGAAACAAAGAAAGAAACAAAGAAAGAAAGAGAAAGAAAGAAAGAAAGAAAGAAAGAAAGAAAGAAAGAAAGAAAGAGAAAAAGAAAAAGACACTTGGCTACACTTCTCTATGAGATGACACTGCTGACCATCCAGTATTCACAGCAGATGGTATAAATGAGCCATTTTCAGCACAAAGTATGTGGATGAGCTCTGGACAGAACACAGGCAAGGCCCACAACCCTTTTGTTTGACACTGAATAGCTCCTGACATCTGCGCATTTTGGGCATGAAGAAAGTGTGCTGGAAACTTATCTTCATCAAAGAAGATATGCAGATGGCAAATGAGCACAATGAAAAAAATGTTCATCGCTATTAGTCATTACAGGAATGCTAATTTCAGCCAGGATGGTACATCTTCACACACCTATTATTTGGGTAAAATAAAATAGTGGAAACACCTAGTAAGGATGTGGAGACACTGGACCACTCAGCCTCTGCTGATGGGAATGGAAAGTAGTACAGCTCTTCTGGAATATCGTTCAGCAGTTTCTTTTTCTAACAGGTATAGGTAATAGCTCGTGTGGTTTTTATTTGCATTTCCCAGTAATTAATGATGATGAGCATCTTTTCATGTACCTATTGGCCATATGTGTGTCTTCTTTAGGAAAACTCTATTTACATCTTCCGACCATTTAAAAATATTTTTTTGCTATTGAATTGTATGAATTCTTTATATGTTTTGGATATTAAACCCTTATCAGATGTATGGTTTGCAAATATTTTCTTCCATTAGGTAGGCTCCCTTTTCATTTTGTTAATGAGTTTCTTTGCTGTGCAGAGTTTTTTCATTTGGTGTAGTCTCACTTGTTTTTTATTTTTGCTGCTTTTACTTTTGGTGTCAGAATCAAAAAATCATCACTGACCCCTATGTTAAGGAGCTTACTACTTTCTTTTCTTCTAAAAGTTTATGCTTTCGGGTCTCACATTTGCGTCTTTAATCCAGTTGAGTCAATTTTTTTAATAAAAAAGTGGTTCTGTTTCATTCTTTTGCATAAGGCAGTTCAGTTTCCCCAACACTGCTTATGAAGAGATTGTTCTTTCCCCATTGCATATTCCTACCTTCTTTGTTTTAAATTAATTAACCATATATGTGTGAGGTTACTTCTGGGCTTTCTATTCTGTTCCATCAGTCTGTATGTCTATTTTTATGCCAACAAAAGGGACATGGAATTTCTCTGTATTACTTCTTACAACTCCATGTGACTATAATTACCTCAAATTAAAAAGTTTAATAAAAGAAAAAGCTTATCTTTATGTGGGGAAGCTAATGAGTGCTGCTGTGTTGAACAAAGGCTATTTCTTTGCTACCAGCATCCATTGCCTCTTGTCTTGGTAGAAGAAATGTGATTTATTTTTTCTTTTCTTTATTTCTGATTTATTTTTGAGAACTTCTTTTTTCCTCATTGTATGCAGTCTTGGTTGGGGTATAATCAAGGTGGCATACCTTTCTCTAGACATGGAGTGGGATATTTACAGGTGTCATTTTCCAGATTTTGAATCTTGAGCGGAGTGATTCAAGAATGGAAGAAATAGTGTGAATCATCTATTCATTCTAATAGCTGAGCCCTGACAACATTGCTGAATATTTTCTGCTGGTTAGAATCCAATCTTTCGCTGAATTCTGGTGGTGTCAATCCTGACACCTGTTTCTCTGGCTTGATGTCAACTCTGTGAACATCCCAATGTCTTTTCCCAAATCCCTTTTAAAGAAACTAATTCAACTGGTCCAGTTTACCTGTCATTTGCTCTTCAAAAAGATCACATAACCACTTGAGCTGTTAATTACTCAGGTTTCACACTGAGTCAGCTTTTTTATTCTTGGCATACACTTAATTAGCATATCCCAACTCCAAATTTAGATCATTGGGAAAGGCAGAAAGTGTTCAGAGACTTTCTCACATAGAAGTTACTGTGAACACAAATGCAGTGACATATTTAAAACTATTTAATAATACCTAGTATATAGTAAGTCTTGACAAATGTTATCAAAGTGGTGATGATGATGATTTTTCAAATTATAGAATATCTAAATAAAAAATTGCAAGTAACTTTTTCTTGTTGCTACTAAAGTGAAACCAAGTGATGTGGGCTTTTTTTAAAATTTTAAAACATTTTTTATTTAAGTTCAATTTGCCAACATGTAACCCAGTGTTCATCCATTCAAGTGCCCTCCTCAGTGCCGTCACCCAATCACCCCATCCCCCTACCCTCCTCCCCTTCCACACCCTTTGTTCATTTCCCAGTTAGGAGTCTCTCATGGTTTGTCTCGCTCTCTAATTTTTCCCCACTCAGTTTCCCTTATAATCCTTATAAGGATTTCCTTTCCCTTATAATCCCTTTCACTATTTCTTATATGCCTGATATGATTATTTTAATAAGTAAATGGTATACTTATAATTTTCTGGTCATTTGAATGAGGATAATAATAATTAATAAAAAAACAGTTGCTATCACTTTACGCCAATCAAAATACTACATTTCCTGCCTATATCTTATGGAGGTTGGGGGAAGTTGCCTTCTAGAGTAAAATCACCAGTGCTCATAGTGAATATCTTTTTCACTTCCTGTTAAATTGTCTGGAAGTGATTTTTTTCTATTAATAGATCATTCTGATGCTATTAGAAAGATGTGAAAAATTTGGAATTTATAATGGATGTGGTATAAAATAATACTGTAAATATTTAAAGGAATCATAATCTCTAATAATTTGGAGTAGTGAACCAGATAACCGCCCTCAATAAATGATTGACTGAAGTAATAAAATTTTTAAAGAAAAATTTTTTAAATTTAAAAATCTTCCCAAGATGCATAAACATATTGTAAATCCTTGAAAGCAAGCACTATTGCAGAGGTTTTATTTTCTATGGAATGACCTGGAGCATATAGCTTAGGAGAGATGAGGTCCCTCACAGGAGAGCAGAGAAACTGGTTTTCCAAACAGAAAAGTCAAATACAAAAGAAAAAGCAGCTTTTCTTTCCCCTGAAGGAAAGTGGGTTCCTGCATCTCACCCTCTTCTCCTTCCCAGCAGGTGCAGACAGCTTAGCCTCCTGAGACATACCCTAATGCTCTGCTTTAGAAATGCAGACTAAGGATCTGGGGGAAATTTTTATTGGGTTACAAATAAAATGTGACATCAGTAACTAATGGTTCTCCGTGGCTTTAATGACAGAATGGTATTTAAATCCCGCGTCAGCTGAGTGCTTTAGAGTAATTTACAGAAGAAGAAAGTAAGGCTCCGATGGGCGATGGGCGACTGGGTTTCCTCGCAGCTCATCCCGCGTTCGGGCTGCTCCGTTGGCTCCTTGGGATGAAGCCAGGCTGCAGGCGCTGCTGACCCAGAGGTGAGGCTTTCCCTTCGCAGCTGCCCTTCAGAGGGAGCCCCGCTGTCACCTCTTCTTTCCACCACATCAACAAACACAGGTAGTAGTCTTACATGGGGCACGGCTCTAGGGCCAATAGAAAGATTCTTGACTACTTTCCACAGATTTGTTTTTTCAGAGAAAAGACAGGAGTGTACTCAATATTCTGATATAGATTTCCAATTTTTTTACAATGCAACTTTTTTTTTTTGCCTGTATCTCCAATTCTATCCTACCAAAGTTTCTATTAAGGTAGAATTTTACATAGAATAAAATTAATAGGTCTTAAGTATGTAGGTGGGTAAGTTTTGACAAATATAGGCATCCATGAAACTACCTCCCAGAACAAGATATAGAATTTCCCAACATTCTAATAAGTGCCCCTTTCCAGTCAGTCATTCCCTTGCAAGACCGCTGTTCTGATATCTATCACCACAGATTAGTTTTGCCTTTTGACTTACATATAATACAACTATATGTACTTTTTAATATGTACCTTCTTTTGCTTGACATAGTGCTTTTAATTTTTGGTCAGGGGGTTAGAGGGAGAGGAAGAGAGCAGGCTCCATGCCCAGTGTGGAGCCCAATGTGGGGCTCGATCGCACAACCCCGCGATCCTGACCTGAGCCAAAAATCAAGAGTTGAGTGTTTAACCAACTGAGCCACCCAGGCAGCCCTGACATAGTATTTTTAAGCATCATCTCTGTTTGTGCATATAGAGAGAGTTTGTTCTTTTTTCATTGTCGAGTATGAATGTACTACAGTGTGTTTATTCATTCTCCTGTGGTTTTCTAGCTGGAAGTTATTATTGGTAAAGCTGCTGTGAACATTCTCACTTGAGTAGATATCTAGAATTGCTGAGTTAGTGTCAGGTGTATAGTTACTGCCTTAAGAAACTGGTGAGCCCCTGCCCAGAGGGGTTTACTGTCTGCACTGCCACTAGTACTGTATGAGAGTTCCTGTGACCCTACATCCTCATGTGTGCACCTTGTTGATTTGATCCGCTGCTGGGTATGAAATGTCATCTCACTGTAATCTCAGTGGCTTTTAGAGAAATATCAGCTACCTTAGCACCCTCAAATGACCACCTAAATTCCCACAGGCAAAATAAGCTAGCTGTAATTTAAAATTAATATATCTCTAGCATAAGGTGACAAATGTGAGACAACAGATTGTATTTTAGGTTCTGTGGCCACATTCCTAGGATATGTGCTGAATTTATCAGTTTGGGAGCATAATTTAAGAATGAGAACTAGATGTAGCTTGGCTTTTTAACAGATACGGTTACTTACCACTGGACCTTATGGTTCATTTCACTATCTGGTAACTCGGTTCACGAGAAGGAAAGAAATGAGTAGGGATGGCCTATGTAGCAAATTCTTGAATAAATATTTTCTGTTTTTTTTATTTTAAGATTTTATTTATTTATGAGAGAGAGAGAGAAGAGAGAGAGAGGCAGAGACACAGGCAGAGGGAGAAGCAGGCTCCTCGCAGGGAGCCTGAAGCGGGACTAGATCCCTGGTCTCCAGGATCACGCCCTGGCGCTAAACTGCTGAGCCACCCAGGGATCCCTCTTGAATAAATATTTTCTGAATTAAGCAAGGCTTTTGGAAAGATATTCTCTTTGATCTCATGAGAAAGCAGGATGAGATGAGCCCTACTCTATGCTAATACCCAACCTGTGCAGCTCATTTAGTCTCACAAGAATCCTCTGAGAAAAAGCGAATCACAGGGCCCGTGGCCTTCATGAGGAAACTGAGGCTGGGGTGCTGGGGGAGCCTGTTGGGGGCCCAAGGCCAGGGAGCTGCAGAATGGCTGTGCTGGCCCAGCCTGGACTCCCAGCCCTGTACGGCATCCCTTCGACCACTTCCCTCCCCGAACGGAGAAGTGCTGCAGACGAGGTGCGAGGAGGACCCTGGGGTGTCTCCGGGGTGTAGGTCTGGAGAGGGAGGCCATGAACCACTGTCTAGACATGTGGAGTTGTATTCCTAAGGAGAGCAAAACTGGTCATCAGGGGGGAAATTCATGGTCTCCTCACAAACACTTTAGTAGCTGTTGTTGTTTGTTAAAATAGCCATCTTTCTGAAACTTAAAATTAAATCTCAAGAAAAATATATGTTGGACACTGAGGACCATAATAATCCATAATGCAGAGCAGAGTGGGGAGGAAAAAGCAGTTTCTACCTTTTGCCTTTTCTCCTTTTATTAAGCCAGATTTTTCTGTAAATAACACGTTTCTGTCAGTTTTGAGAAAGGTGTGAGAGACAAGAAGAATCCCTGCCTGGTGGGGGTAGGACAGGAGCATTATGAAACACCACACCTTCCCTGGGCACCGCTCCCATCAGTCCCGTTCCTTGGAAGGACTTGAGCCTGGCCCAGAGCATCCCCTATTTGGGGAATTGCCGGTCCTCTGCAGATTCTTCATAACCCGGAGGCACCCCATCCTGAAACAGTGATAACACACCTGCCTGTGGGCCTCCACCCGCCCCACCTCTGCTTGGAATAAACAGGAACCACTAGACTAGACTATCCTGTTCTCAGCTCTCTGGGAGATTTTAACCAAAGACTCTGGGACTAAAGGACATGCAGGGTGATGCTGGAAACCCACTTGGGGCTCCCTGTGAGCTTCCTTTCGTGAGCCACCTGCCAACTCATAAATTCCTGGTAATCAGTTGACCCGGGTCCCCAGGGAGATAGGGGCTGACTCCACCCCCACCCCACAGGGCTTTCCCCAGTCCTCTTGCTTGTCTTTCCTGGGTCCACCAAGGCAGGCACAAGCTCCATCTGGGACAATTAGGGACCCAGCCTTCTCATGCCCCGGGGTTCCAGAGCTCCAGGGCATGGAGGCGCCGCCCATAGGCTAGCTCAGCCAATTGTTGAACAGGCAAGTGTCAGGGGCAGGGCTGGCAGGGCCAAATCCTAGACTTAAATGGGCAGCCTCCCACCCACCACCAGGCCTCCTGCACACCCCCTGACCTGCATCTGTGACAGCCTAAACAACTGCTCTGAACAACAGGTGAGATTCCCAGACCAGGCCTGAAGTGAGAGAGGGCACCCCTGAAACCATGGAGGAAACCAGTCTTAAGGACCAGGGGTTTGGAGCACCCAGGAGGCACTCTTCCAAAGTTTGACCCCTCTAGACATGGCAACTTGACCCCCACACACCAGGAGTCAGGGCCTGTCACTCCCTGCACTGCCATCTACATGCCCTGGAAGCCACAGACAGTCGTGGGGCAGGTCTCAGGGCAGCAGGTCCCCTGCACCTCCCACACCCTCAGCCTTCCTCCACACCCCATGGAAACACTTGGGAGGATAGATGCAATCTTTTTGCTCTATTATAGTGGTTCTAACATCAGAAGGAAGGATGGCTTTTTAGATGGTTTGATATAATCAGAAACTCATTTCTTTTCCATCCCTAGATTTTGGAACATGCATCCTTCTCTCTTCCTGGCTGCCCTCTGCCTGGGAATAGCCTCAGCTGCTCCACAACAGGATCACAGTTTAGATGCACACTGGTCCCAGTGGAAGGAGGCACACGGGAAACTGTATGACAAGGTTGGTAACATCCGAGCTGTCCAGAGAGACCCCCAGAGAACGGTCTATGCTGCGGAGAGTTCGCAGCAGAGAGTAGCTTCCTGAGGCCGCTCTTACCAAGGCAGTAAGCAGGGCCCTGGGTCTGTGCACGAGGTGGGCACATGTCCTGCTGTGTGGCTGCTGGAGCACAGCTTCCAGAAGCACCAGGCCAGCGCTGGACATGGTTTCTCCTCCTCTCTGTCAGCACATCCACTTGGTGCAGTTGAGTGCTTTTAAATAGAAATAAGGATGATGAAAACAAAAAGAGAGAGAAATAAGGATGATGGGTTATATGTTTTTCTGCAGGATGAAGAAGGATGGAGGAGAACAGTGTGGGAGAGGAACATGGAAATGATTGAACAGCACAATCAGGAATACAGCCAAGGGGAACACAGCTTCACTCTGGCAATGAATGCCTTTGGTGACATGGTGAGTGTGGCATGGATTGCTGAACATTTTGTGCTTCCTCTAAGTATTTTTTAAAAAAATCTCATGTTTGTCAACATTCTGTTTCCTTTTCCTTGAAGACCAATGAAGAATTCAAACAGGTGCTGAATGACTTTAAAATCCAGAAGCACAAGAAAGGAAAAGTGTTCCCAGCACCTCTCTTTGCTGAGGTCCCCTCATCTGTGGACTGGAGAGAACAAGGCTACGTCACTCCTGTGAAGGATCAGGTGGGGCTGTATAGCAGGTCACTCTCCAAGAGTAAAGGCAAAAGGAACTAGTGTCCTTGCTATGGAAGTTGAGGAATCATACGGAGTTTACTATGTCTTAAAAGAGTTTTCAGATCTAACAGCTATTGTCAAAATCTTGCTGTTTATTTTGTAGACTAGGAGCTTTTTAATTTTGTTTACAGGGTCAGTGTCTTGGTTGTTGGGCTTTTAGTGCAACTGGTGCCCTTGAAGGACAGATGTTCCGAAAAACTGGCAAACTTGTGTCACTGAGTGAGCAGAACCTGGTGGACTGTTCTTGGTCTCAAGGCAATAGGGGCTGCAATGGTGGCCTGATGGAATATGCCTTCCAGTATGTTAAGGACAATGGAGGCCTGGACTCAGAGGAATCCTATCCATATCTTGCAAGGGTAAATGGAGTTCCTTATCTTTTATCAAAGTCAAGCATATTCAGTAACAACAGAGACTGTATTTAGAATTTTCATTTTAGATTGTAGATTCTATATCTGCAAACATTCAGGGCTGTCATTAAAATTTACTAGCTTGGCACAACAGTTCTCTGCTTTGATGGTTACTATATAGCTCTTCCCAATTTTTTGTTGCACGGCAACACGAATACCATCTCATATACAGCACAGATCTCCAGAGTGAAAAATCTATGAACAATTAGACCCAAAGAGTGTCTCATTGAATAGATATCTGCTAATTTTTCAACTTCGAAACAATCAATCACATTTTGCGTCCTGAGATGTTTTATAACAAACTACTTGGAAATCTATCAGCCGCAAGTTGTCTTGAGCTCGTGTTCCCCCGGAGGTGGATGATAGTATTCAAGTCCTTCCCCTTTATCTTTGAAAGAATGAACCCTGCAAATACAGGCCTGAGAAATCTGCTGCCAATGTGACTGCCTTCTGGCCCATCTTAAATGAGGAGGATGGCCTTATGACCACAGTGGCAACTGTGGGGCCTGTCTCAGCTGCTGTGGATTCAAGCCCACAATCCTTCCAGTTCTATAAAAAAGGTAAGCATTTGTCTACATAGAAAATCAGGCAGAAAAAATGAGGAGCCAGCATGACATATAGCAAGATTGATTCTTTGGTATTCCTGGTACTTGGCATACTCAGGAAGGTATGTATGATCCTTGGGGCCGTTGTTACTATTGACATGACTTGATCCATACTTCATGCCTTTAAGCACATCGCAAATATATTTAAATATCTACATAATTTGACTGATATAACTTACTTTACTTTTTTCCAACGGTTAGACCTTGAAAACTTCCAATGAATTTTACTACTGAAATTGACCCTAGAAAGAACCCCTTGGCTCAAGTAATTTTGTGTTTGCTGCCACTTCCTTAGACTAACATTGTATGGTAAAAGGACAAAGGTTCAACAACTAGTCTTTTATGCTTCTTCTCTGTTCTTTACAAAAGAGATTGTGACAATGTGTATTTCTGCGAATATTAGATGACATCCTAAAACTCTAGCCTAGCTAAACAAAAGATCTGATATCTAAGTCTTACCTGGGTTTATATCATGACTGAATTTTGAGATGCCTCCTATTACTGTGGTTACTAGGTTACTGTCACATGTTATCATGTCACTTGGATGTTCCCCCTAAGCATTGAATTTTACTTTTCCAGGCATTTATTATGATCCAAAGTGCAGCAATAAACTCCTGAATCATGGTGTTCTGGTAGTTGGTTATGGTTTTGAAGGAGCAGAATCGGATAACAAAAAATATTGGATTGTCAAGAACAGGTATAAAGAGCAAAAAATATTTATCTTTGAAATTGAAAAAGGGAATCCTTTTTAGAATTAGTGTTTGGAGGCAGATCCTCAAACCCTTGAATACACTTCTGAGATCTCAGAAGTGTTTACCCTACTTAAGGGGAGCAGAGACATACATACACATTTAATGAGAACAGTAAGATTCTGTCTCAAGCTTGCTGGGACCCTGCTATACTTTTGCTACCACTGCATTTCTCAACTTGAAAATTTTCTTATTTCTGGAAAATCATCCAACCCCAAGAGTTTCCTTTTCCTAGCTCTCATTTTGCACTTTTGCGAAAGGCTTGGGGATAGAATTCTGTGCTGGGTTAGAACTCAACCATGAACAGGAATGGCCTCTCCTGACTCTTCCTGAATCTGTCCTGGCCTTTGCTGCACTGCTAAGTATCAGGTATGATTGTTCATAAAGATAAATGTGTGTGTTCCTCTGTAATAAATGGAAAACCCTGTCTTCTTTCAGCTGGGGCACAAACTGGGGCATGCAGGGCTACATGCTGTTGGCCAAGGATCGGGACAACCACTGTGGAATCGCCACCAGGGCTAGCTATCCTGTGGTGTGAGATGATGGCACGAAGAAGACCTTGACTTCCAGAATATCCAGGAAATGACTTTTATTTTAAAGCTGACCAAATCTTATTGTGTGGGATAAAAAACTTGAATCATTGAAGATCCAAGTGATCTGATTGTGTGACATTTTATACTGGGAATGTTACCACTTTGCTCATTACTGCTGTAAATACCTTTGTAGGACTGACTTGTCTAGTAACTTTTGAATTTTATTTTTTTTAAAAGAAGTAAAAAGTTTTCTTTTTAAAAATAAACCAACCTCAAAGTACAAGTGAGATAAATGTTGATATGTTAACTTTTTATAGGACTCTATAAAATGTGATTGGGCTGTAGAGACATAACTGAATGTGCCAATGGTCCACTAGGCGAATCCTGGGTGGCCTGTGGCTCTTGCAGTTGTGAATATGCACATCTCATGTCAGCTGGGGTTTAGCCATGTCTGATCCAACCCTTGAATGCAGCAAAATGTGACCAAAAATCTATAAGGACAAAGGTATACTATTTTAATAAGGAAAAAAACCTTCACATTTTAGAAAAGTAAACATACACATAGGGTTTTCAAAGTAGATAAGTGTATTGGAGGTCATGGTCATTTGACCTCAGATGGCTACAGCCCAGCTGAGTTACAGGATGGATGTCACAGAGCCAGTTTCGAGTGTATCTTCCCCACCTGCTAGTGAGGACCACGTGACTACTTTGCAGGTGAGGAAGGACCAGACATGGGGGATTACCAAGAATATGTGTGTTGGGTCCACCACGGATGAGGGTAAGCCCCCAGACATGGGCCCAGGCCTCAGAACTAGAGCTGGGACCTCAGAGGTGGGAGGCAGGTGAGGGCAGCCAAAGGAATCCTCTGAGGCCTAATTCACAACCTGCTACCTAACCTCAGAATTCATTAAAAGAAGACAGACCGTCAACATCTGCAGGCTAAAGAAGCACATGGTTCCATTTGCTCTCTGAGTGTTTAAGCATCTCATGGTTCCACCCAAGAAGCATAAGGAGAAGGCAGCAGTAAGTAGTTAATAGCAGAGGAGCAGGAGAGGAGGTGTCAGCCCACAAGCCCCCTGCACCTCCGGCCATGTCCCCCTGTCCTGGGTCACATGTCCCTTCAATGTGACCTCCGCTCCTAGGTGCTTACATCTCCAACTGTTTGACCTACTGTGGCAAATAATGGTGTTTGGAGTAAAGTTCTGTGGGTTTCCAGACCATACTACCAGGTCATAGGAGATGGGGAGGCGGGGAGGCTCCTGAGCATGATCCCTTCCGCCAGCTGGAAACTGTATTGGAACAACAGGAGTTGATGTGACACCCACTGTGGTCCAGCCATGACCCCTGGAAGACACATCTCCAACCCCCAGAAGGAGCTGGTGCTGGGTAGGGAGGAGGGTGCTGAGAACAGCTGGAGGAAGACAAGTCTGATATGAACCCAGAGGAGCTGCTCGGGGAGACAGGAGGAAAGAGGAGTGTCTGAGCAGAAACTCAGGGTCGGAACCCCGGAGAAAAGGGAAAGTGAGTCTAGAGAAGGTGGGAAGTGAGTGAGGTCACGTGGGGGCAAGGAGACTAGTGCCTGCATGGGATTTTAGGACACAGTCGTGCCCCTGGGGAAGCAGTGGACAGACTGTTCTGGTTATCTCTCACTGTAAAACCCACTCATGGAGTCCTAGCAGCTTGACAAAAGCATCTCTTCCATTTCCTGCCTGGGCTCGGAGGGGATGGTTCTCCCTGGGAGTCCCTCCTGGGAGCTGGAATCATCTGCAGGTTCCATTGGGCTGACGTGCTCCTGGGTTCCCTGGCAGAGCCGTCCTAGATGCTGGTGTGGGATTCAGGGAGTAGCTGAGACTCCAGCTGGTGATGGGGAGAGGCAAGGTCACTGAGCAGAGGAGCATGTGGGATGGAAGACATGGCTGTGGCCATCTTTGGAACGTGGATCTGCCACAGTCTCTGAACATCCACCAGAGAGGACTCCTTGTCCCTCCCCATGACAGGCTCACTCAGACTGCTGTGCACAGTATCTTGGGAGTTCAGCCCAAGACTCTGATCCTACCAAGGGTAGCTTGGTAGGGCCTATCTCAGCAGGGCTGGGGAAGTCGGACTGGGGGACCAGGAACAACACTGAGGGGGTGGGGTGCAGGGCCTGGCATCTCCCTGGGGACCTGCACCTACTAGATACCCCAAATTCATGGAATCTCCTGAGAAGAAGCTTGAAGGGAAGGTCCACGTGGGTTTTTAGTGTCACCTCACGTGTCCTTTATTCCTAGAGTTTGGGGTGAACATCTCCTGGAGGATCGAGGACAAGATAATCTAGTCTAGTGGTTCCTGTTGTTTCTAGGCAAAGGTGGGGCAGATGGAGGACACAGAGTCCACAGGCAGATGTGTCATCACGGTTTCAGGATGGGGTGCCTCTGGGTTATGGAAGAATCTGGAGAGGACTGGCAAACTCCAAAATCAGGGACTTGATGGGCAAGACCTAAATCCTTGGAAAGAAAGTGGTTGCACGGAATGGGTGTCCAAGGAAGGCAGGGCCTTTTGTAATGCTCCTCTCCGTCTCTCCACCATCACAGATTCTTCCCTCTCGGGCTTTTCTCAAAGCCGACAGAAACGAGTTCCTTACAGAAAATCCTGGCTTAATAAAAGAAGGAAAGGCACAATGTAGAAAGTGCTTTTTCCTCCCCACTCCACATTATGTTCCTCAGTATCCAAAGTACTTTTTTTAAAGATTTAATTTAAGAAATTTGCTTTAATGACTTTGACATCAATGATTTTTACTTTACAATTAATGTCAGGATTTAATGACAGTGTATGAAAATGTTTTAAATGAAGAGAAACTATATACATTAAAATTAATTTATATAATTGAGAGTTTAAGGAACAAAATAAAAATATTCGTTTGTCCTTTTTTATTACTTAGAAGACATATTGTAGAAAATACCCTTAAAGGGCACCTGGGTAGCTCAGTTGGTTAAGCGACTGACTCTCGATTTTTGCTCAGGTCATGATCTCTAGGTTGTGAGATGGAGGCCCTCCTGAGGCTCCCTCACTGGGCGTGGAACCTGCTTGGGATTCTCTCCCTTTCCCTCTCCCTCTGCTCTTCTCCTGAAAATAAAAAAAGGAAGGAAGGAAGGAAGGAAGGAAGGAAGGAAGGAAGGAAGGAAGGAAGGAAGGAGAAAGAAGAAAGAAAGGAAGGAAAGAAAGAAAGAAAGAAAGAAAGAAAGAAAGAAAGAAAGAAAGAAAGAAAAGAAGAAAGAAAGAAAGAAAGAAAGAAAGAAAGAAAGAAAGAGAAAAGAGAAAAAAAATACCCCTAAGAAAATACCCCTAAGAAACAGAATCATCATGACCTCATGTCCCTTCCCATATCATATTTTTCTCTATGCTTATTTTGAATTCTCCTGATAAAATGGAACCATAGTTTATGTAGATTTTTAAAACTTGTACTTAAAATTAAATTAATAAACCTAGAAGCATAATGAAATATATATTTTTTACTGGGGTAATATATTCATAACATTAAAATATCCATTTCAATCATTTTCAAGTGTACAGTCAGTGGCATCACATACACGTTGCCGTGCAACCATCCCTACTGTCCATCTTTAGAACTTTTTTTGTATTCCCAAACCGAAACCATGCCAACCAAACAGTAACTCCCCATTCGCCAGCTCTGGTGTCTACCCCATTCCATTTTCCATCTCTCTGAATTTGTAGGTATCTCACACATAAGTGGAATCATTTGTCCTTTTGTGCCTGGATATTTCACTTTACACAGTATCCTCAGGGTTCATCCATGTCCTAGCATGTGTCAGAAATTCTTTGATTTTAGAGACGAGTAAATATCCCAGTCTAGGAATGTGCCCTGTGTAGTTTCTTCACTCATCACTGGAGGGACACAGTGGTTATTTCCACATCTGACTATTTTAAATAACATGCTGTCAATGTTATTGCACGAACATTTGAGTTCCTGTTTTGAATTCTTTGGGGATATAAACCCAGAAGTAGGTTTCCTGGATATGATAACTCTATGTCTAAATTTTTGCTGTTTTCCACATTGGCTACACGATTTTACTCTTCTACCAGCATTGTGCAGGACTCCAATCTGCTATGATTTTCAAAGGTATTCTCAAATTCTGCAAATTCCCTTTTCATCAAATTGGTGGTATCTTTTGATGCATATACGTTTTTAATTTTGATGAAGTCCAGTTTCTTTATTTTTTCTTTTTTTTAAATTTTTATTTATTTATGATAGTCACAGAGATAGAGAGAGAGAGAGAGAGGCAGAGACATAGGCAGAGGGAGAAGCAGGCTCCATGCACCGGGAGCCCGATGTGGGATTCGATCCCGGGTCTCCAGGATCGCGCCCTGGGCCAAAGGCAGGCGCCAAACCGCTGCGCCACCCAGGGATCCCTATTTTTTCTTTGATTGCCTGTGTTTGAGTGATATCCAAAAAATTAATATTAAATCCAATATCATGAGGCTCATCTTTCATGTTTTAATCTTAAGTTTTATAGTTTTTCTTCTTACATTTGGGTCATTGGTCCATTTTGTGTCAATTTCTGCAGATGGCGTAAAGTCGGGGCCCAGCTTTACTGTTTTGTATGTTGATATTCAATATCCTCAGCATTATTTGTTGAAAAGACCACTCTTTCCCTATTGAAAGGTCCTGGAAACCTCATATGATTGTTTAAAAGTCAATTCATTAAAAATTTCATTTTAAGGTCTTTGAGGAAACAGAAGCTCTTCTTCCTCAAACACACTTGAGGCTGATGGTCTTACATGGTTACAAAAGAATGGCTGGAAGTCTCCAAATAGAAAAGGGACCACTTTTTGCAAGAGGTGCAGAAAGCCTTTAGGGAAAAACAAAAACCTCATACAGCAACAGCTTACGGTGAGCCTGGCCACCTGGCAGGGGTGGTGCAACTCCACCCAGGCACAGACACCTGGCAGGGGTGGTACAACACCACCCAGGCACAGACACCAGACATCAAGAGACCAGCACCCCCACCCCCAGAAGACGAGCTGGAAGTACTGTACATATTTTGCTTAGGTCATGGTTGGTGTTTTTGACTCTGCTCATTCGTATTACACTGGACAAAATGACTCAAAGGAGGAATTCTCCACAAAAGTAGGAACTGGAGGTAATGCTCCGCCACAGATCAAATGGATATGGATTAAAGTAAAAGGTCAGAGATGGAGTTCAGGATGACAATGATAAAGTGACTAGTTGGGCTTGAAAAAAGCATCAAAGACTCTAGAGAATCTCTTAGTGTGGAAATGAGACTTCATCAGGCCGAAATGAAAAGTACTTTAACTGAGATGCAGTCTAAACTGGATACTCTATCAGCTAGGGTAAATGAGGCAGAAGAGAGAATAAGAGACATAGAAGACAAGTTGATGGAAAGGAAGGAAGCTGAGGAAAAGAGAGAAAAACAACTCAGAGCCCACGAGAAGAGGCTCTGAGAAATAAGTGATAGTTTGAAAACAAATAACATCTGAATTATTGGAATTCCTTCCTTAGGGCATAGTGAAAAAGAGAGAGAGGACCAGACACTATCTTTGAGAAAATCATAGCCAAGAACTTCCATAATCTGGGGAAAGAAACAGGTATTCCTATTCAAGAGATAGAGAGGACCCCTCCCCCAGTCAAGAAAAACAGATTGGCACCCCAACCTAGACTAGCAAAGCTTGCACATTTCAGAGATGAAGAGAAAATCCTGAAAGCAGCTTGAGACAAGGGATTCCTAACATCCAGTGGGAGAAATATGAGATGAACAGCAGACCTCTCCACAGAGACCTGGCAGGCCAGAAAGGGCTGGCAGGATATATCCAGGGTCCTAAATGAGAAGAGCAGGCAGCCAAGAATACTTTATCCAGCAAGGCTCTCATTCAAAATGGAAGGAGAGATAAAGAGCTTCCAAGACAGAGACTGAAAGAATATGTAACCACCAAGCCAGACCTGCAGGAAATATTAAGGGGGACCCTGTAATCGAAGACAGAGCCCAAAGAAACAGAGAATCTGCAGAAACAGGGGCTTTACGGGTAATA
The DNA here is from genome assembly GCF_053574225.1 of Canis aureus. Taxonomy (NCBI): domain Eukaryota; kingdom Metazoa; phylum Chordata; class Mammalia; order Carnivora; family Canidae; genus Canis; species Canis aureus. The sequence goes on along the minus strand of NC_135611.1, from coordinate 72,750,357 downwards.
CAAGGGCACTAAATTCACATCTTTTAATAGTTACTCTGAAGGTGAATGACTAAATGCTCCACAAAAGACACAGGGTATTGGCCTGGAAAAGAAAAGTGAGACCCAACCATATGCTGTCTACAAGAGACTCATAGGCTGGAGGCTTAAAATTTTTTTCTATTTAATAAAAATATTTAATGCTGCCAAAAAGTATAAAAATACAGTAGGAATAATGGACAGTACAAAGTAGTCTCTCCTAACTTAATTCTTTTACATCTTTCTTCATACATACATCTTCATCTTTTCATCTTTTCTTTTACATCTCACACGTGCATTTAACAACTTGACAATACATCAACTCAGAAGTTCTGCAAAGTCTTACACTGGTGGTGTTCTTCCTTCCCTGGATGGAAAGTTGGCTTTGAAAACAGACAAAACTGAGGTCATCTACAGGTTTATCAGACCTCACTTTAATTTCTGGAGTAGGCTGCATTCCGGTCTTGCTTTGCACATCAATGGTTCAAAATTTATAGCTGCAGAATATTCTGCAGTCTTGAACAGTTAGGTGTCAGTCTGGCCTGATTATGTCCAAGGGAAAATTTCCCTTCAAAGACATTTTCAGGGAACATTTTTGTGTCTTTATTTTTCTTTTTAAAATTGGGAAAACGTTTTCTTTCTCATTCAGTCTCATTTAGCCTCTGTTTCATTTGTTGCACCTTCTGAGCCGTGTTAGCTTTTCTGTTCTCTCAAAAACGTTTGGGTAGAAACACTCCCACTGGCTGTTCTCTGCCACAGTATCCTGCATTTTAGAGGATAGTCCTGCATAACTGCCAACTGTCAGTTTTTCTTCTTCTAGGCCTGTTCTATTCCCATTGTATTTTTCAGCCATTATTTTGGTTGGTGAATGATGAAACACAGGACATACATCTTCCTTAGAAAGTTCTTTCCACCATTTCTGTATATTTGAATCTCCCTTTATAAATTTTGCTCCTTCTATGATAGTCACATATGCAACTTTGAGTTAATGTGGTGTCTGAAGAAATCCCATTTGGTATTGTCTCAAATTCAATAACAACTGTTTCATGTTAACATCATCTCTTTTTTCAATCAGAACATGATAGGTGTAGGGGCACCTGGGTGGCTTTGTTGGTTAAAGTGGCCAACTCTGGATTTTGGCTCAGGTCATGATCTCAGGGTCATGAGATTGAGCCCCTTGTCAGACTCTGCACTCAGCAGGGAGTCTGCTTGTCCCTCTCATTCTGCTTCTCCCCCTGCTTGCTCATTCTCTGTTTCTAAAATAAAAATCAATTAATAAGTAAAATATTAAAATTTTAAAAAGAACACAACACATGTCTGCTTGAGAAAACCTGCTTGAGCACCCAGTGCCTGCATGGTAATGGATCACTGCAGGCCCATGTTTGAATTCAAGGAGCCAGATTCTCTCACTTTAAATAAGAAAGTGAGAGATGAAGCTGGTAGCAGAGAGACTCCAGAATCTGGCCAGTAGTATAGTGACAGCGAGATGTTGTTCTGGTTTCCTGCTATTGATGTTTCCCAATTGCAGTAGATGTACCATGTAATAGACTTCACACCTTCTGACAAGAAATTCACACTGACTCCTGTTTCCTTACAAGCATCTCTGTGTTTTTTTGTTAGCCAGCACTGTGTGCCTTGCACCAATTCCTTTTCCACAACTGTTTAGTGTGACAACTGCTTTGGTCTTTTGCTGCCAAAACATGAACCAGAAGTGGCAACTTGTATTAGGAAGTGGACCCTGTGTTCAGATGTAACTCTTCTGCGCCTCTTCTTTTTTTTTATTTTTTTTTATTTATGATAGTCACACAGAGAGAGAGAGAGGCAGAGACATAGGCAGAGGGAGAAGTAGGCTCCATGCACGGAGCCCGACGTGGGATTCGATCCCGGGTCTCCAGGATCGCGCCCTGGGCCAAAGGCAGGCGCTAAACCACTGTGCCACCCAGGGATCCCCTCTGCGCCTCTTCTATGTCAGATAACCTGTCATGAATGCAACCATGTTTAGCATCTTGCAATTTAACACCACTATGATCATATAGGCTTACATCTCTGCATCTGTTTCAATTTCTATTTTCTGGAAACTTGGCTACTCTATGAGGATTGCAAATTTCCAAATACAGCTTCTGCCAGTGATTCTGAACATTCAGCTCCTCAAACTACACTTGACAGTGGCAGACAGGGCAGTGGGAGCCAGCTAGCCTGAGCAGAGGATGCGCCATCGGAGAAGCTCAGGCCCCACAATATCTGGGGAGCAAAAAATTTTTCTAATGTACTGTAGAATTCAACACAATCATTCAAGATCTCTAAGCACATATGCCGATACATGGGTTTTATAGCTGTCCTTGTAGCACACTCCATAAGATCATGTGGGAGGAGAGACCTGCTATGTAAGGACACCTGCGCCCCAGCCAATAGTCAGGCAGGGGACTGGGTGGCAGATGCTGCCCTAAAGAATGGCCTTCCTTGTTTCTTGGAATGTGATACAAATGCACTAGAGACTGTATGACCTCTTTTTATACCAAATGTGCCTCAAATCTAAAATTAGACCAAGAAATATCGAATCACCCTTCTGGAAGTTCGTGGGGCAGGAAAATATGGAGGCCCAGCTGAGGGTGGCGGCATGGCTCCTCTGTCTTCTCTGTTCAGCCTGATGCCAGGTAAGCCAGCATTGAACTCCAAGTGGAGAGCCTGGCTTTGGGGAGTTTGGTGTTTTATCTCACTGTAGCCTCTGTGCTCATTTTCCACTCCTGCTGCCCTCTGGCACCCAGAGTCCAGTTTGCCAAGTGAGTGATGGGGGCTGGGGCTGAGGGAAGAGGGCAATGTCCTCAGCTTTTCTGAACTCTGCTGGCCTAAAGCACATTTAAGTTCTTTCTTCACTCTAGAGCGATCCTGCACCACCCTTGATTTTGTACACCCCCTGCTGTGACCTGTAAAATGAGGTGCACAATAGCACTCATCTCATTGGCCAGTCACTTGGTAACTTGTTAAAAAAGCAAATTCTTAAACCCCTCGCCAGACCTACTGCATCAGAAACTCTGATGATGGAGGTCAACGATCAGCTTTCACAAGCACCCAGGTGATTCAGGATGCTCATTTGAGTTTGAGTTTGAGAATCGCTGTCATAGGGTTGTTGTGAAGAGTGAATGACAAATCAGCTAAAATATGCTCAGCCTGCCTCCTAAGAAGTATCCAGCTGTTGGTATCCTCATCATAGTCACCATCAGCACCGTCATCAATCATCATCATCATCATCATCATCATCATCATCATCATCATCACAAGAATCCTTCCTATAATGCTCTAGGTTCTAGGAGTGCTAGGTATTCTCAGATGGAATGACCTTTCCTGTGGAACAATGCCCTGGCAAATGTATGTGCAAGCTGACCCTCTTCACAGCACAAAGGTCTCTGTCTCAACTATGTACCATCATGATGCAGATGGACTGATATTTACCTATGCCTCGTTTCTTTTTACACATGGCAGTGTTTTTATTGAAATATACTTCACAAGATCTAAAATCTACCATTGTAAGAGACGGTTTCAGTGGTTTTTAGTACATTCACTATGTTATGCATTTGTGATCACTATCTAAGTGAAGAACATTTCCGTCACCCTCCCTAAATCCTCATGCTTATTTCTTCTAGTTTGTCCCAATTCCCTTCTACCCCCATTCCCACAATCTACTTTCTGTCTCTGTGTCTAATATGGACATTTAATATGAATCATGAAATATGTGACCTTTTGTACCTGGCGTCTTTCCTTTAGCATTATGTCTTCAAGGTTCATTCATAATATGACATGTATTATTACTTGATACCTCTTCATGGCTGAGTAATATTTCAATGTATAAATAAATACACCTTATTTTTTAATTCATTCATCAGTTGATGGACACTTGTGTTTCTTTCACTTTTTTGGCATTATGAGCAATGCTGCTATGAACATTTGTGTACAAGTTTTTGCATGAATGTACATTTTCATTCCTCTTAGATATATCCATAGGAATTGGTTTGCATAATTTTTGAGGAAGTACCAGATTGTTCTTCACAGTGGCTACATCATTTAACATTCCCACCAGCAATATATGAGGGTTCCAATTTCTCCACATCTTCACTAATATATCTTATTGTCCATTTCTTAATGATATTCATGCTAGTAAGTAGAATGATATCTCATTATGGTTTTGCATGTCCCTAATGAATTATGATGTTGAATATATTTTCATGTGCTTATTGTCTATGTGTATATACTCTTTGGAAAAGTGTCTATTCAAATTGTTTACTCACTTTTTAAAAGTAGGAACAGAGGGAGAGAGAGAACCTTAGGCAGGCACCATACCTAGCACAGAGCCTGATGCAGGGCTCTATCTCATGACCCTGAGATCATGACCTGAGCCAAAATCAAGAGTTGGACATTTAACTAACTAAGCCATCGAGGAGCCCCTCATTTACCCATTTTTTTTGTTAAAGATTTTTTTAAAATTTATTTATAAGAGACACAGAGAGAAAGGCAGAGATTTAGGCAGAGGGAGGAGCAGGCTCCCTGCAGGGAGCCTGATGTGGGACTTGATCCCAGGACCCTGGATCACGACCTGAGCCAAAGGCAGATGCTCGACCATTGAGCCACCCAGGTGCCTCTTATTTACCCATTTTTAAATTGGGACGTGTTTTTGTTGTTTTATTTTGACTTGTAAGAGTACTTTATATATTCTGGATATTATATATTTAGGAGATATATGATTTGCAAATATTTCTCCCACTCTGTCCATTGAATTTTGGTTCTCTTGCTGGCGTTCTTTTTTTAAATTATGGTTACAGTACATATAATATGTAATTTATCATTTATCCGCTTTAAGTATACAGTTCAGTGGCATGAAGTATGCTCATATTTTGTGCACTTGTGACCACTAGGAAATAATGTTTTGCTATTCATTCATTCTATGAGCCCTCACTGAGTCCCTCTTATGTCAGGTCCTGTGCTGAGGAATCAAAGATGGATGAACACTGACACACTCCCTGCACTGGGGGAGCTTACATTCAATGGAGCCATAGGCGAATATTCCTTTTAGAAAATACGAAGGAATATTACTCAGCTATTAGAAATGACAAATACCCACCATTTGCTTCAACGTGGATGGAACTGGAGGGTATTATGCTGAGTGAAGTAAGTCAGTCGGAGAAGGACAAACATTATATGTTCTCATTCATTTGGGGAATATAAATAATAGTGAAAGGGAATATAAGGGAAGGGAGAAGAAATGTGTGGGAAATATGAGAAAGGGAGACAGAACGTAAAGACTCCTAACTCTGGGAAACGAACTAGGGGTGGTAGAAGGGGAGGAGGGCGGGGGGTGGGAGTGAATGGGTGACGGGCACTGGGGGTTATTCTGTATGTTAGTAAATTGAACACCAATAAAAAATAAATTTAAAAAAAAAAGAAAAAAAAGAAAATACGTAGCTCTGTTCTCTCTTTCTTCAGCATTAACCTAAAACCTTTGGCAGTTTCTCATTTTGTGGTTCCCCGGGTAGTGAGGTTTCCATGTAGCCACTCCATCTCTGGGATAGAGGGAGACTGAGAAACTACAGCAGCCTCCCCTCCTCCAGATTTCATCAGGAAAGAGAAGTCCTGAACAACACGAAATAAAAGGCATTCTGACCAAAGCTACTAGTGCCTCTATTAAGGATCCACTCTCTGTCACCTGGCTCAGCCTAGCTCACTTGATTGTGACCTATTGTCTGCTCTCAATGTTCAAGTAAGGTGACTCCTTGACCCTGCTGCTGCATGCCCAGTGAGTCCCTGTAGTGATCTCACTATTAACCTTTGCAGGTCCTTCTGTGTTCACAGAGAAAGCAAGGGCTGATATTCAACCTGAGAGGATAGGCAGTGGCATTTGGTACAGACTTTGAAGTTTTAATCAAACATCATCATCACCTTCAAGTTTTTTTTTCTCAGGGGGTAAAATATTCATGTGAACAGAATCCATCTCCCATCCACCTATAAATGAGACAGCAAAATGTCTAGGATCATAAATGACATCAATTATACAAACTCTCCTATTTTAGGTCCAGTGCAATAGCATGGACATCTTTTCTCATCAATACAGAGAACATTCCTTTACGCCAGGCTCCTTTTCACCTCCTGATGGACATTTAGATCACCTTTGTTTATTTATCCTCTGCAACACTGCAGTGAACATCTTTGCGTGTGTATCTTTGTGGATGTATGCAAATATCATTGAAAATGTATTCTACAGTGGAACTATTTGCTGAAAGCATATTCCAATGTGCACTCCCAACTGTAGTAACTGAGAATGTCCATTTCCTCACAACTTGTAAGCCAGCTTATTTGCATATCTTTGGAAAATGTTCTAATTTCAACTTTATTATTATAAAATCCAAGTATTGTTATGTTCCCCATCATGTTCACCATTATCATATTCATTAGCATAAATAGCTGATGTAAACAGCGTTTACGGTGTATTGAGAATTTGGGTTGACTTAATTCAATTCACTCCTCACAACAGCCATATGACGTAAGAATTACTCATCCATTGTACAATTGAAAACCCAAGTGTGAGTAACTTGTGTGCCCTCAGACATGTAAGTTGAGTTCTCTGTGTTTCTACTCTTCCAATAGAAAAATGGAAATAATACTATCTTCCTCATCTACTACATGGGGCTGTGTTACACACATTAAGGACTATATATCTGCCAGATACTTTATGGCATCTGTGATTTGTTCTGGTGACAACGTGAGACATGACATGTTCACAAGTTTACATGTGGAGGAAGGATGGCAGAAGAGAAAGCCTAATAGGACACAAGGTCTGGGGACTGAAATGCGGCTAGACCACCATCAGGCTGTGTGATCATAAGTCCTGTTTTCTTTCTCTGGGCCTCCATATCAGCATTTATAAACCACAGAGTATAATAACAGGAAGGACTTGGACTAGGCGGAATCCAATCTTTTCAGGGCTAAAATGTCTAAAATGATGAGTTTCCTTAAATTAAATATTTTTTCTTTTTCAATGTCAGCTTTATTGAGGTATTATACGTAATAAAATTTACCAATTTTATTTTTTTTAATTTTTTTAAGATTTTTTATTTATTTATTCATGAGAGACACACAGAGAGAGAGTGGCAGAGACACAAGCAGAGGGAGAAGCAGGCTCCAGCAGGGAGCCCAACGTGGGACTCGATCCCAGGACCCCCAGGATCATACCCCAGGCCGAAGGCGGCGCTAAACCACTGTGCCACCCGGGCTGCCCAAATTTACCAATTTTAATGTAAAGTGATGAGTTTTGACAAATGCATCTAGTGGTATAACCATCACATCACTCCACAAAGTTCCCTCCTGCCCCTTGTTGCCAGGCCACAAACTAGAAGTCTGGCTCCTGGCAACTGCAGATCTGCCTTCTGTCAGAAGAACTTCATGTAAGTGGACTCATACCGTCTGCATTCTTTTGAACCTGCCTTCTTTCATTTAGCACAATGTTTTTGAGATTCATATTTTTGACTATTAGTGCTTTTTATTATAATTTGATATTGGCTATTGGTATTTCTTTTAAGCTATACTGTTTATGTCCTTTGCCCATTTTCTATCAGTCACTGATTTTTTTTTTTTTGAGAGAAAAAGAGACTTCAAGAGTGAGGGGCAGGGGAGGGGATAGTGGGCAGAGGGAAAGAGAAAGAGAATCTTTGGCAGGCTCCATGCCCAGAGCATAGCCTGATGTGGGGCTTGATCCCATGACCCTGAGATCATGACTTGAGCTGAAATCAAGAGTGAGATGCTTAACTGACTGAGCCATCCAGGTGCCCCTGATATTTTCATTATACATTTATAGAAACACTTTTTTTTAAGTCAGGGAATAATATACAGAGGTTGACTGTATTTTTTCTAAAGGTGCTTGAGTGTCTTTTCCACGAAAGGGCCCACTTGGAGCAAGCAATGGTCATTAGTGCTGCCATTCTTTCTTCCTCTGCTCCCTGCAGGTGCTTCCTCCTTTCCACCTGCCAGCTTTCCACACATGCTGGCCTGTTTCTCACAGTGCGCAGTGGGAAGGTGGGATCTTGGGGTGGGGGGAGGAGAAGACTGAGCATCTGCTTCTACCCCTGCTCCTTGGTGTCCATCTGAGGATGGGGTGCTGGGGGATTCCTGGCAGCAGAGGTACAGCCCCTGCCCTGTTTCTGGTCCCTGAGCCTGTACCCCAGCCCCAGGACCAGAGACCCTCCATGAACAAAGCTTGGATTTGCTTGGACCTGCAACCAAGGCCCCTTATAATCCTATGCACTAGGATGTACCAAGGGGTGGAGAAGGGACTGTCACCTTCATCTTATTCTGCCTCATTACCTTCCATAAACATTCAGGAACCCTCCACAGGGTGGGATGTTCTCCATAATGACCACTTCCAAATCCTTGGTGAAAAGGGAACTCTGTATAGGTCTATAGGTCCCTGTATAGGTCTATGGGACTGAGGGACCAAAGGATTATGGGAAGTCACAGGGACAGACAAGGTCACTCCAGCGTTAGGGGCTGCCTGGATGCCCATGTCTTCTCTTCCTGAGGCTGCACTATCCCGTTAGGGTGTTGGGAAGAGTGCATATCTGCTGCCCCACACTGGGCAGCTAGAAGAGCAAGCCTTGATCAACTGCATTGGGACAGATGTGTCCCCGGCTTTCCAGGGAGATCTTGTAGCCCCCAAGCATTAGGTTCTTTTGGGTGACATCATATGGCACCACTTCGGGTGCACTGCCAGGTAAGTGGGGTCTCCTGTATCAGCCTCATAGCGGCTTTACTCATAGTAACTCCCAACTAGAAACAGATGGAGAGGTGTGTGTCCACAGGAGAATGGATAAACACACTGTAGTATGTTTATATTTAAAAATTGAATAGAACAATCTATCTCTACATACGAAACCAAGGAAGAATCTTAAAAATACTGTATCAAACAAAAGAAAGAACATGAAAAAAACCATAAGTCTCTTAGATGGAGTTCAAACAGGCAAAATTAGGGCAGCCCTGGTGGCCTTTGGCCTGGGGTGTGGTCCTGGAGACCCGAGATCAAGTCCCGGGTCAGGGTCCCTGCATGGAGCCTGCTTCTCCCTCTGCCTGTGTCTCTGGCTCTCTCTCTCTCTCTCTCTCTCTCTCTCTCTGTGTCTATCATGGATAAATAAATAAAATCTTTTAAAAAACCAGGCAAAATTAAACTATAGTGATAAGTGTCAGAACAGTGGTTATTTGTAGGGGAAGTATTGACTGGAAAGGGGGCACAAGAGAACTTTCTAGAAGGATGGGGATTTTTTTTATATCTTGATGTGGAAGATAGGTCCATGGATGTATACATCTATCAAAACTTAACCTATACACTTAACTCTGTTAGTTTTACTCTACGCAAATAATACCAACTCAATAAAAACTGTTAGCATAAAATTGTGAAGATGAAGCTGAAAAAAATGTTACATTGTTAAAAAGTGGTTATCTGTGTCAGGACATTGAGCAGATTCCTGACTTTTTTTCTGAAAAACAAACAGTCAAAGCTTCTGTGGAAAGTAGTCAAGAATCTTTCTATTGGCCCTAGAGCCGTGCCCCATGTAAGACTACTACCTGTGTTTGTTGATGTGGTGGAAAGAAGAGGTGACAGCGGGGCTCCCTCTGAAGGGCAGCTGCGAAGGGAAAGCCTCACCTCTGGGTCAGCAGCGCCTGCAGCCTGGCTTCATCCCAAGGAGCCAACGGAGCAGCCCGAACGCGGGATGAGCTGCGAGGAAACCCAGTCGCCCATCGCCCATCGGAGCCTTACTTTCTTCTTCTGTAAATTACTCTAAAGCACTCAGCTGACGCGGGATTTAAATACCATTCTGTCATTAAAGCCACGGAGAACCATTAGTTACTGATGTCACATTTTATTTGTAACCCAATAAAAATTTCCCCCAGATCCTTAGTCTGCATTTCTAAAGCAGAGCATTAGGGTATGTCTCAGGAGGCTAAGCTGTCTGCACCTGCTGGGAAGGAGAAGAGGGTGAGATGCAGGAACCCACTTTCCTTCAGGGGAAAGAAAAGCTGCTTTTTCTTTTGTATTTGACTTTTCTGTTTGGAAAACCAGTTTCTCTGCTCTCCTGTGAGGGACCTCATCTCTCCTAAGCTATATGCTCCAGGTCATTCCATAGAAAATAAAACCTCTGCAATAGTGCTTGCTTTCAAGGATTTACAATATGTTTATGCATCTCGGGGAAATCTTTCTTTTAAAAATTTACTACTGTAGTCAACCATTTATTAGGATAGTCATCTGGTTCAGTACTCCAAATTATGGAGACTAGGAGTCCTTTAAAAATTCACACTTTTAAATTTTATGTTACATTCTTTAGTTTCCAAATATTTCACATCTTCTGGGTAGCACCAGAATGATCCATCAATAGAAGAAAAAGTAATCATTTCCAGGCCATTTAACAGAAAGTAGAAGAGATGTTCATAGTGACCACCTGTGACATCACTCTAGCAGGCAATGTCCCTCTAACCTCTATGCAGTATAGGCAGGAAATGTTTTATTTTGCATGGTGTAAAGCCATAGCAACTGCTTTCTAATTAATTGTCCATGACTATTGAGCTGCTTAGTCTTTCATAGTGTTAGCATTGGGCTCCTTGCCCTTTTATCCCATTCTGAAGGAGGACCATCACCATCATCAGAATCTTTGTGTCTCGGTATTCTCACTGCTGGTGCTGAATGGCATTTCCAGGTTCATGTCTTACTCCCTGCAATGAACAGTACACTCTAGGCATGCCATTCTGATGACCTGCTGTTGCTCCGAGGAGCTCTCCTGTGCTCAGTGCCTCTACCAAGCAATGCTTGCCACCTTCTTTCCCATTTCACTCCTTTAAATATCTGGTGAAATCTTGCTCTTCCCTCTAGTTCCCTATTAAAAGCCAGTAAATGGATTTCCTCTGTTTCCATAGCATCTGGACCTTCAAGTTCTCAGAGTGTCTGTTACAGTGTTTTATAATGTTTTGGTAATCTTGCCAGGCTTAGCTCCTCAAAGTTATGTTCATGTCTACTACACCATTGAACCCATTATCTCAATGACTGGGTCAGCAGGTGCTTGATTAATGAGTAAGGTCACGTGCTGCACTAAAAATATGGGCAGCAGAGCCAAATGATGACTTCTAATTGCTTTAGATTTTGACATTTCTTCAAATTTGCAGAGTACATCCATGCATAAAGTTGCTTTCATTTTGGTCACATTATAAATGAGTAAATGGAGCTGGAATATACACATTTACGTTTACATGTTTTTCTGTTTCTTTTTCTAACTAATAAGCTGTGATAATTCATCCAAGAAAGGTGGATTTTCCTTCTATGCTATATATGAAGAAAGAATTTTATGGGATGCCTGGGTGGCTCAGTGCTTGAGCATCTGCCTTCGGCCCAGGGAGTGATCCTAGAGTCCTGGGATCGAGTCCCACATTGGGCTCCTGGCATGGAGCCTGTTTCTCCCTCTGCCTATATCTCTGCCTCCCTCTCGGTGTCTCTCATGAATAAATAAATAAATAATGTTTTTTAAAAATAGAATTTTATGAATAAATTAATGTTCAAGCAAGTGCAGAGAATGTTTTAAATTATTTAGTACAGAAAATGCTTGTTGCAATGTCCACAATAGCCAAACTGTGGAAGGAGCCTCGATGTCCTTCAACAGATGAATGGATAAAGAAGATATGGTCTATATATACAATGGAATATTACTCGGCCATCAGAAGGGATGAATACCCATGATGCTTTGATGTGGATGGAACTGGAGGGTATTCTGCTGAGTGAAATAAGTCAATCGGAGAAGGACCATCATCATATGGTTTCACTCATATGTGGAATATGAGAAATGGTGAAAGGGATTATAAAGGAAAGGAGGGGAACTGAGTGGGAAAATCAGAGAGGGTGACAAACCATGAGAGACTCCTAACTCTGGGAAATGAACAAAGGGTTGAGGAATCTGACACCAAAAGGAAAAGCAAGAAAAGCAAAAACAAATAAGTGGAGTTCACCAAACTGAAAAGCTTCTGCACACCAAAAAAAAAAAAAAAAAAAAAAACCCATTAACAAAATGAAAAGGAAACCTGAATGGAAGAAAATATTTGCTAATCATGCATCTGATAAGGGTTTAAAATCTAAAACACTAAAGAACTCACAGAATTCAATACCAAATATTTTAAAAAGATTTTAAAAAGGTCAGAATACCTGAGTAGACATTTTTCCAAAAAAAGACAGATGGCCGACAAGCTCGAGAAAAGATGCTCATCATCATTAATCACCAGGAAAAGCAATAAAAATCACAGTAAGATGTGACTTCATACTTGTTAGAATGGCTATTATCAAAAAGACAAGAAATAAAAAGCATGGCAAGGATGTGGAGGGAAGAATGCCCTTGTGCACTGTTGGTGGGAATGCACACTGGTGCAGCCACTATGAAAAATAGTACTGAGGTTCCCCCAAAGTTAAAAATAGAACTACCATAACATTCAGAAATCCCATTTCTGGTTGTTTATTCAAATAAATTAGAAACACTAACTCGAAAAGATACATGCACCATATATTCATTGCAGTATTACTTCAACAAGCCAAGATATAGAAATAACCTAAGTGTTGCTCAATGAATGAATCCATAAAGATGTGGCATCTATATATGCAATGGAATATTACTCAGCCATAAAAAAGAATGGAATTTTGCCATTTCTGACTATGGATGGACCTTGAGGTCATTATCCCAAGTAAAACTAGACAGAGAAAGGTAAGTACCATATGATCTCTCCTATACGTGGAATCAAAACAGAAAACAAAAACAAAAATCAAGCAAACAAACACAAAAAACAAACTAAGCTTATAGATACAGGTAGAAGATCGGTAGTTGCCAGACATAGGAACTGTGTGGTTGGGAAATGGGTAAGGGGTCCAAAGGTAAAGAATCTTCCAAAGAAAACAGGAAGCTTGAAAGGAAAAGCTGTTGGTTCCTCCCACTAGCTTACCTTCTGTTCCACCTTCAGCTCCAATTCCAACAGTAGCCTGTGGCACAGAATTTAGTGCTTCTCACCCTACAGGTAAAAGGATGGACAGAATCCGCAACATCTTCAATTATCAGAAAGGGTGCACAGAAAGGGTATTTCTTAACAAGGTTTGATTTTCTTCCCTCTGTTTGCAGACGGGCTGGCATGAAGAGTAATTTCTCTGTAAGAGAAGCGCGTTTCTTGCTGGAGCTTAGTGCAGGAGGCAAGGAGGAGCCACCACATCCTACGCTCTGAAGTTTTGTTGCCAAGTTTCCTACTATTCCAGCCTGGTTAGGCATGGTCTATATGGCTAGCTACAACAGGCGCCGGGTCAACCTCCTCGTAGCAGACGTTTCCAACTTCTGAGCTTACTCAGTAAGGAGAGAGATGCCCTCACTGCATCTACCCTCCCACAGCCCTGCCAATGTCACAATTTATAGACTTTTATTTATAATATCCTATTTCCAAGTACTGGTTTCTCTATTAGATAGAAGTCTTGCAGACTCAAGTGACAGAAATCTAACTCAATGTGCTTTAAATAGTTTACTGTCCTGCATGTGAAACAGGGTAGTTTTGCTTGAAGCACAGCTGGATTCCATCAGAAGCTTCCATTGGATGTAGATGTGGGGCACATGGCCGTGAGCAGTGTCGCCAACCCCGTGTGCATTCCTTCCCCCGTGCCCTCTAGTTCCTGGCTGATGGCTTCGCCCTCAGACTTCTCATATTCACTCTTGGCAATTACAGACCAATCTATTTCTAAAGATGCTATCCTCAGAAAAGACCGAGGACGCTTTTGAATAGCACAGACAGTATCGGGATCGTTCCATTGGCTCTAATGGGCCTGTGGCAGGGGCTGGTTTTAAATCATCTCTGGGGGGATCCCTGGGTGGCGCAGCGGTTTGGCGCCTGCCTTTGGCCCAGGGCGCGATCCTGGAGACCCGGGATCGAATCCCACATCGGGGTCCCGGCGCATGGAGCCTGCTTCTCCCTCTGCCTGTGTCTCTGCCTCTCTCTCTCTCTGTAACTATCATAAAAAAAAAAAAAATTAAAAAAAAAAGATATTAAATCATCTCTGGGAATGTAGATGGAGGAGCAGGTTTCCTTGGTAATCTTGCAGGCTCAGTCCTGGAGACAGATTTGGTCGGGGACACCTGAAACACTCTCAGCAGGGGTGGTGGTGGGTTGTTGAAAAGGAACAAAAAGTGTCATTGCTGGATCATAGGGTAATTGAATGTTTCCTTTTATGAGAAATTGCTACACTACAAAGTATGACAAGATCATTTGGTAAAAGGACTACATGGGGCGCGCCTGGGATCTGTACTGGCTGTGAGTGGTGACCTTGCTCTCTGGGAGACCCGGGCTCGCTGGCTGGCACGTGCAGTGGGCAGGGCTGACAGGACACAGGGCCTAGAGGTCACCGCGAGATCCGCTGAAGCCCACAGCAGTTTCTCCAGGCAGGTGAGACAGGCCCGGCGAGAGGAGAGTGCAGATTCGGGCAGATTGCCCCTTCCCGGGTAAGGACCTTGGACTCCACTTGCTTTTCCTGGTTCCAGTTTTCTTATTCTGTGAAAGAGGAAGGAGAAACTTGTTCTGAGGGGTAAGCATTGCTAATGCACACAAAACATTGGCATTGGCTCTGGGAAAGTTCCCCACAAATGCAAATTAATCTAAACATGGTGGTGGCTGATGAGTTTTGGGATGAACACAGAGCAGAGAACCATGGGCTGTTTGCTGTAGACTAAAGGTTTAAAATCCTAACTCCCAAGGTGATGGTATTAGGAGCTGGGGTGTTTGTGGGCGATTGGAGCCCACAGGGTGAGACTAGTGCCCTTAAAATGAGACCCCAGGGAGCTCCTTTACCATCTCTGCCACGTGAGGACACAGCGAAGAGATGGCCATCTATGAAGCAGGAAATGGACCCTCATCAGACACTGAAATTTGCTGGTGCCTTGATCTTGGGCTTCCAGCCTCCAGAACTCCGAGAAATAAATTTTGTTATGTACAAGACCCCATCAACGTTATGCTGTTGTAGCAGCTGGAACAGACTAAATCAGCATTTATGCATGGCTGAGACCTGAGTTCTAAATTCACACATGGAAGTCTCTGTAGGGTTGGGTGGACAGATGTTTCTCTTCTGGGTTTTCTTTCAAAGTCCAATGAAAGGGGCACCTGGGCGGCTCAGTGGTTGAGGGTCTGCCTTTGGCTCAGGTCATGATCCCACTGGGAGTCTGCTTCTCCCTCTGCCTATGTCTCTGCCTCTGTCTCTGTGTCTCTCATGAATAAATAAATAAAATCTTTAAAAAAAATTTTAAAAGCCCAAGAAAGGGGAATCCCTGGGTGGCTCAGCAGTTTGGTGTCTGCCTTTGGCCTAGGGCGTGATCCTGGAGACCCAGGATGGAGTCCCACGTCGGGCTCCCTGCATGGAGCCTGTTTCTCCCTCTGCCTGTGTCTCTGCCTCTCTCTCTGTCTCTCTCTGTGTCTTTCATGAATAAATAAATAAAATCTTAAAAAAAAAAAAAGCCCAAGAAAAAGGATTGGTTAGCCTGAGAACTGGAGATGACTATTCTCTACTTGACAGGGTAGAAGTAAAAGGTAATTGAAGTGACTCTGGATAAGAAGACTTTATTTAGAGTAACGGAGAAATTACTGGAAAATAAAAATACCATCTACAATGTCTCAACCTTCTTCCTATGTAATTCATTGCATAAAGAAGAAATTTAATTGCATGATTTCTTTTTTATGTATATCAGATGAAATTTTATATGCCACTTTTTTCCTTTTTTTTCAGAGGGAGAAGCAGGCTCCATGCAGGGAGCCCGACATGGGACTCGATCCCAGGACTCCAGGATCACGCCCCGGGCGAAGGCGGTGCTAAACCTCTGAGCTACCTGGGCTGCCCAGTATCTGAAATTCTACCACAGGGGCATATCTACTGGAGGATATTTGGCCTGTCTTCAGATTGTGGTTTTTTTTTTTCCTATTAAAAGTATTGTACAAACATTTCTGTACATTTGTGTGGATATTTCTTTAGATTCTCTGGAAACTTATTACATCCATTAGTATGGCCATTAAAACTTTTATAGAGATTTCCTTTAAAATTTTTTTAAAAATTTGTTTTGAGAGAGAGAGAGAGAGAGAGCAGTGTAGGGCAGAGAGAGAAGGAGAGAGAGAATTTCAAGCAGACTCCCCGCTGAGTGTGGAACCCTACCTGGGGCTCTATCCCATGATCCATGAGATCACGACATAAGCCAAAATCAAGAGTTACATGCTTCTTTTTTTTTTTTTTTAAAGATTTTATTTATTCATGAGAGACAGAGAGAGAGAGGCAGAGACACAGGCAGAGGGAGAAGCAGGCTCCATGCAGGGAGTCCCATGCGGGACTTGATCCTGGGTCTCCAGGATCTGGCCCTGGGGTGAAGGCAGCACTAAACCACTGAGCCAACTGGGCCGCCCAAGAGTTACATGCTTAATCAACTGAGCCATCCAGGCACCTCTATAGATATTTTCAAATACCCTACAAAAAAACTAAGTCAACTTATACTCGCTCATTGTATGAGAGTTCCCTCCACCCACACACCCATTTTAGCCCCACTGGATGCATTAGTTGAAAACTTACAGATTCAAATTGTTATGGGGAGTTCTCTATGTTAGAAGTCAATTTATTACAACAATATTTGCTTTTGTCTTTAATATTAAGAAATAGTTTAGTATTGTCTGTACTAATCTCTGGTGGGTAATAAAAATGGAATCAGTTTTTTCCAAGAGTAGCTGTGTACACACCAGTCTAGGTAAATAGAAAGCAAGCTTTCCCCCTTTTCTGCTCTACCTCTCTTTTATTATATATACAGCTTTAATGAGGACCAGTTCTTAAACACTCTCAAGAAAATATTAACTGACATTATTCCTCCCAATATCCCAACCTTGATTTTTTTCTGAACACAAATATATAATTGGCTATCTTGTATTAAACCCCTAGTGATATATCCAGGAATCAGATTGTTAACAATAACTCTACCTCTACAGGCAGCAACAAGAGTCACGTGAAGACTGTGTCACCACCAGGTGCCTGTCACACAGGCTCAGTCTCCTTCCCTAATACTGTTAATGGAGCCTACAGTGAATGAGGGGGCCTGGGGACAGTCAGCTGGGTCAATAAGAGACCAAGGGGCTAGAATGATGGCATAGTCCCTAGATCCATTTCTCCTGCAGGTTTATAACATCAGAAGCATCTGTCTGTTCCTGTTGAAAGCATTTGTGAGGTCATGTGTCTCTGATTCCAAATGTTTGCCCTGGGGCAGGAGTGCAGTCTACAAAATGAGGCAAGAGAGTAAAAATGGAATGCTGCTGAAGGCTGTGCAGATGAACAAGGTTAGAGCCAAATAGCATTGGGTCCTGAAGATTTGAGACAAGATTTGTCCTGTGTATCATATGCCTGATAGATGAATCCTGAACGTTAACAGTCTTTAGAGCAGGACTTCTTAATCTGATGCCCATTTATTTCTTGGGTTCATGGATAGACTTCAGGCAACCTTTTTTTGGGGTTCTCCAAAGAAATATAACCAACAGGATGTATATAGAGAGAATGAGATTTATGATAAGGAATTGGTTCACATGCTTGTGAAGGCTGAGAAGTCCCAAGATCTGCAGTCAACAAGTCAACAAGCTGGAGACACAAAAGAAACCCAAGGGGTAGTTCACTCCCGCTGGGAAGACCTGAGTACCAGGTGTTGCTATGATGAAGGTGGTAAGAACAAGAAGCATAAATATCACTAGTGGATTACTGGGTGTAATGGGGGTGGGGACACTCCCACTTCCACCCCTTAATGCTTAAACCTTTGAATTCTGGCTATCAGAGAAATAGCACCATATCGTGTGCTGATTCAGTCCACATCAGCCTCCTAGGGAACCTTGCCTCAGTCCTGTGAGATCTTGCCACCAAGCTGGCATTGTAACCGAGTCTTCAAAAGGCCATTCCACCATTCTATCAAGTCAGCTGTTAGGGATGTGAGGGAACATGATAAAACCAGTGCATTCCATGAGCATGGGACAATGGTTGTACTTCCCTGGCTGTGAAGTGAGGTCCCTGAACATAGCAATGCTGTATAGGATGCCATAATCCTGGACAAAACATTTTGTAGCAAATGGATGGTAATTCTGGCAAGAGCGTTATATGTAGGGAAGGCAAATCTGTATCCAGACTGTCCATTTCAGGAAGAACAAAAGGCTTCCCCTTCCATGATGGAAATGGTCCAAGGTAATCCACCTGCCACTAGGAGCTGGCTGATGGCCCTGGAGAGTGGTGTCACAGCAGGGATGCAGTGTTGGTCTTTGCTGCGGGCAGACGGGGCACGCAACGGTGGCCATTGCCGCGTTACCTTTGCGAATGAAAGTCTCTGTTGGTGAGCCCATGCACAACCTCCATCCCTGCCCCCCGGCCACTTTTTCCATGAGCCCATCAAGCCGTGGGAGAGGTGGCTGTGGAAAGAGGCTGATTGCTATGCACAGAATAGGTGATTCTACCCACTTGATTCTTCAAATCTTCCTCTGCTGAGCTCGCTCTTTGGTGAGCATTCACACAGGACACAAGTATCTCACACTTTCTGCCCATTCAGAAAGGTTTTTTTCACCTCCTTTCCTCAACAATTTCCTTGCAACTACTTTCCAGTCATGGTCCTTCCAAGTCTTTAGTCATCCTGCCAAACCACGGGACACAGATGGTGAATTAGAATATAATAACATGTTTGGCTCTACCTCCTTCCCAGCAAAGGGAATCACCAGGTGTATAACTAGAAATTCTGCCCCTGGGGAGAATCTCTCTTCTCCGCTGTCTTTTAGAGATGTCCCAGACAGGACCGTAGGGCTGCAGCTGGCCACTTTCACCTGAACCCTGCCCATTGTGCAGAACCACCTGACACCAGGCCTGAGTCTCATCTTTCTCTGTCAGTAGACTGTAGAGAACTCCCAGTGAGGCCATAGGAGGAGGCTGCGTGAGAGAGGTCAGGGGTGGGGGCCATGGGCATTTGGGCGGCCCCCTAGGGTGAACCACTCCTGCCTTCAGGGCCTGCTTGGGCCTAATTGTGCACATACCACTGCCATCTGATGAAGGAGTGTCGCTGTGCATGTCCGACTTTATGGCTTGGTGCACCAGATAACATCCACACTTGATGGGCAGCCCTGGTCCCACTGCAACCTGATTACCTGGGGATAAATGTTCAGTCTGAACTAAGGCTAGGAGCAGGCCAAGACCTCTTTCTCAAAAGGAGAGTACAGCTTTCCTCCAAATCCTCCATGTCTGTGCTGTGACTTAACTATAGGGACCTGTCAAACACCCCAATCTGCCACTGCCACTTCCAGCACCACTGAATGTGACCCAAGTGGTAGAGCAGCCACACCACTATTGCAATTGTTGCAGAGATTTCTATTGTTTCCAAACCTCACTCAAAACCACCAGTGTTTTTGGTTTCTCAGTAAATAGGCAACACATGACATCCACAGGAGAAATATGTTGTTTCCCAAATCTGAAGATGACAAAACCCAAACGAAACCTTGTACCTCTGTTTTGGTTTGTGAGGGTGCCAGATGCAATGCCATATCCTTCTTAGAAGAGGTCTCTGGACCAGCCCCACACCATCCCTAGAAATTTCACAGAAATAGAAGGTCCTTGAATTTTTGTCTGATTTATTTCTCACCCTCTAACACAAAAATGTCTTACCAAGTCTAGAGTCATTGCTATTTCTTGCTCCCCAGATCCAATCAGCATAATGTCATCAATGTAATAAATCACTGTGATATCTTCGGGAAGGGAGGGGCAATCATGATCCCTGTGAAGTAAGTTATGACCCGGGGCTGGAGAGTTGATACATCCCTGACATAGACCAGGGAAGGTGTGCTGCTGGCCTTACCAGCTGAAAGCAAGCTGCTTCTGGTTGGTCTTCTAGCAGAGATGGAGAAAAAAGCATTTGGCCAGATCCAAGCTATATATCAGTACCAGGGGATACGTTAATTTGCGGAAGCAATGCAACGATATCTGGTCCAACACTGGGACTCAAGTGACCACCTGCTTTGGCTTATGATGATCCACTGTCACTCCAGGATCGATCTGTCTTCTGCACAGGCCAAATAGGACAGGTGAATGGGGATTAAGTGATAACCACCACTCCTGTGTCTTTCAAGTCTTTGATGGTGGCACCAACCTCTGCAACCTCTCCAGGAATGTGGCATTGCTTCTGGTTTACTACTTCCTATAGAAGTAGTTCTAGTGGCTTCTACTTGACTTTATCACCACACCACTTCGCAGATCAAGGAAGCAAAATGAGGAGTCTGCCAAACACAGGGCTCAATATATACATCCCAATTATGCTTTCCAGAAGTGAGGAAATGACCACAGGATGGGTTAGAGGATCTACAGACCCACTGGGAGATGGCTTAGTGCTAAAGTCCCATTGGTCACCTGAGTTCCCTAAACCTACACCTGGACTGGTGGCCCACAGTGATGTCTCCTGGAATTGGTGTTGCTGAAGAGTGAGGGTGCAGTAGTCCCTGAAATGTGTAATCATTTCCAATGCAGTTACCCTGGTCAAAGCCAAAAGTATCTTCGGGAGAGGCTGGATAGACTAATAGGAAAAGTTTTTGCTAGTGAGCCAGGGTCCTTCCTCAAGGGGAACTGGAATTCCCTTTTTTAAAAAAAGATTTTGTTTATTTATTCATGAGAGACACACACACACACACACACAGAGAGAGAGAGAGAGAGAGGCAGAGACACAGGCAGAGGTAGAAGCAGCCTCCATGCAGGGAGCCCGACGCGGGACTCAATCCCCGGTCTCGAGGATCAGGCCCTGGGCTGAAAGTGGCACTAAACCACTGAGCCACCCGGGCTGCTCTGGAATTCCCTTTATACAAGGATCCTGGGTCTGTAAACTGGCTCAAGTCTGGGAATTGATTAAGCGGTGCTGTTCTCTTTTATGTTTCAGATTGGACTTTTGTTCTCTTGACCTGGAATTTTCTGCTTAGTAAGAATTTAGCAGGCTTCCTATTTACTTCACATCTGGGAACACTGTGATCAGCTAGCCAAAGTGACAGGTCTGCGTGAGTCAGTTCTGATGGCCGCTTTGACTCTGCTGTCCATTACAGTGCCCATGCCCTCCCTGCCTGCCTTGGGCGGTTGAGTGCTGCCCCTTGGCCCCTCACAAATTCATTTCTCACAAGATTGGTACAAAACATGTCTTTTGCATCCTCCCAGTGTGGGTGAGAATGTCTTAAGGGACAAGTCCATTCTAACATTTCAATCCTGCTCAGCTGTGAATCCCCTCCTCTACATTAACCCAGGGCAAGACTGGCATTTCCAACTCATTCATGATGGGCCAACTTTTGGTCCATGTTTCACAACCAACCAACTAAACAAACTATTAGATCTGTTCTTACTTCCCAAGCTGCAACATTAAATGCAAAACCACTTCTCAGGGAGCCCATATCAACAAATTTATCCTAATTCAAGTTTATGTTCTTCTCCCTACTGTCTCACACCCTTAATATCTATTCTCATATATGTTCCCAGAGCTGTTTGTAGAAGTTAGAAAACTCAAGTAGACCCTTTAAAGTGTAGTGCACCCCCTCATGGGTCTCACTCTGTACCTGACCTTTAGGGACTTGCTGAGAACTGAGTTTCACTATAGCAATGAAGGTCCTGTCTTTGTCTGCTTAGGCTTCTATAGCAAATACCATAGATTGAGTGGCTTAAATAAAAGAAATTTATTCTCACAATTCTAGGGGCTGGAAGTTTAAGATCAAGGGGACAGTTGATTAGGTTTCTGGTGAGAGATTCCTTCCTTTTTTTTTTTTTTTTTTTAATTTCCCAAGGGGGCCCCGGGTGGCTCAGCAGTTTGGCGCCGGCCTTTGGCCCAGGGCACGTTCCTGGAGACCCGGGGTCGAGTCCCATGTCGGGCTCCCTGCATGGAGCCGGCCTCTCCCTCTGTCTGTGTCTCTGCCTCTCTCTCTTTCTATGTCTATCATGAATAAATAAATAAAATCTTTAAAAACAATTTCTCACATTTATATTGTTGCATCATATATTCAAGTGCATACCATATCAAATAGCCATTTATTTTAAGATAATTAGTTTTCTTTTTTATTTATTTTAAGATTTATTTATTCATGAGAGACACAGAGAGAGAGGTGGGGAGACACAGGCAGAGAGAGAAGCAGGCTCCTCGCAGGGAGTCCGATGCAGGACTCGATTCCAGATCCTGGGGTTAGGCCCTGAGCCAAAGGCAGATGCTCAACTGCTGAGCCACTCAGGTGTCCCTGCTTCCTGTCTTATACATACATGGCCACCTTCCTGTTGTGTCTTAAAAATAGACTGTATGTGCATGGGGGGGGGACATAGATCAGTTTCTCTGTATCTCTTATAATGCTACTAATCTTATTAGATAACAAACCCACACTTATGATCTCATTCAACATTCATTACCTCTTAAAAGCTCTGTATCCAAACACAGTCACTCTGAGTGTTGGACCTTTAACACTGAATTGTGGGTGGTACACAATTCATGACAGAGGCTATGAATTTATAAATGGAAAAGAATATCTTTATTTTTTTCTACATGTTGGCCAAAATTTGCATTCCCTTCAAGTCTGTATGTCACTAACTGACCAGGATAATATTAGCAGTACTCATGACTAGTCATCATGAGAAATCAGATGCTTCATATCACATTACAATTGGTTCATACATCCTAGAAAACTGTTTACACTTGTCACTATTTCAAAATTACAGCACTTAGAACATCCACCACTGGAGGGACACATATTATCATGTTACGAATATATTTGTATTTTCATAAATGTACTTCAATATCTAATCACCTTGTAATTTCATGTACTTTATTGCAAGCATTTAAAAGCATTATCATGATACAGGATCTGTGGGCATCATCAGATTGCCAGAGGTGCCAGGGCTGAATGTCACCTGTTACAGGCAAACTCAGGTCTTGGGGCTTTGGGCTGTACTCCACTGGTTATTAGTTGTTCAGAATCACCGAGAATTGGCTCAGAAGTGAGGTGTGGAAGCTCAGCTGACATTTAGAGCAGGAAGTCCCTTGAGAAAAAAGGATTTTAGCGAACAAGGCTTCTAAATACAAATTTGTAGGGCACTATGCATGATGGCCAGTACAGCACAACCATGGCCAAGAATTCTGCAATTATGTACAGGATTATTGAAGCCTTGAAAATGAGGGTAATATTACCAATCTTTGCTAGAATTATTAGAATTTGCAACCACTTTTTCTAATAGAATCATGCTCTAGGGCATTGTTTTTACACTGATCTCATGTAAATGGAAACTTGTTCAAAAATAAACAAGTTTATTTCATGGATTCTAAATCAAAGGTTAAAAAATTTTCTCTTTTGAACAGATACTTCTCAAAAGTACCACTAAATACATGAAAGGTACCCAACATCATTAGTCATTAAAGATATACATTCTGAAACCACAATGAGACCCCTTGATCCACCTCCTAAGATAGTTCACTGAGCAAACATTCCTACCACGTAGCTACTACTATTATTCTTAATGATGCTCTGGAATTTATGAGGGCCCTTAAAACATCAAAACATCCTTGTGGTGATCATACTTTTTGATTTATCACTGAAGATTATAGAATTATCAGAAAACAGAAAAAGCATAGAACATGTAATAAGGCCTTGAGGTCTGGGGAGGGCTGAGCACCTGAGGTCACAGGACCCGGCAGAGATGGACAGATGATTAGGAACCTGAGACCACAATACTCAGCTGGAACCATCCCAACACGCTGCCTCAGGGGTGCTGTGTGCTCAAGGCTGGATGGAGAGTCAAGGACTAAGGTGACCATGGAGTGACTCCACCAAACCAGCTTCCAGCATCATGGTTTTCTGCCCTGCGTCTTTCTGCTTCTCAAGCCCTCCAATGTGCACGATGCACTGAAATAGGTCATCTGTGGACAGAATGTTGGCAAAACGCAACGCTGTGTCCAGGCCTCACCTTGGTGAAATTTGCTGATCTGTGATATATTGGGGAATCTGGTGTCCTTCCTCCTCTTCGCTTGCACATTCTCAGAAAACTGAGCCAAAAGCTCAGTTGTAGACTTTGTAGACATCCGGTGGGTTCACTCTCCAAATGGTCCTGGCAAATTGGACTTGCCAGAAGACATGACTGAAGGATTACTTTGAAATTTCAATCTCTGTGTCCTGGACAAATACGGAATCTAACGGAAATGCAGTGATTTGTTGTAAAAGTGAAGAGTGTGAATCTCTCACTAGCAAGTGGAACAATTAATCAAACCAGTTACCTGGCTCATGAGCAACAATGTCATACATTCCTATGTCATTGCTCCTGGGGATGGCACAATAATGCATCATTGCCCTGACTTGTCTCCTCCTTTTCGAGCTTTCATGAACAACTTAGCAGTGGCTGTTTTCTAGGAGTCTCAGAGGTACGTTGAACATTGTCATTCCAGCAGTTTCTTCTGTTACTCTTGTTAGTTAAAAAAAAAAAAAAAAAAACAAGTAATCATTATGAAAACCTTAGAAAGTACAGATAAGCAAGAATGGAAAAAACATGCAGCCGAAATCCCAGTCAACTTCCTTGTGGCCTCTTGAAGCCCATAGACAACTGGGATATAGTCACAAACACTGTGCTTTGGGTGGTGGCCTTTGTGCACCATAACACCCTTACCCCGTGTTCCGGATGAATGAACCGACGTTGGGAGAGGTCTGCAGCTCCTCTGGGCTGGGAAGCAGGCAGCCAGGATTGGATCTCAGGAGCTGTTACTCCAGACAAGGCAGCACGCACGGCTGGGCCAGACCAGGGATGGAAGGCTGGCCACCAGTAAGGATCATTAAAGAGAATTGCCAAGAACAACAGTCAGCGCTTCATGCTACAGTCCTGGGAACAGCAATCAAGGGACCACACTCCTCCCTGCCCGCCGCCCCCCCCCCACACACACACAAGGTCCTTACCCTAGGTACAGTCCCTAACCCTCTGCTACTGTGCCTACTTGAACGTTTCTGGGAAGTGTCTCCTGGGGTTGTGACTGTCAGTGACTTCTGGGGAGATCCTCTCTTCTCCCTGTAGGAACCACTACCCTCCTTCCTAGAAGAAGACCCCTTAATCTTGAGATAATTTTCTAGAGCAGATCCTGGGCTACAGTTGTCAGAGGTGAAGGGAAACCGTGTTTAGATGCTGAGGGGGCCTCTCCCCACCTGCAGACCTGGGTCATGTGTGAGGCAAGGGGAGTGGTACTTTTTGAAATGTCAGTGTTCATTTCCTGTTTGTGTCCCACTTCTAGGGACATGTCCCCTTCTCCACCAAGGACATCCTTGTCCCATGGACAATCAGGATTCAACGACAGGAATGCAAAGAGGAGAAAGAGTCACTGTTCAGCACTTGGCATTCCAGGAATTAGAATTCCTGAGTTGCCAAGGACGCTGAGAGCCAAACTTTTAAAGGAAAAAAAAAAATTTCTTAATCCCAGGGAGGGAGAATTCCTCCTATAAAGTCACTGTCATCAAGGAGTGAAGGGTACCTTGCCTAGTGGAGCAAGAGAAGGGAGAAGAGACTCACCATCACTGGGAGAAGGAGCAGGGGTTTCTGAAAGCCTGAGGGCTGTAACCCTTTTGCACTCATGCTGTGGGAGCCTGGTCTACAGAGGGTGGCCTCTGGGAGATCCCCAGGCACAGCCATTGGCAAGGATGTGGGCAGGTTCCACCTCCTGGGATTGTAAGGGCTGCAAACACAGGTTGTTTATAAAACCCCAGGACCCTTGCACAGCCATGGGGAGAAGGAGAGCCTCCAGGAATGAAAGAGACTAGATTTTGCACAGGTGGCTCTCAGCCACATTTATTTTAAGAAGAATAAAGGACCATGATAATTCTCCACGGCGTGGAGAGTAATTATGCCCTAAGTCTGGGTTACAGTCACTGATCCTGGAGTCCTGGATCGAGTCCCACTTCGGGCTCCCTGCTTGGGGCCTGCTTCTCCCCCTGTGTCTCTGCCAATCTCTCTATGTGTCTCTCATGAATTAGTAAATATAATCTTAAAAGAAAAAAAGAGAAAATGCCAGAGTCTCTCTTATAGGTTAGGACATTTTGGCTGCATCAGGCAGGTGCAGTCACCTATTAATTCCTCAGTCCTGGCTGGATCTCCTTCTCCACCCCCTCTCTCCTCCACCTGACAGGTGTGCATTCCTACTGCATAGGGGAGCTCCTGCAGGTAGAAGCACCACAATTTGCAGAGTCCACCTCCTTCCCCGGAGTCCCCAGTCCATCAGGGAGCCTGACCCCTCCTCCAGCCCAGTCTCACCCAGGTGGCCCTCCTAACCTGCCCATTTCTCACTCTCCCGTAGGTTTCACCAATGGGTGGACAGGGCTTCTGGTTTGCTTTGGGGTGAATTAGTGAACTTGTCAGACATCACACCCCACCCAGGGATTCATGCCAAACTGCCTGGATTCTTACTGACACGACAAGACAAGGCCTCAGGTCAGCGGTTCCCCAACCTCACTGCACACTGGAACCCCTGGGGTCTTTAAGAACCCCTGCTGCCTGCACGTGCCCACCCCCTCCTGGACACTCTGCCTCCCTCAGGCTGCTGGCCTCCCAGACATCGTGGTGGTCAGCGTGCTCAGGTGATCCAGCAGGCAGCAAGGTTCGGGAACCACTGTCCTAGTTGGAAGAAATCTGAACCTTGACTAATACTGTCTGCCTTTGGGGATCTCCTGGCCACAGCATTTCTCTCGGAGACCCCAGATCTGCACGTGACACAGGCAGAGGACATCAGTGACAAAGGTTACCTCCCATCAAGCCTCTGCAAGGATGAGAAAACCACCATCAACCAAATGCCCTCTGTTTGCCCAGCACTTTACAGTTTGCAAAAAACACTTTGTCCAAAGAGACACTACTCAGGCTCCCAGTAGAAACGCCTGATGGATGTATCTTGCAAGAATTTGCTTTGGCCAAGTTCAAAAAGGGTGTTGCCTGTGTTCTCCCCTAGGATTTTGATGGAATCTTGTCTCACATTTAGATCTTTCATCCATTATGGGTTTATCTTTGTGTAATGGTGTAAGAGAATGGTCTAGTTTCATTCTTCTGCATGTGGATGTCCAGTTTTCCCAGCACCATTTATTGAAGAGATTGTCTTTTTTCCAGTGGATAGTCTTTCCTCCTTTGTCGAATATTAGTTGACCATAGAGTTGAGGGTCCACTTCTGGATTCTCTATTCTGTTCCACTGATCTATGTGTCTGTTTTTGTGCCAGTACCACACTGTCTTGATGACCACAGCTTTGTAGTGCAACCTGAAATCTGGCATTGTGATGCCCCCAGCTCTGGTTTTCTTTTTTAATATTCCCCTGGCTATTCAGGGTTTTTTTCTTTTTTTTTTTTTTCAGGGTTTTTTTCTGATTCCACACAAATCTTAAGATGATTTGTTCCAACTCTCTGAAGAGAGTCCATGGTATTTTGATAGGGATTGCATTAAACGTGTAAATTGCCCTGGGTAACATTGACATTTTCATGATATTAATTCTTCCAATCCATGAGCAGGGAATATTTTTCCATCTCTTTGTGTCTTCCTCAATTTCTTTCAGAAGTGTTCTGTAGTTTTTAGGGTATAGATCCTTTACCTCTTTGGTTAGGTTTATTCCTAGGTATCTTATGCTTTTGGGTGCAATTGTAAATGGGATTGACTCCTTATTTTCTCTTTCTTCAGTCTCATTGTTAGTGTATAGAAATGCCACTGACTTCTGGGCATTGATTTTGTATCCTGCCATGCTACCAAATTGCTGTATGAGTTCTAGCAATCTTGGGGTGGAGTCTTTTGGGTTTTCTATGTAGAGTATCATGTCATCTGCAAAAAGGGAGAGTTGGACTTCTTCTTTGCCAATTTGAATGTCTTTTATTTCTTTTTGTTGCCTGATTGCTGAGGCTAGGACTTCTAGTACTATGTTGAATAGCAGTGGTGAGAGTGGACATCCCTGTCGTGTTCCTGATCTTAGGGGAAAGGCTCCCAGTGTTTCCCCACTGAGGATGATATTTGCTGTGGACTTTTTGTAGATGACTTTTAAGATGCTGAGGAATGTTCCCTCTATCCTTACACTCCGAAGAGTTTTGATCAGGAATGGATGCTGTATTTTGTCAAATGCTTTCTCTGCATGTATTGAGAGGATCATATGGTTCTTGGTTTTCTCTTGTTGATATGATCTATCACATTGATTGCTTTACTAGTGTTGAACCAGCCTTGCATCCTGGGGATAAATCCCACTTGGTCATGGTGAATAATCTTCATAATGTACTGTTGGATCCTATTGGCTAGTATCTTGTTGAGAATTTTTTGCATCTGTGTTAATCAGGGATATTGGTCTATAATTCTCCTTTTTGGTGGGGTCTTTGTCTGGTTTTGGAATTAAGGTGATGCTGGCCTCATAGAACGAAGTATTATTTATTATTATTGGAAGTATTCCATCTCTTTCCATCTTTCCCAACAGCTTTAGTAGAATAGGTATTGTTTCTTCTTTAAATGTTTGATAGAATTCCCCTGGGAAGCCAGATAGCCCTGGACTTTTGTGTCTTGGGAGGTTTTTGATGACTGCTTCAATTTCCTCTCTGCTTATTGGCCTGTTTTCTATTTCTTCCTGTTCCAGTTTTGGTAGTTTGTGCTTTTCCAGAAATGCGCCCATTTCTTCTAGATTGCCTGATTTATTGGCATATAGCTGTTCATTGTAAGTTTTTAAAATCGTTTGTAGTTCCTTGGTATTAGTGGTGATCTCTCCTTTTTCATTCGTGATTTTATTAATTTGAGTCTTTTCTCTTTTGTTTTTAATAAGGCTGGCTAATGGTATATCTATCTTATTAATTCTTTCAAAGAACCAACTCCTGGTTTTGTTGATCTGTTCCACAGTTCTTTGGGTCTCTATTTCATTGAGTTCTGCTCGAAGGCAAGGGAAACAAAAGCAAAAATGAAGTATTGGGGCTTAATCAAGATAAAAAGCTTCTGCACAGCAAAAGAAACAGTCAACGAAACTAAAAGACAACCTGCAGAATGGGAGAAGATATTTGCAAATGACATATCAGATAAAGGGCTAGTATCCAAGATCTGTAAATAACTTATTAAACTCAAAAAACAATCCAATCATGAAATGGGCAAAAGACATGAACAGAAATGTCACAGAGGAAGACATACACATAGCCAACAAGCACATGAGAAAATGCTCCACATCACTGCCATCAGGGAAATACACATCAAAACCACAATGAGATACCACCTCACACCAGTGAGAATGGGGACAAATAACAAGACAGGAAACAACAAATGTTGGAGAGGATGTGGAGAAAGGGGAACCCTCTTACACTGTTGGTGGGAATGTGACCTGGTGCAGCTACTCTGGAAAACTGTGTGGAGGTTCCTCAAAGAGTTAAAAATAGACCTGCCCTAAAACCCAGCAATTGCACTGCTGGGGATCTACCCCAAAGATACAGATGCAGTGAAACGCCAGGACACCTGCACCCCGATGTTTATAGCAGCAATGTCTACAATGGCCAAACTGTGGAAGGAGCCTCGGTGTACATCAAAAGATGAGTGGATAAAGAAGCTGTGGTCTATGTATACAATGGAATATTACTCAGCCATTAGGAACAACAAATACCCACCATTTGCTTCCACGAGATGGAACTGGAGGGTATTATGCTGAGTGAAGTAAGTCAGTTAGAGAAGGACGAACATTATATGGTCTCATTCATTTGGGGAATATAAAAAATAGTAAAAGGGAATAAAGGGGAAGGAGAGAAAATGTGTGGGAAATATCAGAAGGGTGACAAAACATGAGAGACACCTAAGTCTGGGAAACGAACAAGGGGTAGTGGAAGGGGAGGTGGGCGGGGGGTGGGGTGACTGGGTGACGGGCACTGGGAGGGCACTTCGTAGGATGAGCATGGGTGTTATGCTATATGTTGGGAAATTTAACTCCAATAAAAAAATGATGATGTTGGAAACTAAAAAAAAAAAAAGAAAAAGAAAAGAAGGAAGAAAAAGAAAGAAGAAAGAAGAAGAAAAGAAAGAAAGAAAGAAAGAAAGAAAGAAAGAAAGAAAGAAAGAAAGAAGAAGAAAGAAAGAAAGAAAGAAAGAAAGAAAGAAAGAAAGAAGAAAGAAAGAAAGAAAAGAAAGAAAGAAAAAGAAAGAAAGAAAGAAAGAAAGAAAGAAAGAAAGAAAGAAAGAAAGAAAGAAAGAAAGAAAGAAAGAAGGAAAGAAAGAAAGAAAGAAAGAAAGAAAGGCCAGCCGGGAGAGTGGAGAGTTTGACCTTTGGAGTCAGAAGGACGAGGTGTAAGGCCTGAGTCTACCCCTCCCCAGCTGTGAGTCAGTCACTCGGCCTCCTGGCATCTGGCTCCTCCAACTGCAAGGCGAAACGGGTGCCCTCACCACACAGGGTCTTGAGCAGATTAGAGAAAACCAAACATAAAGAACCAGCAAAGCACCAGGCGTGGAAAAGCAAGCAGCAGGAATTATGAATAGCGTGCTGAGAATTTCCCAAACTCCCTGGTCTTCTGTCCAAGAGGGAACAGGGTCGGAGCTGGATGTTTGCATTCTGGCCTTGCCCTCCCCTGTGCCCTGGAGCCAGGTGCCGACTCCCTGGTAGCTTGTCACGAGGAGCCAGCAGCACCTGCAGAGAAGGCCACGACAATGGATTTATTGGTAATTCTAACTCTGTCACTGGAGGAAAACACCAGAATAAAATTTATATTTTGGGGTGTGTGGGACTTCCTGTCCTTGCTGGACATGAGGACCCTAAGCAGCTCAGGTCCTAGCCTCCCCTCCCACATCCACTGTGAAATCAAAAACTGTCTTTACACATTTCCTGACAGCCCTGGGGGGAGCCACCTGCCCTGAGACCCCCTCATGTGGATCCTAAACACATCCCTGGGGAGAAGCCTGTATCTGCACAGCAGGGGGGTGGCCTTAGATTGCCTTGTCATGCCCTAGGATTGCCAGTGGGCCAGATTAGCAACAGAAATGCCCCCTTGTTTTCATGTCTAATTTTTTGATGAGCCTAGGGACATGTTTTTAAAGAAAGTTTGCTGGGGAGCCATGGGCTTCCTGTTCCAGAAATATCATGACAGTCCTCTTGTTGACGTGCAGGGGGCAGCAGAGCACAGGCTGGAGCTGAGTGGGGGTCCTGGGGTCCTTAGCACACATTTATGTATTTATATTATTTTTTATATTTTTATTATTTATAAATATATATTGTTAACATATATTCATATATATAGAAAAAAGAAGAAGGAATTCCTCTCTATGGATTTCATGGCCAGTGCTGTTTTCATGGAAAGACACCTCCTGTTGCTCTTGTGTCGACGTCTGTGTGCTTGTCCACGTGGCACCTGCAAACTGTCCCCCTGCATCATATCCCCACCATCTCAGGTAGAAGGTGACACAGCTGTAGGGAAGGGAGGCCTGTGGGGGGACTCAGAAGACCTCCGACTCATGGTCTGTGGCAGTCTGTTGTCATTTGTGCTTAGCAGAGGATTTTCACCTGTAAATCCTGGTTCAGTAACTCCTATCTGTCAAGTCTAACAAAGAGGATAAGAAGCAAGATTTCCTGCAGTGATTTTAAATTGTGATAGATCTATAAGCTGATATGAGGGAACGTGTCCTCATTCTTCTGTCCTGCGAAGCATGGAATTTTAATGTTCGATCATCTATCACTTGTCGATCCACATGCAGTAAGTGCATACATGTATATTAATAGAGTTATTTTTCCTTAATCTGTAAGATATAGTCAATAAGGCTTTCCTTTTCTTTTTTGTTTTTTTCTTTTTATTTTTTAAAAACATTACTTGTTTCATTAGTTTGTTGGACTAATTAAATTCAAAAGGAATCCTTTTCCTCTGTTTCATTTTCATCCATCAGTACCCACAGAGCAGGGCAAACCAAACAGAGGCCTAGAAAGTCAGGGAACCTAAACTCCCATGTGGAAACACCCAGCTTCCTGGGGTGGGGGTGTTATTACTAAAATTGTGGATGGTATAGGGAAGTGGGAAGAGCCCAAATGGTTTTCACATTTGTTCTCACTTGAGGAAAGGTGTCCCTTCCATTGTCCTTGCGTGTCCCACACATACATGGAATCCTTGGGTCCCGCCCAGGCACACGGGGAGCTTTCTCTGTCTTGTACAGGGGTGCGGGGAGCAACCCACAGGAGGGAGAGAAAACCTACCTCAGAAGATGCAGAGCCCCTGCCCTTCCCTCGAGACAGAGCCCCCGGCTGCAGGCCATCGCCAGAAATGCCAGCTCTGACCTGCATGGTAGCGCTGAGTGACAAAACCTGCATTTAGTAAAATCTCAAGACAGTTTTGGAAAAAGAAGAAAAAAGATGAGAAGGAAAAAGAGTGAAATGGTAATGGTGATTTTCTCTGTGGAGCTGGGAATGCAGTTCATTTCTGTTTTGCCCAAATCACCCACAGTAATCTATGATATTATGATGAGAAAAAGAAATATAAGTGAAACAAAGCTAAAAGCTACACATAGTCACGCCTGGAAAGGGCGGCACTGAGACTAAGGCAGTGGTTGCCACTGTTGTCTTGCGTCACTTCACTTCACTAAATGGTCCTGATGGTCACTTTACTCTCCCCTGCTTCAAAGAGAGCGACACAGGGGAGGGACGTGGCCCCAGGCACTGGAACCCAGAGGTTGGTCTGGCAGCATCTGCGTGTAAAATCCCAGAGAAGGATCTGGTCCCACGTGGGTCCCGGGGTGGGACAGGAGGGAGGGGAGATGGAGTCTGTGATGGCCTGGACCCGGGGACCCAGGGACGAGATTGAGGCAGGAGCCTTTCTCTCTAAGAAAGATGTTCTGGTAACAGGGGAAAGGGGCAGAGGGAGGATGCTGGGCAAAGAAAAGCAAAGCACTGCCAGAGTCTTTATGCTCTGGTGCTGGGATTGGCACATGCAGGTGCTGGGATTGGCACAGGTTCACAAGATGTGGGCCCACCTGGGCTCCTGAAATGTTGAAGCCATGGTAGGAATCGGTACAACCCAAATGTGAAGGGCTCGAGGACCACGGAGCTCACTGCCCCCACCTGGGAAAGGCCGTGGGGGGCATGCTAGGGAGCCTTTGGGGTCTTGAGAGCATGCACCCAGGTGAGGCTGGAACTGCCTGGCAAAGTCCCACCATGGCCACGGCCTCCACCTGCTGCAGGAGGGAAGACAGCAGAACACCGCTCACCTCCTGCGGCCACAGAGACTCAGATGGTGCAAGGTCCTAGGAGCCAGAAAGACAAGCCTCTCATGGGACCCTTTTTCTTAGTGTCACAGTGACGTGCACTTGGGAACATGCCCCTCACCCCTCTGGGTTGTGCTGCCTCTTGGTACAAAGCCCACTGCTGGGCTCCCTTTGGTGCCTGAGGTCTCCACACAGAGAAGAGCGTCCCAGGGACCGAAGCCTCTATGGCCTGGGCTGGAGGCCACTGGGGGAGTCTGACTGGCTCCAACTCTGGATGGCACTTTTTGAAAAAGAATCAAAATTGAAGGCGGAGGTTTGGGTGCACGGTTAGCAGAAAGGGGCTTAATCACAACTATAGGATTCCCTGAAATGACAAAACCACATTCGGCTCCATCGATGTCCAGAGTCCACGTGTATCTTACTAAACCTTGATGGGGGCAGCCCCAGTGGTACAGCGGTTTAGTGCCGCCTGCAGCCCAGGGTGTGATCCTGGAGACCGGGGATCGAGTCCCATGTCGGGCTCCCTGCATGGAGCCTGCTTCTCCTTCTGTCTGTGTCTCTGCCTCTCTCTCTCTCTCTCTCTCTCTCTCTTTCTCTGTGTGTTTCTCATAAATAAATTTTAAAAAATCTTTAAAAAAAATAATAAACCTTGATGGTGTGACCCTAGAAAAACCTCTCCAAAGTGAAGGGCTGACCTAGCTCCAAAGTGAAGGGCTGACCTAGCGGCTACGTGCCTGTCAGGAGGTAAGGTTGAGAGGTGACCACCTCTGAGCTTACAGTGAACATCTGTAGTGAAGGGTTAAATATCTCCAGTTTTGTAGATGAAGACGTTCTGTCGCCGCATGGTGGTGGCAGTGCACAGCCTTGTGGGCGAGCTTGCTGCCCCTGCACTGTAAAGGTAAATATGGCTAAAATGAACAATTTTTTATATAAAAACAATTAGTTAACATATAGTGTATTATTAGTTTCAGAGGTAGAGTCTGTGATTCATCAGATGCATAGAACACCCAGTGTTCATCCAGGTATCCTTTTTTTTTTTTTAAGATTTTATTTATTTATTTTTTCATGGCAGAGAGACAGAGGGAGAAGGAGGCTCCCCGCAAATCTGGAACCTGAGACCAGGATCACCCCCTGAGCCAAAGGCAGATAGATGCTCAACTGCTGAGCCACCCAGGCATCCCCCAGGTGCCCTCCTTAATGTTCGTCACCTAGATACCCCATCCCCCACCCCTCCCCTCCGGCCACACTCAGTTTGTTTCACACTCAGTTTGTTTCAGAGAATTGTATGGTTTGTCTCCCTCTCTGCTTATGTATTATTTTAATTTTCCCTCTCTACCTCTAGGCTCCTGTTTTGTTCCTTAAATTCCACATATGAGTGAAACCCTATGATAACGGTCTTATTCTGATTTACATATTTGGCTTAGCATAATACCCTCTAGTTCCATCCACATTATTGCAAATGGCAAGATTTCAATTTTTTGATGGCTGAGTAGGATCCATTGTGTATTTATACCATATCTTCTTTACCCATCCATCAATGCACATCTGTGCTCTTTCCATAGTTTAGCTACTGTGGACATTGCAGCTATAAATATTGGGGTACAGGTGCTATTTTGGATCAATGCATTTGTATCTGGGATATATACTTAGTAGTGCAACTGCTGAGGAACCTCCACACTGTTTCCCAGAGAGGCTGCACCAGCTTGCATTCCCACCAACAGTGTGAGAGGGTTCCCCTTTTTCTAAATTCTTGCCAACATTTGTTGTTTCTTATCTTGTCAATTTTAGCAATTTTGACCAGTGTGAAGTGGTATCTCGTTGTGGTTTTGATCTGTATTTCCCCGATGGCAAGTGATATTGAGCTTTTTTTCATGTGTCTGTTCGCCATCTAGATGTCTTCTTTGGAGAAATATCTGTTCATGTCTTCTGGCCATTTCTTGATTGGCTTATTTTTTTCTTTATGTATCGAGTTCCATAAGTTCTTCATAGATTTTAGATACTAGCCCCTTATCTGATATGTCATTCGCAAATATCTTCTCCCACTCTGCAGGTTGCCTTTTGTTTTTGTCAAATGTTTCCTTTGCTGTGAAATAGCTTTTTATATTGATGAAGTCCCAATACTTCATTTTTGCCTTTGTTTCCCTTGCCTTTGGAGATGTGTCTAGCAAGAAGTTGCTGTGGCTGAGGTTGAAAAGGCTGCTGCCTGTGTTTTCCTCTAGGATTTTGATGGATCCCTGTCTCACATTTACATCTTTCACCCACTTTGAGTTTATGTTTGTGTATTATGTAAGAAAGTGGTCCAGTTTCATTCTTCTGCACGTGGCTGTCCAATTTTCCCAGCACCATTTGTTGAAGAGACTGTCCTTTCTCCAGTGGATATTCTTTCCTGCTTTGTCTGAGATGAGTTGACCATAGAGCTGAGGGTCCATTTCTGGGTTCCACTGACCTATGTGTCTGTTTTTGTGCCAGTACCACACTGTCTGATGATTACAGCTTTGTAATATAGCTTGAAATCCAGATTGTGATGCCACCTGCCTTGGTTTTCTTTTTCAACAGTTCTTTGGCTATTCAGGGTGTTTTCTGCTTCTGTGTAAATTTTAGGATTATTTGTTCCAGCTCTGTGAAAAAAAGTTGATGGTATTTTGACAGGAATTGCATTGAATGTATAGATTGCCCTGGGTAGCATAGACATTTTAACAATATTTGTTTTTCCAATTCATGAGCATAGAAAGTTTTTCCATTTATTCATATCTTCCTCAATTTCCTTTGTAAGTGCTCTATTATTTTCAGAATACAAATCCTTTACCTCTTTGGTTAGGTTTATTCCTAGGTAACGTATGGTTTTTGGTGCAGCAATAATGGGATGGATTCCTTAATTTCTTTTTCTCCAATCTCATCATTAGTGTATAGAAATGCAACTGATTTCTGTACATTGACTTTATATCCTGCCACTTTGCTGAATTCCTGTATGAGATCTAGGAATTTTTGGATAGAGTCTTTTGGGTTTTCCACATAAAGTATGTCATCTGCAAAAAGCAGGAGTTTGACTTCTTTGCCAATTCAGATGCCTTTTATTTCTTTTTCCTGTCTGATTGCTGAGGCCAGGACTTCTAGTACTATGTTGAATAGCAGTAGTGAGAGTGGACATCCCTGTCGTGTTCCTGACCTTAGGGGAAAAACTCTCAGTTATTCCCCATTGAGAATGATATTCTCTGTGGGCTTTTCATAGATTACTTTTAAGATACTGAGATATGTTCTCTCTACCCCTACACTTTGGAGAGTTTTAATCAAGAAAGGATGCTGTACTGTGTCAAATGCTTTTTTTCTGCATCAGTTGAGAGGATCATTTGGTTCTTGTCCTTTCTTTTATTAATGTGGCATATCACACTGAGTGATTTGCAGATGTTGAACCACCCTTGCAGCCCAGGAATAAATCCCACTTGATCATGGTGAATAATCCTCTTAATATACTGTTGGATCCTATTTGCTAGTATCTTGGTGAGAATTTTGGCATCCATGTTCATCAGGGATATTGGTCTGTAATTCTTTTTGGTGGGGTCTTTATCTTGTTTGGGGATCAAGATAATGCTGACCTCACAGAAAGAGTTTGGAAGTTTTCCTTCAATTTCTATTTTTTGAAACAGCTTCAGAAGAATAGGTATTAATTCTTTTTTAGAGGTTTGGTGAATTCCCCTGGGAAGCCATCAGGACCTGGAATCTTGATTTTTTGGGAGATTTTTTTATTATCGCTTCAATTTCCTTGCTAGTTATGGGTCTAGTCAGGTTTTCTATTTCTTCCAATTTCAGGTTTGGTAGTTTACATGTTTCTAGGAATGCATCCATTTCTTCCAGATTGCCTAATTTGGTGGCATATGGTCACTCATACTATGTTCTTAAAATTATTTGTATTTCTTTGGTGCTGATTGTGATCTCTCTTCTTTCATTCATGATTTTATTTATTTAGGTATTTTCTCTTTTGTTTCTTATAAGTCTGACTAGGGGTTTATTCATCTTATTAATTCTTTCAATGCACCAGCTCCTAGTTTCATTGATCTGTTCTACTCTTCTTTTTGTTTCTATTTCACTGATTTCTGCTCTAATCTTTATTATTTCTCTTCCTGTTGGGTTTAAGTTTTATTGGCTGTTCTTTTTCCATCTCGTTTAGGAGTAAGGTTAGTCTGTGTAGTTGAGACTTCTCTTGTTTCTTGAGAAAGAACTATATTACTATATACTTCCCTCTTAGGACCACTTTTGCTGCATCTCAAAGGTTCTTAACTATTGTGTTTTCATTTCATTTGCTTCCATGATTTTTTTTAAGTTCTTCTTTAATTTCCTAGTTGACCCATTCATTTTTTAGTAGGTTGCTCTTTAACCT
Source organism: Canis aureus (assembly GCF_053574225.1). Classification (NCBI taxonomy): domain Eukaryota; kingdom Metazoa; phylum Chordata; class Mammalia; order Carnivora; family Canidae; genus Canis; species Canis aureus. Next base: position 72,712,712 of record NC_135611.1, on the reverse strand, counting down.
CCAAGTATTTGAGTTCCTTTCAAATTTCATCCTGTGACTGAGTTCCAGTTTCAAAGCATCAGAAATGAAAAAAGCAAAGCATTCCCTGAAAATATGCAGGGAATAATCCTAGTCTTTTGGTACTGGTTGAGATCTGATTTGTGACCCAGTATGTGATCTATTCTAGAGAATATTATATATCTTCTCTACCAAGAAGAATGGGTATTCTGTTGCTTTAGGATGGAATGCTCTGAATATATCTGTGAAGTCCATCTGGTCCAATGTGTCATTCAAAGTTTTTGTTTCCTTCTTGATTTTCAGCTTAGGTGATCTGCCCATTGCTGTGAGGGGGGTGTTATAGTCCCCTAGTATAATTGTAGCATTATCAATGTGTTTCTTTAATTTTGTTATTCATTGGTTTATATAATTGGCTGCTCCCAAGTTAGGGGCATAAATATTTACAATTCTTAGATCTTCTTGTTGGATAGAACCCTTTAAGTGTGATATAGTGTCCTTCCTCATCTCTTATACAGTTTTTGGTTTAAAATCTAATTTGTCTGCTCTAAGGATTGCTTCCCCAGTTTTCTTCTGATGACCATTAGCATGATAAATGGTTCTCCATCCCCTCTTTGGGAGAATCTTTGGGTCTAAAATGAGTCTCCTGTAAATAGCATATAGGTAGGTCTTGCTTTTTTTATCCAATCTGATACCCTGTATCTTTTGATTGGAGCATTTAACACATTTATATTTAGAGTAACTACTGAAAGACATGAATTATGTGCCATTGTATTACCTGTAAAGTCCCTGTTTCTGTATATCATCTCTGTTCCCTTCTGGTCTATGCTGCTTTGGGGCTCTCTCCTCACTCACAGGATCCCCTTTAATATTTCTTGCAGGGCTGGTTTAATGATTACAAATTATTTTAGTTTCTGTTTGTCCTGGGAGCTTTTTTATCTCTCCTTCTATTTTGAATGACAACCTTACTGGTTTAAATATTCTTGGCTGCATCATATATCTCACTTAGCACCCTGAATATATCATGCCAGTCCTCTCTGGCCTGCCAGGTCTCTGTGGAGAGGTCTTCTGCCAGTCTAATGTTTCCACCCTTGTGGGTTTAAGAGCTCTTGTCTGAAACTGCTTGCAAGATTTTCTCTTTATCTCTGAAATTTGCAAGCTTCATTATTATAGTCTGGCTGTTGATCTATTTTTATTGATTTTAGGGGAGGGTGGGGTGGCTCTCTGTGCCTCCTGAACTTGGGTGTTTATTTCCTTTCCCAGATTAGGGAAGTTCTCAGCTATAATTTGTTCTAATAGGCCTTCTGCCTCTCTGTCTTTTCTGATCTTCCAGGATATTCAAATATTATTGCACTTTATGCTATCACTCATCTTTCAAAGTCCCCCCTCAGCATCCAATAGTTGTTTTTCTCTTTTTCTCAGCTTCCTTACTTTCCATCATTTTATCTTCTGTATCACTGACTCTCTCTTCTGCCTCGCTTACCCTAGCAGTTAGAGCCTCCATTTCTTTTTTTTACTGCATCTCAGTAATGACATTTTTAACTTCAGCCTGTTTAGGTTCTAGTTCTTTTATTTCTAAGATTCTCTAGTGTCTTTTATGCTTTTTTCAACCCGGGTGATTATCTTTGTAATCGTTATTTTAAATTCTAGCTCTGGCATCTTACTTATATCTATATCAATTAAATCTATGGCAGAGAGTATTACCTCTGGTTCTTTCTTCGGTTGTGAATTTCTCCTTCTCGTCATTTTGTCCAAAAAGGACAGACAGAGAAAGAGGAGCGCATGGGTGGCTCAGTGGTTGAGTGTCTGCCTTTGGCTCACATCGTGATCCCTAGGTCTGAGGATGGAGTCCTGCATCAGGCTCCCCACAGGGAGCCTGTTTCTCCCTCTGCCTGTGTCTCTCCCTCTCTCTGTGTGTCTCTCATGAGTAAGTAAATAAAATCTTTAAATTAAAAAAAAAAAAAAGGAAAGAAAGAAAGAGAAAGAAAAAAACAGCAAAAACAGCAATAATAAAATCAACAACAACAATAACTTTAGGAAGTGACTCTGGTGCATGCTTTATATACTCTGCGGTTGTGTTTTGGCTGCTCTTTCGGGCTGGTCCTTCCTCCTTGTTTGTAGTGGGAAGTGTTTGGTCCTTTAAGTAGATATGCTTTTAGTAGCTTGTGAAGTTAAGCCGGAAGCTCATGTTCTGGAGCTTTCTTTAATCAGCAGACTTGGTATATGTTGGGGTTGTGTTTGTCTCCTGGGGGGGTTCACAAGCTGACTTGCCCTCGGAAGGACACACCTGCAGGCCAGGGGGCGGGACTGCGGGCAGAGGATTCCAGCCTCCACTGGAGGCACCGTGTGTCTCCCTGGGGTCCGACTGTGCTGGTGGCCGGTGGTGGTGGAGGAGATGGAATTTGGCGTCACTTTGTCCCTTCGTCCCCCGGGGAGGCAGAAGTCCCGGCAGCTGCTGCCCTGCGGTCCTCCCAGAAAAGTGCGCAAGCTCGGGCGGCCCAGGACCTCGTCACTTCCCTGCCCTAGCCTGTCTGTGTCGGGGTCATCAGGTCCCCAGAGCCACAGGTCTCCTGAATTCCAATTCCGGCCGGAAGCTGGGATTCAGAGCTCCGAGTGCGCCCACCGCGGCCCTGGCGGGAAGGCTCGGGCCGCCCGCAGCCGCCGCGCCTGAAAAGCCTTCACGGGCACCTGCGCCGAGGCTGACAGTAACGCTCCGCGAAGAGCTGGAGCCGGCGGCCACCGAGTGCATTTGACTCGGTCCCCTACCGCCTCTGTGTTGGAAGCAGGCTGGCCGCTCCGGGGGCCGCGCAGCCCCGGCCCGCGCCCAGCCAGGCCCAGCCAGGCCCAGCCAAGCGCCTGGCGCCCCCCTCCGACCCGGCTGCGCGCCTCGCCTCCGCGGCTCCCGGCCGGCCCTTCGTCTGCAGAGGACAAGCACGCCGCTCCAAGGCCCTCCAGAAAAGGGAGCAGCCTTTCCCTGAGCAAAACCCGGGGATCCACTCGCCACCGATGCCGACTTTCTCCCTCTTCCTGACTTGGCTCCGAGAACCAGACTTCCTCCCTTTCGGGCCTCGCGGCTTCCCAATCCCCCGGTTCAGGGCTGCGAACTTTGCTTCTGCCAGAATCACTTGCTCCAAATATGCAGATTGTTTCTGTACTCTTCCCATCTTGCTCCTGATTTTTCAAACAGGTGAAGGTTGGTCTGGTTGTACTGGAAGAACAAAGCAAGTTCAAGGTGCCCCTACTACTCCACTGTCTTGGAACCACGAGGTTCAAATTTTAAAAGAACCGAAACAAATTCTTAAGTGATCTCTAAACTTTTGCCCACAAGTCTGTGGTGGCCGATTCCCTGGCCGACACACTTGGTACTATAACCCTATTAGCTGCTGTTCACGAGAGAAGACAGGTCAAAGTTGTTCTTTCCACATGTGGGTTTTTATTTTGAGCCCTTCACACCCAGCACAGAATTGCCTCTGGCTTCAAGAGCTGCGAGGAGCACTTTGCTGTGATCTTCTCGGTGTGATTTAAGAGCTTTGCCTTTTGTTACCCATCACCACTGTTTATAATTATTATTCACTCAAGGCCCTTAATAAAAAGGACAAGACAAAGACAAGGCAGTTTTCAGGGTCAAACCCACTACCTGCCTGCCTGGCTTTTCTGTACACAGGTGAGGTACTCCTGCACATCATCCGGGGACCCCAGAATGAGGGGGACTCGTTGGTGAATGGTCTCTGGCTTCACATCCAGCACGGGCTGAGTGCCTGTGGTCGCCAGGCCTCCAGCCTGCTCTATGATATAGGCCACGGGATTGCACTCATACAGGAGCCGGAGCTGTGGGAGAAACAGAGTCAGGTGGACAAGCTCTGCAAGTTGCCAGATATCCCAAGCCATGCCCCTTTTAAAGGTCAACAGGGAATTGCAGCTACTGAACTTCTGGTTTGTTAGCCCAAATGCAACGGACACCCCAGCAGAGTGAGCTTCCAGAAGTCAGGACCCCCCAGAAGCCCAGGCGCATCAGATGATGTTCATCGCCATGTCTTTGGGGCACCACTGGTTAGTATCTACTGTCTTGTGACCTCTGTGTTTACAAGAGACCTGCCTCCTCCCCCTGAGAATATGGGATCCAGATACTTGTTTGCTGTTGGCTCAGCAGTGAGGCAAACTGACTCTGAGGCCTGGTCAGGAGCCTCTGTATGTGAGGCCTTAGGGCTAGGAGGAAGTCCAGCTTGGATGGGATGGAAGGTCACCTGGAGAGTACGGGGTAGCCTCTTAGGATAACTTCCCATCCAAGATCGTGTGGAGGAATCCCATACCTCAAGTGTCAGCATGACTAGGTAGTTTGTTGGGGTTGAAATGGCCTTTTCTCGTGGCCACTGAGACTGAGTTAACGTCCACTGCTTGCACTCCCACGGCATCCTGCACGTCCTTCTGCATGCGTTTGTCACACTGAGGTTGGTTTCATATCTGCCTTCCTCCTTACATGCTCACCCTTGAGGGCAGGGACAGAGTCTGTCTTGGCAGATCACTGTGGCACCTCCCCTCCCAGTACTGTCTGATGCAGGAGACAAGGCTCCTGTGTCCCTCGCCCATGGCCTCCCAGTGGAAGGCAGAAATGGGCGGGGTGTGGAGGGTCAAGTCAGCCTGTGCCCTGCTTGCTACATTGGACCCGTGGACACAGGGCCAAGCCTATCCTGAGGAAAGACTACCTTTTCTAAGAGGTACCATAGGAACTAGCAGGTGTCTGCCCTGTACCCAGTGAGTCCTTGGGGAATTGAATTGAAATGGGCTGGACCCAAAGGCTTTTTTAGGTCTCTTTCTCTGTGTTGTCATTCCCTCCTCACCACCCCCACCCCACCACCAGACACCCACATACATCACATCAGATTCAGAGTGACAGTCTAGCTGCACGTTCTAACTCAATATCATATTATCTTCTCCTTCCTGCCCCAAAAGCTGCAAAAGCTGTGCAAAACCTGTTTTTTTTTTTAAATTTTTATTTATTTATGATAGTCACACACACACACACAGAGGCAGAGAGAGGCAGAGACATAGGCAGAGGGAGAAGCAGGCTCCATGCACCGGGAGCCCAACGTGGGATTCGATCCCAGATCTCCAGGATCGCGCCCTGGGCCAAAGGCAGGCGCCAAACCGCTGCGCTACCCAGGGATCCCCCAAAACCTGTATTGAAAAGAAAACAAGCTCCTTTCTGTAATCGGCTTACAAAATGGTGAAGCCAGCTCTCTGCAGCCTTTTTTTCTTTGCTTCAAATCCATTCTGAAGATCATTGGAAACTACTTTGAGAAGCAGTCAAATCTTGCTGATTTTTGAATTATTGTTATTTCATGGTGGGAAGCAAAATGTCTCTGGTCTAGGTTGGAGAGCCAGGTATTCAGGAGAAAGTAAGTCAAGACTCCAGGGGGCCATTTACTGCCATTTTGGTAAAACAGTGTACACTACCCTTACTCTAGACCTCCAGCTCTTGGAGTAATGGGTATCCTGGCAAGTGCAAAGAAGCCCCACTGGGTGTGGACACAATTGGATCTGCGAGTTTTGTCCCTGATCATCCACAGGAGGGACACTGGAGGCCAATTGGTCCTGCACAGCTACCTAACAGCTTGTAGCACTCCACTCTTTCCTCTCCTTTTCCTTGCTCTGGGCACTTGAGGATAGGGGATTTGGGATGTTTGACAATAAAGCCTCCGATTGTCACCAAGTAGCCTTTGTTTGTACCATTTTGATTCAGATACTTAAGAAAAAAAGTACAGCATCTTCACATAAAATTTGTCTTTGAGCCAAGGTTACCCTTCACCTAAAGTTGTTCTTGTAGTAAATTCATCTTAAAACACAACATGCAGGTCTTCATGTTACTTTGGCCTGCAGCCCACGTGATCTACTTTTTTCTGCAACTAAATCTAAACAGATAAACAGAGACAAGCACACACAGGAGAAAAGGCATACACAATCACCCCACCCCAAAAACACACAGCAAGGATGCCTGGGTGGCTCAGCGGTTGAGCATCTGCCTTTGGCTCAGGGCGTGATCCTGGAGTCCCAGGACTGAGTCCCACATCGAGCTCCTGCAGGGAGCCTCCTTCTCCCTTTGCCTGTGTCTCTGCCTCTCTGTCTCTCTCTCTGTCTCTCTCTGTCTCTCATGAATAAATAAATAAAATATTAAAACAAAAAAACACAGCAATGCCCACACAGATACCAGGAAAGCTAAAACACAGAGTTCAGGAACCAATGTACTTTCAACAGGGATGGCGGGGATGGTGCTATGAATATAGATCTACATGGAATTATATGTGCTTATGGAAATGTCCATGTAACTATATGTGCATATTTTCTGACTCATCTTAAATCATTTTAACAATTAGTAACAAATAGCCTAACCTTTTCTGTGTTGGAACTTAGTAGACAGCACTCCCTCATTTTCTAAATCTTATTTAATACCCTGTGCCAGTATCTTTTATGCAGAATTGTCTGTAACTCTTACTTCTAAAGGTTATGATAGGGAACCCTGGGTGGCGCAGCGGTTTAGTGCCTGCCTTTGGCCCAGGGCGTGATCCTGGAGACCCGGGATCGAATCTCACGTCGGGCTCCCGGTGCATGGAGCCTGCTTCTCCCTCTGCTTGTGTCTCTGCCTCTCTCTCTCTCTCTCTCTCTCTCTCTCTCTGTGACTATCATAAATAAATAAAAATTTTTAAAAAATTTAAGAAAAAATAAAGGTTATGATATACCTGAGCTAAATATTCACATGAAGAGAAACTCCTGATACACCAATCTGCATATTAAAAATCTTCCCTCTGGTCTCATGTGCTCTTAGATTTCTTATCATGGCTTTGAAACTGTCATTCCAGTAATTCAAATTGCACATCCTGGGAGACAAATACACATGTGGCCAGTTGTTGGTATATGTGAGAGTGTATTAGATCTTTGTTTTGATTTTTTTACTTAATGATCTCTGTGATTGGTGAAAAAATCAGACATGTTTCCATGGGAGGGTCTATTCAAGATAAATGCATTTGGGTCATAAGATTCCCATCTGATAATATAAGTATTTTGGGGTTTGGGTCATAAAGTTGCAATAAGACTTTCCAGGAACTACCTTCCCAGAAGTATTGAATAAGTTCTGACCAAAAGTTCTTATTCTGGAGTTTGGGAACTCTCCAGAGGATTCATGGGTAAACTTCAAGTCATCTGTGAACCCCCTAAAAACATATGTAATATATCTGTTTATGTGCATTTCTTTCCCCTGGGAAGTGGATCCATACCTTCTGTTAGATTCTCAAATGGTCTATAACCCAGAATCAGGTGGTGCTGAAGCTACAGGCACAGCATGTAGAAGGTGGTAAATGACCACAGCTGACACATGGTGAATGATGGGCATGAGGCCAAGGAATGTGAAGGGTAGTGAAAATTGCCAATAACAACTTCAGCCTCTACTACAGCCTCAAAATTTATTAATAGGAAATATAGCTCATTTTTCTTCCACCTACCCACTCACAAACTGCTGTGAAGAGGTCAGAGCAGTAGCCAAAAAGCAGGCATGAAGAGAAAGGGTACTCCAACTGGCTTACTGACGGATACAGCCTATGGACAAAAAAGAATTACCTTGCCCTTCGGACTTTTCTGGTTCGCTGGATACAGGAAGACTCCTCCATAGACCAGGGTACGGTGTACATCAGCCACCATAGAGCCCACATACCGGGCCCCATAGGGAGCACTGCCATCCTAGAAGGCAGAAAGAGAAGAGGCAAGATGCTCACCTAGATTAGATACTTGTTAACCACATATCTTAAGAGATTGGCAAAGCAAAAGAAATTAACAGTCTTCTAAGGAAAGGAGACATTGGCAGCATTTAGGATGGGATTAGACAAGCAAGAGATAGTCACCCAACAAAAAAGAATTGAATTGCAATAAAAGCAGGCACTATAGGTGATTCCAAACCCTGAATATTAGATGGAATACAAAACCTGCCAATTACTCTCCTAGGTAATAATATGAGTAGCACTGAACAGAAATCTTGTGTAAACTCAGCTCAATAAATAATTTTTCAGTATCTTATTTCTGCCTGGCATCAGGCCAGGCCCTGAGGATGCCAAAATCAGAAAGACAGTCTCTGCCCCAAGGAACTCACCAACTGAAGGGGAAGACTAGCATATATAAATGAGTAAGATTTCAAAACACAGAGTTCAGGGTTCAGGAACCAATGGTACTTTCAACAGGGATGGTGGGGATGGTGCTATGAATATAGATCTACATGGAATTATATGTGCCTATGGAAATGTCTATGAAACTAACTATGCGTGCATATTTTCTGACTCATTTTAAATCATTTTAACAATTAGTAACAAATAGCCTAACCTTTTCTGTGTTGGAACTTAGTAGACAGCACTTCCTCATTTTCTAGATCTTATTTAATACCCTGTGCCAGTATCTCTTATGCAGAATTGTCTGTGACTCTTACAATTAAAAAATAAATGAATTTAAAATTTTATGATAAAAAGATGAATAACCCAATTTTTAAAATAGACCAAAAACTTACCTTATACCACATGACAAATACACTCAAAGTGGAACCTACACATAAGAGCTAAGACTATAAAATTCTAAGAAAATATCAACAGACTTTTGGGAGAAGAAACTTGAGAGAAATGGTATTAAAATTATCTGGCAAAGAAAACCGGAACATTTGGGAAAATGAAGAACAAGGAAAGAGTATCTCTACCAAATCTAAGAGCACGCAGTGAATTAACAATATTTACATATGCAAAGAAGAAATGCAAACACCCACCAGTAGATCAGAATAGAGTCTAGTCTTGGGCATTAAGAAAGATGAGAATTTCATTTATGCTGAACAGGACCTTTCAATCAGCATGAGACAGGATTATTAGCCAAAGAACAGCACTGTGCAAGCTGCTTAGAGAAGAGGGGGGAAGGATCCCTACCTCATTCTTTACACCCAGATTATTTCAACATGGAGAGAGACTTGAAAGGAGAAAATCACAAATAATTTAGAATAAGGCTGTCCAATGAAGTTCTCTGTAGTGATGAAAACACTTTTTATAACCACTGGCCCAAAGTAACCATGTGTGAGGTCTGGTAACGAGACGAAGTGTAGATGAAAACAGAATTTTACATGTTATTTACTGGTAATTACATGTGGCTAGTAGCTACTCTACTGGGCAGTACAGTACAGGAAACATGAGTACATTAATTCATAATCTAGAACACAACCATTAGTTACAAAGAAAAATAAATATAAAATTGCAAATACCTCTGTAGAATCAAAAGCTGAAAGTCTACCCATATTTCTAACATGAGTAACAGACAAAAGATAAGTTTCCTTCATTTACTAAGTGCGTATAAAGCAACAAGAAACAGATAATACTAATTAAATATTTGCTAAGGACAGAAATAGGCAATTTACTAAGACAAAAGTTGATGCCCAGTAAGTACAAGGAAACTTGTAAGACATAAGCCATCATTAAATATGTGCAAATCAAGCCACAAGGTTCACCTTTTTACCATCAGATGAACACAAATTTTAAAAGATTCACCATATCTCACACAGGCAGGGACACAGGGAAATGGGCACTCTTTCATATGATGCCGTAACATATAAACTGATGCAACTTTTCTGAAGAATACTTGGTGACATCAGCATGTGAGATGCACATACCCTTTGACCCAGCAACTTCAGCAAGACATGTGTCCTACAGATACACCTGCAAAGGTCACAAGCACACACATTTGGAATCTCCACTGCAGCTTTGTGTCAATCTCCAAATCATGACAAAGAAAATCAGTGAGACTAACATGCTCTGCCTGGTGTTCTAAAAGGGGCAGGTATGGAGGTGGGTAAGCGTAATCCTTCCTGCCACCCCAGCTCAAAGAATAAAAGCAACACTTGGCAGTGGTCATCCCTGGAAAGAGCAACTTGACTGGGGTTAGGGAATGGGGGAGGCTTTCATTTTTAATTTTGCATAATTCTGTATGCTTTACATGCCCTAATCTTAGATTACATTTTAAAATTGAAGTAGAATTCAAAAATAAATAAATAAAATAAAATAAAATTGAAGTAAAATTCACATCAGCCCCTAGCAACCACTGATCTGCCTTATGTCTCTACACACTGACCTTATCCTTGCAACTGGCTCTTTCCACTTAACATAAATGTTTTAGAAATTATCCATGCAGTGGTATAGATCAGTTCTTCATTCCTTCTTATGGGTGAATAATACTCCCTTTTCTGAATGTACCAGCTTTTATCCATCCACTCATCACTTGATGGACATTTGAGTTTTTCCACTTTGGGTTATTGTAAATAATGCTGCTATGAACATGTGTGTGCAATTTTTTTATGAATATCTGTTTTCAGTTATTTGAAGTATATACATAGGACCAGAATTGCTGGGTCATATGGTCATTCTATGTTTAACTTTTGAGATACGTTACTTTTTAAATTTTGTTAACAAGAATAGAAACCAGTTTCAATCAAGTGGAAACATTACAAACTATTTATTGTCTTCTTCTCTGAGCCTTTCTTTCTTTAGAAAGAGTTAAAAGTACTTAATTAAAGAAATAAAGAAAGCGACAGCTTCATGCCAACACCCACAGGCCAGCCTCTCCTGTCTTCACCTCTGCCCCTCTCTCTTCACAGAGAATTGCTGAGGGAAGGGGGCACAGATTACTTTCCCTAATTTCCCTTTAATCTTTCTAGGGGATCACTGCAAACCTCCACCACAGCCAGGAGGACGCCCATCCCCATTTGACCAAAGTCAAAATTCCTTTTGGTATTTATAGGCGGATATTCTAGAATCCAACTTGGGTTTCATTGTATTTCTGTTTGTCTTATTAGTCAGAACTGGACACTCCCAAGAATATCCAGCACTTCAGTCAAAATGATTATTGTTTCTACATCAAGAAGAAAGTCCTTCCCTGGACTCTCAAGTGTTGCCTGAGGAAACTACCTGGCATTCACACTGTTTTCCTGCTGTTACATGTAGACTAAACTTCCTGGGGCCAGAATCAACTAATCTCTAGTCTCCAATGTATGGAACTTGTAAGGGATTTTATGTGAAAAGCAAGCAAGAAAAGCCAAAACCTCCTAGAGACAGAACAACTCCTTTTATGCTAGGGGCAGATGCATATTAAGTCTAGAATTTCACATTAATAAACAACTGGAGGATTCTGGAGACTTGCTATATGTTGGGGAATATGTCCCTTCCTTTGCTGTTGAGAAGGGTCTCATCGTTGAATCAGTATTGAAATATTGATTAATACATTGGGCTCAATAGTCTACCATTTCCATGATAAGTGAACACTGACTTTTTATTTTCTAAGGGGACTGCTCCACTGAACAACTATTGCAGAATGAGGAGGAGATGAGAATAATTTGCTGTTTAGATCCTACTGCATGAGTCCCACCTGTTTGTCAGCAAACAGGGTGCAGTAATGGGTGGCCTTCCACAGGCTATTCTAGCAATGTTAACCTGTCCTGTAAATAATGCATACACTCCCCTTTACATTATTTTTGTCCCATTATCTCCATTCTGTATCTGTAGATTAATTTCCTGATATAAAGAAATGTCTAAGAAACTGCCCAGCACAGTACTTTTTCAAGTGTGCATGGAAATCCATTAATGGGTGATAAGCCCATTTAATGAGAGATTACTAACATGCTTTTTTTTTTTTTTTTAAATGAGATGCAATCTAAACAAATGGAATGGAATACAACAGAATGGAACAGATCAGAATAGGGGAGCCTGGGTGGCCCAATCAGTTAAGCGTCTGCCTTCAGTTCAGATCATGATCCCAGGGCCCTGGGATGCAGCCCCCCATCAGGCTTCCTGCTCAAGGGGAAGCCCGCTTGTCCCTCTCCGTCTACCACTCCCTCTGCTTGTGCTCTCTCCTCTCTCTATTTCTGTCTCTCTCTCAAATAAATCAATAAAATCTTTAAAAAAAAAAAAAGAACAGAACAGAATTGAATTGAATAGAAAAGTGAAAAGGTAAAAGTATCTTAAAACACATCGAGATTAAGGCAATTTATTTCAGTGGGGCCTGTGTGAGTGTGTACATGCACACTGGCACACATATGCTCTGAATTAGATGTAAAATGCATTTGTTATTAATGTTCACAGTCAAAAATTCTTCAGAGCCACTGGTCTAATTGACCTTTCTCACTCCTGAGCTGTCTCTGGGGAAACTGTATAGATCTTCTTAAGGCATTTATTCCATTTTGTAAAATTACAAGGAGTAGTTTACCTTAGAACCTGAGTATCTTTCTTCTAGGAGTAGTAACACTATCTAAGCTGGACTGTGAGAAAGGATACAAGAAAAAACATTTTTTTTAAGAGCACAGAGTATTATTTGAGAGGAGAAAAAGTTAAAATGGAATTGGGAAAGATCTTAATATCTTCTAAGAGTTTCAGTTTTACTGAAACTTTATCTTCCCTGACTTTATAATTACCCTTTTATGTGGTTTTCCATTTGGGAGCTCATCCTGTGGTAAGATTTAAAGGCACACCAACCTGCTGTTGGTCATTCATGAGCTGATGCCTTATTTCCCATTTGAAACCTCTCCTTCCAGGAAACAACAAATGTTGGAGAGGATGCGGAGAAAAGGGAACCCTCATACACTGCTGGTGGGAATGTGAACTGGTGCAGCCACTCTGGAAAACTGTGTGGAGGTTCCTCAAAGAGTTAAAAATAGACCTGCCCTACAACCCAGCAATTGCACTGCTGGGGATTTACCCCAAAGATTCAGATGCAATGAAACGCTGGGACACCTGCACCCCGATGTTTATAGCAGCAATGTCCACAATAGCCAAACTGTGGAAGGAGCCTCGGTGTCCATCGAAAGATGAGTGGATAAAGAAGATGTGGTCTATGTATACAATGGAATATTCCTCAGCCATTAGAAACGACAAATACCCACCATTTGCTTCAACGTGGATGGAACTGGAGGGTATTATGCTGAGTGAAGTAAGTCAATCGGAGAAGGACAAACATTATATGTTCTCATTCATTTGGGGAATATAAATAATAGTGAAAGGGAATATAAGGGAAGGGAGAAGAAATGTGTGGGAAATATCAGAAAGGGAGACAGAACATAAAGACTCCTAACTCTGGGAAATGAACTAGGGGTGGTGGAAGGGGAGGAGGGCAGGGGGTGGGGGTGAGTGGGTGACGGGCACTGAGGGGGACACTTGACGGGATGAGCACTGGGTGTTATTCTGTACGTTGGTAAATTGAACACCAATAAAAAATTAATTTATTAAAAAAAAGAAACCTCTCCTTCAAAGACATTTATGGTATTCTTTGTATAGAACTGTTATTTTTTTAGTGGTAACATAAATATCTTTTTTATGGGCTCTAGAGGAGGCACTTTAGCTTAGAATGGGAACCACTATAAAACATCTCCAAGATCAGGAACCTGTAAACAATTTTGACTTTATCATTCACATCCTGTTACTTTGCCCTCAAGACATTGGATGGGTTTGTGCATGATGGCAAAATATGACCCTATAAAAGAGAGGTACAGGAAACTGACTTTTGAGAACTTCAATTTAAAAATAAATGAAAAGGGCAGCCCAGGTGGCTCAGTGGTTTAGTGCCGCCTTCAGTCCAGGGTGTGATCCTGGAGACCCGGGATCGAGTCCCATGTCGGGCTCCCTGCATGGAGCCTGCTTCTTCCTCGCCTGTGTCTCTGCCTCGCTCTCTCTCTCTCTCTCTCTCTCTCTCTGTGTGTGTGTGTCTCATGAATAAATAAATAAAAATCTTTAAAAAAAAATAAAAGAAAAAGAAAAAGAAATGAAAGAAAGTAGAAAACTCTCTATAGCTTTAGTGTGAGGTAAAAAAGGGCAGGTCCCAGCATCCTGTTAACTGACTGCCACCTGGGACCATGGAATCACCAACTCTTTTCCCTTGGAGTTCATGAGGACTTCTAGGGACAGCCAAGCTGGCAACCATACCACTGCATTTCCATCACAGGATAAAGGGCCCCTCTTTTGACATTCCCCAGAATTTGGTGAGAGAAGGTCCCACTTATAAACAAGCTTGCATTCGTCTTCTAATTTAGATTAGACTTGACACACTTGATCTGGAAATTCTTTGACTCTGCTCCCATATCTGTCTTAAAATCTCTCTTAGTATGGTGAACATACTGAATGGATTGTTTGGGCTGCATTAGTAGCCACATGCAGTCCAGGACTTGGTAATCCTGTTGAGAGACAAAGAATATCCTAAAGCTTGGGGTAAACACAAGGCCCTGATATTAGGGTATATGAATGGGACTTTCAAATATAAGTACTTCACCTAAAAGCAAATATAAGTGAGGGATCAGAATCTAATAGGTGGTGGTTCAGCAAGCAAATGACCTGAGAGGTTCTGGCCTAAATAAGCCCTGAAATTTGGAAATTTGTTTTCTTTATAAATAGCATCTCCTGGAAAAACTCAACTCGGGAGTATTATCTTGAGTAGGTCTTTAGCTGTGAAAAATGTGGCTGATTTATGAAGAAAGGTAGATTCCACCATTCTCATACTGACCGGAGCCATAAACAGCAGCTTCCACCTCTTTCAACCAGGCCCCCAAAGCTGCCACCCCAACAGAGACCCACTGAGGCAGCATTCTCCCGGCTACTGCCTTAGGTTTCCTTCACTCACCTCAGGAAATTTCTTTTTCTGCACGTATTCTGAGGTGGCAGCATCAAAATACTTGGCATAACCCTCATTGAGACTGTAAATCTTTCCTTTCTGTTTTATCTTGACATCTTTTTCCACTAGGACAAATTCACCAAGTGCCTAGAAAGATGAAAAGAAACACCTGGAAAGAGATAGATACCAGCAAACGAAAGCTAACAGCACATTCCCCAATAATCAGAGAGCATCAGAAGATGTGGGCCTGCTTGAGGAGCCCAGCTGTGCCACAAACTTCTGCAGCGCCAGTAGTACTCTAGCAAGAGAGGATATAATTCAAAGGAAAGAGGGAAAGCTCCGTTGGTAAATTTTACTGCTTGCCAGGTTACTCATTTATGGAGAAACTTGAAGTCTTAATGCCTCAAGTTCTCATCCCTAGTTAATTCCTAATTTTGGCCAGAAGATTTATGCCATCAACAATAAGAGGAAGAAGTTTCATGAATGGGATGTGTCATAAAGGTGGGGGATGCAGTTCCCCTACTAATGTGTGGTCCATTTATTGTAATGACTCAGTCTTAGGAGCCAGGAAAAGTTGCCTGTGATTCTTATACAGGGTAATGAGGAAATCCCTTCAATCAGAAACTGTATTCACTTGGCATAAGGAATAAAAAGGATAGACATGAAAGAAATCTACAGAATTACTAATAAAATGGTGCCCAGTGTGCCAGCTATGGTAACTCTGCAGGACATCCCTCAGGTACCTATTTATCTGAGTGCTTATGGATGTGATTAGCTGACTGCAGGTAACACCTTGAAAGGCTGGATGTCTCTCTAAGTCACTAGGAGGAAATCTAGGCTTGGAAATATAATCAGTTTTAATGAACTTCAAAGACTAAGAAAGTGAAATCCCCAGGGTGACAGCTCACAGCTATCAGCTAGACTGGAAGGTTCCTAATAAGCATAGGAATTTACATTCCCAAAGTATAAAGAGGCAGGACCATGCTGACCATGTCTGAATCAAGACAATGATGAGAACACTCAGCAACCACTAAAGTAACTAAACATCTCTCTTCTGCTGTATGTGAGTGGGGACTTCTTCTTTACCAATGAATCGCTACCTTCGCTTTAATCTTCCCACCTCCTAGATAAAAATTACTGATACACAATCATTAATTGTACCTCCTCCCAAGCCAGAACTGACCCTCTCTTTCTTAAATCCTCTTGAGACCATCAAGCAAAAGCCGACTTGCTATAAAGTCCATCCCAGCTCCCTCCTAGCATGACAGTCTACCATTCTTCTAGAGAACAGCACATCCATCCTTATTCAGTAAACCCAACTTCTTTCTATTATAGACAAGTTCCTGACAGTCTCTGGCTCATGAGCTTTAATAACTTGCTGTGGACATTTGTTGCTTTGGAGCAGCCCAGTGTGGAGTAACACTTCCTAAAAGCAGCCTAACTCCCTTTGAAGAGTTAACTCTTCTCATTGGATGCCAGTCCAGGAAGACTAAGCTGATCTTCCTCTGGTCCAAAATCAGGCATTTGACTTAGCTTGGCAAATTAGATACTCCTCCCTGGCAACTAAAACCTGAGTGAGAAACACAAAATCAGGGATAGTGTCCAGACCAGACTGGCCATGCTGCAAGCCCATCCATTCCTGGAACTCCTGTATCCTGGTCCCCAAGACCTGCCCATTTCCAGCCTATGTTCTGAGCTTTACCATTAATATGATAATATCCTTTACTTAATTGGGAAGAACACGTACATGATCAGGAATCCCACAAACCTGTGCTGTCCAATAGAGTAGCTACTAGCCACATGTGGCAATTTAAGTTAATCTGAGTTTCTTAGTCACTCTAACCACATTGCAAATGTTCAATAGCCATAGGAGGCTAGTGGCTACCATATTGGACAGCCCAGATTTAGAACACATCCATGGTCACAGAAAGTTTTATTGGATGGTGCTACTCTAAAAAATCCATGTTTCTGTCTACACATTGGCAACATTAGGATTTTTTAAATTATTGTATTCCCATAAGTCAAAAAGGTGGAATGCATTTTTGGATTAGAAACTCCTTAAGGACAGAGCCTGGGTTGCTATGACAAACCTATAGAACACTTCAAATGCCCTCCACTGGACAGGGATCATTAATGATTTCTAATGTTGGTGTTGATTCCCTAACTAGATACTCTTGTCCCTAAAGTAAGTATTAAGAATGACAAAAAATTACCCCAGTGGATTGGAATTAAGCACAGAGGCAGATGGAGTCCTAAGTACTGATACGGCCATACTGGGTACTTACTGGGTCAAGCATGAAGAGGTCCACTCCTTGCCCAGTGGAAAGAGCCACCAGGGTTGCACTACCATAGAGGGCATAGCCTGCAGCCACAATATTTCGGCCTGGCTGCAAAGCATCCTTTTCAGAAGGTTCGTCCTCTGAGGTCTGTAGAAGAGAAAAGAGAAACATAGGGTGTTACTGTCTCTGGAAAGAACCATTTGCCAGAGGCCTGGGCTTCAGATCTCCACTGAAGGAAGTGCAGTTCTCAGAATTTTAAGCTGAGGTAAATGCATCTGGAGGAGATGCATTACCATGGTAACAAATGGTTCCTGCTGAGCCATTAACAAAGGCCATTCTAGCACTTCTCCCTAGTTTCTGAACATATTCACCTGCATCCTGCACAAAGCACCCCAAGATGCTAAACCACAGCCCCCCTTAATAATTATAAGCCATGCTCCTTGACTGTTACAACAACCAAGGCCATGAAACTCTGATCGTGTGCCCTATCTCGTTATACATACTCAACAACATTCTGAAGGAAATACCTTTATCATCTCCATTGTGTAGATGCAACTCTCAGAGCCTGAATGTTTGGATAACTCACCTGATACTAGAAAGCCTCAGAGCTGGAGTCAAGCCCAGGCAGCCTGGCTCAGGGCTCTTCCCTGTTCCATATGCTGTACCTGGAAGGCCTTGCCCTTGCCTGCCCCCCACCTCCACCCTAACATCACTGTGGATGGCAGATGTGAAAGGAGTTTTGAAGGAGAGGCAAATGGGCACTCTTCAATCAACTCTTCAAATCAGAAGACCTAGATGGATTCAGTTCCACAGACCATGGCGAATAGCTATGACAAATGTGACAAGGTGAGGCTCCAAACTCACTTTCCCATAGTCTGTTATTTATACCCAAGGAACGTGGTGCTTGGTCCTCAAGGGTTAAATACAAACTGTTGGCCTCACTGCTTCTGAGCTATTCGATTTCCCACTCTCTGTTTTCTAGTACAGCTACCTCAGCTGTTTAATTAAATGCCCTGTTCTCTCTAGATACCAGTGGATTTTGTCTAAAAGGCCAGTCCAGAAATACTACATAGTGATTTCCTGTTGAGCAGAAAACTCCAGAGAATTGCAAAGTGGTGGAGGTGAACAAAATACCTTTAAAATTATGAAGACAGGGGGATCCCTGGATGGCTCAGCAGTTTAGTGCCTGCCTTCGGCCCAGGGTGTGATCCTGGAGTCCCAGGATCAAGTCCCAGATCAGGCTCCCTGCATGGAGCCTGCTTTTCCCTCTGCCTGTGTCTCTGCCTCTCTCTCTCTCTCTCATGAATAAATAAATAAAATCTTTTTAAAAAATTATGAAGACATATTGGTGCTTATGTAAATAGGAATCAGAACAACAATATTGAGCTGTATATCAGACACACATTAAAAATGTCAATTATGCTAATTAACTCCCCTGAAGAATAACTTCTTCAGGGTAAAATAGTAATTTTTATTTATATGGGGCTTTGTATGTTTCAAAGTACTTTCACATCATCATGCTTTTTGTAAAACAATGGAGAGTCTCCCTAACCCGCATTAAAAGTGAAGGGATGGAGGTCAGGAGAGGTACTCACACATTTTGAAACCAGTGAGTGATAAAGCTAGGATGGACCCACATCTCCCAATCCTAAGCCAGCATCCTTCTCAATACTGTCACAGAATATGGGGCCAAGTGGCCCTTTGCTAGTAATATCCTAACGACTTCACTGTAAATCAAATTTTACCGATCTTTAAAGATGGTAAATTCCTGGAGCACCTGGGTGGCTCAGTCAATTAAGCGTCCAATTCTTGATTTCTGCTCAGGTCATGATCTCAGGGTTGTAAGATCAAGCCCCAGGTCAGGCTCTGCACTAAGCACAGAGTCTGCTTAAGATTCTCCCCCTCTCTCCCTCTGCCTCTCCCCTGCTCACATGCAGGGTCTCTCTCTCTCAAAAAAAAAAAAATGGTAAATTTACTTTAATGATTTTTCCTTATCTTCTCACCTTACAGTCTTTCAAATAACTTTTTTTCTTGCATCTAATTACATTTCCATCTGACTTGCTCATATGTTCAGTAAATTGGCCTTATTTTCAGATTTTCAGACCACATACAGATTCTGGGAACCAGGCCCCAAAACAGATTCTCAAAGTGGACCAGCATCATAAGCACCCCCTGGGATCTTGTTAGGCGTACAAATACTTGCCTTCCGCCCCAATCTGGCCAGACCTATAATATCAGAATCTCTGGGCCTCAGAATCAGACCTCTAGGTGATTCTGAGGCATGCTGGTTTGGGAACCATTGCTCTAAAGTATGTGTTCTTAAGAATCTTCAGGAAAAGGCTCTTTATTAAAATCTTTAGTCTTCACCATTGAAGCTTTGGAAACACCTTCATTTGGCCCCAGAAGGACCACATTTTCTATGTATAAAACCAGAGCTCTGTCCTGCTGATTTCTCCCTGACCAGAGGCTATCTTTCCTGTGAGCTGTGATCCTCCAGCCCCCATGCAGCCTAGCACCCTCTTCATGGCCCTTTGGGCTCTGTTGTGGCTTGAAAAGACCAACTCCTTCCCCACTGGCTTCACTAGCTATTAATAACAGGTTGAACTCTCTGGCTTAAAGACATAAGAAAAAATACTTTCTGGATCACAAGACCTCCCTCCAGCCATTGCCAATTCTCATCTTCATATATCCTGGAGTCTAGAATACGTATTTACACTAGCTATCTTTCTTCTCCTGTCCCCACTGCAGGCTGCTAAATATGATCCCATCTACTATCTCAAGAGCACATTGTCCAGTCCTCCTTACCCTACCTCTGGGCAATGCTGGGTCCCTTGGCTACTGTCTCATCTTGATATGGATCTCTCCTGAGCATCTGTCTACCTCCTTCTTTTCTAGCCTGCAATATTATGATTTATTAGAAATATTTATTTGTGCATTCAGATGACCAAAATGCATTTCTCATATATATTTACTTTTCACCCACAGTTCCTGGCTCACGCTTCCAAAAACCCTCAGACTTCCTTTAGTGTTGAGAGTGATAAAGTGTCTTTGTCATGCTGATGAGTGACTTTTGGACACATCTAAGGAGGGTGCCTTGTTGTCTGGAGAACAAACCTCTGTGATTAGAAGATTGAAACTTTCAGCCCCGCCCCCTGACCTCCTGGAGCAATGGAAAGGATGGAGATTGAATCTACTGCCAATGGCCAATGATTTAATCAATCAAGCCTATGTAATGAAGCCTCCATAAAACCTTTAGAGTCTGAGGAGCTTCTGGATTGGTAAACACCCAGAGATTCAGGGAAAATGGTTGCTATCTCCAGGTAGATAGTGTTAGAAATAACTTGAATTCTTGGACACCTGCCAGTATCTAAGAATTGCTGGTGCTGTGTGGAGACCCCGCCCCCACATTGGAATTGGGTCCAGGAACCTTTCATAGCCTTCTTTCTAACTCTCTAGCCGTTCTTTCTTACTTGCTTTTGCCACCTTATTCTTCTGACCCCTTAAATGTAGGTGCCCCTCCTGGGTCCTCTCCACCCTTGGAATATCTAACCAGTACAAAATGGACTCTCTTAACTGCCACCTATCCAAAGTGTATACTTCAGTTGCTGTGAGACAAATAAATTTAATGAGGGCTTGGATAGATGCCTGACCCAAACTGGCCCAATCAGAGTCTACTCCAGAAATCCAGATTTGGGGCTAGAACACTCTGGTCTATGACAACTTGGGAGCTGTGGGATGGCACCTTTCTTCTGCCATAGGCCAGAGAGCCAGAGAAAACTTGGTCCACAGAGAGAGGAAGTGTCCACGTGGCAGGAAGGCAAGAGAAGAGACTCTTTTCTGGTCCCAGCCTTCCCTGAGGCTGGTCATATTCCTGCCTTAGTTTCCTAATCCATTCTTGGGATTTATACTAGAGCCCTAATAAAGCTCTCTTTGTAGTCTATACACTTCTCAGCAATCTCACCCACAACCAGAGTTCAAAGCCCTAAGACCTGCCAATGACTCCCAGAACTCCATGTTCATCTCCCCGGGGAGCCCAGCCTCAAAGTCACCTGCCCACCAGACATCCCTAGTCAGGTATCCCACAGATACACCAAACTCAAGACAGAATTTGTCTGCCCCATCTCACTCCCCAAAATCCCTGCTCTGCTCCCATTGCTTCCTGTTTCAGCAAATGGCACTGTCACTTGCCAGTAGAAACCTGAGGGTCACCTACCCCTCCCTTTCCCTGACCACCCTCCTTGCCCTCATCCATGCCCTCCTCCTCTCAGTCACTAAGCCCAGTCACTCCTGGCATCCACTCTTCACAGCTCTGTGGCCCCCTCTCCATCCTCACCACCACCACCACTTGGCCTCAGGTGACCTTCACTTCCTGCCTGTTCCCTCAACTCCACCCTTACCCCATTCAGATTCATGTCACTTCTCTGTTTAAAACACTTTATTGACTTCCCACTGCCTCAACATCTGATATTCTTAATTCATTGTACAGGCCTTCCATGATCTGTCCTCTTCTGGCTGACCACCCTCATCTAATACCATCCTCTACCCGCAACCCAGCAACACTGAGCTCCTTTTCTCTTCTTGAGCATTCCTCCCTACATCTGAGCTCCAAGACTCTGTCTATGACCTTCTTTCTAGCCAGAATGGCCAGCTCCTTTCTCCTCACACCCTCTGCCTAAGGAACTCATAGTTAACCTTCAAGTCCCAGGTGAAACATCAGCTTCCCCATGGAGGCCTTCCCTAACCTCACAGTTGGTCTTCCAGATACTCGGTACTTCTCCTCGGAAGCTGCCAACACACCGTCATCATTGTGTTTAACATCTGCCTTCCTAAACACATTGTAAGCTGCATGGTGGCAGGTGCCAACTGTCTTGTTCATGCCTATTTTCCTACCATTGGGTGCAATCTGGCCCATGTTTATTTCATTCAATTGATAGACGTGCAAATACACATGCAAATTTATACACATGCATATATGTACATGCACACATACTTTTTCAGGAGCAGCCTGGGCAGGCTATTGCATAGGCATTCCCAAATTTAATCAACCTCTTGTTTAAAATTTAGATTTGGGACACCTGGGTGGCTCAGCAGTTAAGCATCTGCCTTCCAGCTCAGGGCGTGATCCTGGAGTCTCGGGGTCGAGTCCCACATTGGGCTCCCTGCATGGAGCCTGCCTCTCCCTCTGCCTGTGTCTCTGCCTCTGTGTGTCTGTGTGTGTCTCTCATGAATAAATAAAATCTTTAAAAAAATAAATAAATAAAATTTAGATTTTTCCTGAAATTTAACTTTTTGTTTTAAAATGATAGATTCACAGGAAGTTGCATAAATAGTACAGAGATACCATGTATCTTTCACCCAATTTCCCTCAAGGTTACATTGCATATATTTTACTGTAGTACAATATCAAAACCAGGAAACTGACATTGGTATTAAGTCTATGTGTCGGGATCCCTGGGTGGCACAGCGGTTTGGCGCCTGCCTTTGGCCCAGGGCGCGATCCTGGAGACCCGGGATCAAATCCCACATCGGGCTCCCGGTGAATGGAGCCTGCTTCTCCCTTTGCCTATGTCTCTGCCTCTCTCTCTCTGTGACTATCATAAATAAATAAATAAATAAAAATTAAAAAAAAAAAGTCTATGTGTCATTTTGTGTAATTTTATCACATATGTAGACACCACATAAAGATACCTAACTACCCCATCAAGCAGAGAAATCTCTCTCATGCTACTTCTTTATGTCATACCCATCTTCCTTCCCACTCCACCATCCCCAACCTCTGGTAACCACTGATCTTTCTCCAGCTGTACAAGTCTGTCTTTTTTTTTTTTTTTTTTGAGGTTTGCTTATTTATTTGAGAGAAAGAGTATGCATGGGTGCAGGGGTTGGGATAGGAGCAGAGGGAGAGAACCTTTTAAGCAGACTTCCCACTGAGCACAAAGCCAGATATGGGGCTCAATCCCACAACCCATGAAATCACTTGCTAGCTGAGCCCAAACCAAGAGCTAGATGCTCAACCAACTGAGCCACCCAGTCACCCCTGTATACGTATGTTTTTAGAGACTGTTGCATAAATGGGATCATACTGTTTGTGAACATTTGAAATTGTCTTTTTTCACTCAGCCTGACACCATTGAGATCTATTGACATTGTTATTGTATCGATAGTTTATTACATTTTATTGCTGAGTGATTCTCCATGGTATGCATATATCACTGTTCAACCATTCACCTGTTGTAGGACATTTGGGTTATTTCCAGTTGTGGGTTATTACAAATAAAGCTGTCACAAAAAATCATGGGCAGGTTTTTGTGTGGACACAAGTCTTCATTCTTCTGGGGTAAATGAAGAAATTGCCAAATTCTTCCCAAGTGGCTGTGTCACTTTACATTTCCACTAGCCACACATAAGGGACGTCATTTCTCTGCATCCTTGCCAGCATTTGATGTTGTCACTATTTTGTATTTGAGGGGTTCTAGTATGTGTACAGTGATGTCTCATCATGGTCTCGCTTTCCATTTCCCTAATGGCTAGTGATGTTGAACATCTTTTTATGTGCTTATTTGCCAACAAACAATTTCACCTGTGTGGTGACATGTCTCTTCATGTCCCACGTTCTGCTTGGATCATTCAGAGTTTTTTTACTATTGAGTTTTGAGAGCTCTTATATGTTTTAGATAGGAGTCCTTTGTCAGATTGGTTTGCAAAAATATTCTCTCATTCTGTAGCTTGTGTGTTCATCCTCTTAACAGAGTGCACTTTTTGGAGAATTGCTCCATCTCATCTAAGTTGTCAGACTTATGTGTGTAGAGGTATTTATAGAATTCCCTTATTTTTCTTCTGATGCCTCCTAATTTTTTAAAAATACCAAAATAACTTTGAGATGAACAGTCTAATGTACAAATATGTGTTTCTCTGATTACTCTCCAAAGAAAAATTCCAAATAATGAAATTATTGGGTAGAAGACTATTGATACACATTGAAAAGTTGTCCCTCAGAAAAATTGTATTAACTTATAACATTACCATCAGTGATAAAAAGCATTTGCTTTTTTTTTTTTCTGAGAGAGAGAGTATGTACATGAGTTAGAGTGGGGTGGGGTGTGGGGAGCGGCAGAGGGAGAAGAAGAGAAAGACCTTTTAGCAGGCTCCATGCTCAGTAGTCATGGCCTGAGTCAAAATCAAGAATCAGACACTTAACCAACTGGCCACCCAGGCACCCCAAAGCATTTGCTTTAATTCAATCTGATGAACATAAGAGAGCACTATTATTTTCATCTTAGCCTATTTGATGGCTGAAAAAAATTATATTTCTTTTGTTTTAATTTCCATTTTTTATAGTTAAAAATGTAAACTTCATAAGCTTCTTGTCCATTTTTATTTCTTATTTTGTAAGTTGCCCATTTCAAGTCTTTGTGTATTTTTCTCTTAGGATATTTGTCTTCTTGTTGTTTATTTTATTTTTTTAAAAGATTTTATTTATTTATTCATGAGAGACACAGAGAGAGAGGCAGAGACACAGGCAGAGGGAGAAGCAGGCTCCATGCAGGGAGCCCAATGTGGGACTCCATCCCAGGACCCAAGGATCACACCCTAAGCCAAAGGCAGACACTCAACCACTGAGCCACCCAAGCGTCCCACTTGTTGTTTATATTAATACCCTTTTACATTGAGAGACAGTAACACCTTATATGTGTTAACTTATTTTCCCCAAGTGCCATCTGCTTTTTAATTGTATTTACAGTGTCCTTTTCTTTCACAGTGCAATTTTTTGGTAATTAAAATTATTCATTACAGCCCATATTATTTTCTTCTCTTGTCTTTACAGTTAGATATAATTTCTCCTACATCAAGACAAGGCCAGACTAATAGTCTCCTATGTTTTGTTTCTAGTTTCATCCTCCATCTCTCCACAAAATTCATTAGCCCATCTGTAATTTTTTTCAGTGCATGGAAAAAAGAAAGGCTCATTTTTTCTGGTTTTGAGATTTCAAAAATCTACTTCATATTAGTCATGTCTATTGCTATGACACTCTTCTCAGAAAATCTCAGAGTAGTTTGCAAATGATCTGATGTTCTCTTTCTCTGGCCTTTTTATTTCTTCATACCCCAATAAAATATCTAAATCTGTCACATGTAAGGAAGGGATGCATCCCATGGTCGCTTACCAGTAAAGTTAATGGCAATTGCAAAGGCTCACTGTGTGGAAAAGTAGATCTTTTCTTTTTTTTAATTGAGGTATCTTACACATAGCAAAGAACACAAATCTGAACTGTACAGCTCACTGAGTTTTCACATATGTGTAGTATATACTCATGTAACTACCAAGATAAATTTATAGAACATTTCCAACAAGCTAGCAGACTCTTGTGCCCTCCTCAATCATTATCACCTCCCCCAAATGTAACTTCTACACTGCCCTTTCTCATGTTGACAACAAAAAGATAATCACCTTTGCCCATTTTGGAACTTCATATAAATGAAATCACAAAGCATGTGTCCTTTCGTATCTGGCTTATGTTTCACAACAATATGTCTTTGCAATTTTATCTGTGTTTTTGCACACCACAGTCTTTTGTTCTTTTCCATTCTATGTAGCTTTCTGTTGTATGAATGTGCCACAATTATCCATTCTAATATTGATACACACTTGGGCTTTGTTTTCCCGTCAGGGGAGATATTATGAATCATTATTCATTATTATGAATCATTTGTCACATGTCTTTGGGCAGACATGAACACTCAATTACCTTCGGTGTGTACCAGGAGTGGACTTGCTGGACCCTAATGTTTACCATCAGTAGGTGCCATCCCAACTTTCCAAAGTGTTTGTGTTATTTTTTATTCCTACAATGTACAAAAATGTACAACAATTCCAGTGTTTTCATCAACACTTGGTATGCACTCTTCATTTTAGCCATTCTTGTGGGGATGAATGATGTCTCATTGTTTTATTTTTTTTTTTTAAAGATTTTATTTATTTATTCATGATAGTCACAGAGAGAGAGAGAGGCAGAGAGACACAGGCAGAGGGAGAAGCAGGCTCCATGCACTGGGAGCCCGATGTGGGATTCGATCCCGGGTCTCCAGGATTGCGCCCTGGGCCAAAGGCAGGCGCCAAACCGCTGCGCCACCCAGGGATCCCGTCTCATTGTTTTAATGTCCATTTCCCTAATGACCAATGATGTTGAGCATCTCTCTTGTGCTCATTAGCCAATTGTAGGGAAAAAATCTCTTTAGTCTGTTCAAGTCTGCTCATCCCTTTGATTAGGTCAGTGGGGTTTTTTTCAATTGTAGAAGTTCTTTATTTATCCTGCATAGGAGTTCCTTGTTGGAAATACTGAAAATCTTTTCCTGCCAATCTGTAGTAACCTTTTTACTCTGTTAATTTTGTCTTCTGATGAACAAAAGCTCTTAATTTTAATGAACTACAGTTCATTAGCCTTTTCTTTCGTGGTTATTGCTTTCTATCTCTTGTTGAAGAAGCACTTACCTTCCCCATAGGCATGAAGGTAGGTATCCTATGTTTTTTTTTCTAGGAACATATTGGTAGTTGCCACAGGCAAGGGTGGAAGGGTGAGAGGCAAATGGGTGAAGGTGGCCAAAAGGTACAAACTTCCAGTTATTAGATGAATAAATCCTAAGGATGTAATGTGACTCAGCATGGTGACTACAGTTAACAATACTGATTATACATTTGAAAGTTGCTATGAGAGCAGATCATAAAAGTTCTCATGACCAGAAAAAAAAATATTTATTTTTTTAAGTATGTGAGGTAATTTGTTAACCAAACTTATTGTGGTGATCATCTTACCAAATATATATACACACACACATATATATATGTATGTATAAATGTATAAATATATATGTATGTATACCATATGTATACTATGGTATAGATGTATATATACCATATGTGTGTATGTGTGTGTATACTATCAAATCTAATAATTATATTGTTCACCTATTTTAATACAATGTTATATATCAACTATATCTCAACAGAACTGGAGGGGAGTGAGAAGCTATTAAGAGCTGTGGATGGTGGAGTTGGAGAGCCCGTTTGAACCCCTGACCTGCCATGTACTAACTGGTGATTTTAGTCAAGTTACTTAACTTCTCTGTGCTTCCATTTGTTCACCAGTAAAAAAGTGATAGCAGTATGAACACCTGCCTCACAGGCTGAGGCAAGGACTGACCCAGGAGCACTATGCTTACAGATGGGCACAACAGTGCCAGGCTCATGCTCAGCAGTCCATAGTATTAGCCATAATGAAAAAGCCAATGTTTAAAACCACCTGAAAGGTACAACTGGGTCTTTTTCCAGAAACTCCAAAAGATCACACCATCCATCTCTTTATTTTTAATCTCTAAGCTGTACCTCAAAGGGAGAAGCAAAGCTCCTTTTTTCACCTAGCTCATTTTTGCCTAATTTCAAAACTTCATCTTAGTCTTTCACTTTCTCAAATAGCAGAGAAAGTGTCTTGGGTCATTCTCTCCCGCTCCTTCAGCAGAAGTTTCCTTTTCTCTCTTTGCAAGAGAAAAAAAAAAGAGAGAGAGAGAAGCATCAACTGGGAAAGCAAAATTCTCAGAGATTCCTCCCAGTCTAGGCTGGCTTGGCCTCCATCTGGTTCTCCAAAACAGAAGTAGCAGAGCCCAGGCCTGCTTCTTGATTTTCTCCTCAGAAAAAAAGCTTAGACTAACTCACATATCCTGCTACAGTTACTTTTCTGCTAAGCTTTTGCCTCCAAAAATCAAATTCTGGCCTGTTTCTTTGGACAACCATCAGCCAGGCAAAAATATCTTGCAATAGCAACATCTACAGACAACCCATTAGGTGACATGGGACAGACCCAATTCTCCTCCTTGTTTATCATCTAAGAGTACTATGAAAAACACTCAGAGAAAATTAATTACATGCACATTATAGAATTAGTGCCAAATCGTAGTGTAGAAAATCAGTGATGCTTACAATTTGTTTGATCACAAGCAGTTTAGTGGAAAGAATGTGTACTATCAAGCCAGAGACATGAGTATGGGCCTCTAACACCAGACTGGAGGGCAGATTACCCAACTGAACAAGCCTTAAGACCATCCAGCACCCTAGGTCTTCCTTCCGCCTGAAAGCCCCAGGCCAGAGGCCCAGCCATTTTGATTGGAGTGAGGACTGATCCTCAAATTGAGATCTAGTGTGTATAATGTGGTTTGACCTTAAGCCTCTGGTGATACTGGATGGTCACAAACCAACCCATAAGATATTTGCTGTTGTTAGGTATGTGGGGTAGGTGAAACTCCTCAAAGAGATCCTAATCTCTAGAACAGGTGACCGTGTTGCATTATGTGGCACAAGGGACTTTGCAAATGTAATTAGGGTAACCAATTTAAAATAGAGAGATCATCATGGATTGTGCAGATGGGCCCAATCGAATCAAATGAGTCCTCAAAAGCAGAGAACTTTCTGTGGTTGAGAGCAGGGGAGATGAGGCAATGTGGGGATATCAGAGAGATTAGAAGTCTGACAAAGACTTGGCCTGCCTTTGCCCCCTTGGAGGACATAGGACTCATAAGCCACAGAATGTAGGAAGCCTCTAGAAGCTGAGAATGGCCACAGCATCAATCAGCCCAAAAAGCCAAGGACTTCCAACCTATAACAGGAATGGAACTGAACTCTGCCAATAACCTAAATGAGCATCGGAGCTAATTCCCCCACCCCCAGCCTCTTAGGAGGAGGCCAGGCTGGCCGAAACCCAGATTTTGGCCTTATGAGACCCTGAGCAGGGAACCCAGCCATGCTTGTCAGACTTCTGACCTACAAAATGGTAGATAATAAATGGTCATTGCTTTAAGCCTCTAAGTGCATGGCTAAGTAAGATTTGAGAAACATAATGAAGAAACAGAGTAAGTCTTCAAATACCACCAGGAACCTAATACTATGTCTGATATCTGTGTCACATCCCCATCTCCAAACCCAGGCCCCATCTGTCATCTTACCTTATCTTCCCACCAGTGTGGTAAAGAAGGCAGTTGGAAAAGTACCAGGTCAGTTCTTCCAGTAAGGATCCCAAGGCAGAGCAAGTTATGGTTTGCCTACAGTGGTGTGTCTGTTTAGTGGGAGGACAAAGGCTAAAACTCCAACCTTGTGACTCCCAGCCCAGGAACCTTCCAGAAACTACCAGAGGGAAGGGGCATTAAAGATCAGACTATCTACTCACCTTTCTATAGATGGCAAAGATGGTTCCAATGGAGGCCAAGCAGTCAATGTTTGAAGATCCATCCAATGGGTCAAAGCAGACCACATACTTCCCCTAAATGCACAGAGGGAAGAGCCACCTGATTGGTTCCCTTCCAAACAACACACTCTGTAAATGTCTGTACACAGCAGGTAACACTATATCAAAAAGTGATTTAGAGCAAAAGGATATCCTTATCAAAAAATATAATTACCTGAGGATGGCAAAGTGTATCAGCATCTATGAATCATGAGCTCAGGCCAACCTGCCCATAGACTGATGAGTTGATGCCCACATGGGGCGATTGAGGTCCCATCCACCTCCAGGCCTCCTCTGGCACCACCCTCCCCTCTTGTGTGGGTCCACTGGGAGCTCAGAGCTGCTGGAGGTGTGAGAAGAAACCAGGTCTGAAAGTGGCACCTAGCCCAGAAGAGGTGGAGAAGCTGAAAATAAACCTGGGCTAGCTCTACCCATACCCACGGGAAGGTCAGTTACGGATTTATTCATGATTCTTTCTGAACCACTCTGAAGATAGCCTTTCCTCATTTTGGAATGTTTTTGCCAAAAGACTGGAAAATCTCAGAACAATGCCCCAGGGCCTCTGGATCTGTCTTATTAAGAGAGCTAGTAAGCATAAGTAGTCAGGGGAATAAAAAAGTCCTAGGCTTTGCTGCATCCAACCCACCTGCCCTATGCAAAGACCAGAAGACAGAGTGAGTGGGATCGTTCTAGCCCACACACACTGCTGCACCAGACTGTTCCAGCTGACATTCCATGGAAAACACCAGATACTTTTTACAGGCTTCCTATGTGGGGTTCCAGGAGCACTTTAGTGATGGGGTCAGAGTCTCCTGGCTAATTAAACACAGGTAATATAATATCAGGTTAGATGGGAATCATTTCTCCTAACCACTGAAATTACTTTTCCCTGACTTTTGGTGAGTAATGCCCTAGCTTAAGCTGACATTTCTTTCTTTTTTATTCCTTCCTCAATGGGGGTGAAGGTAGGCTAAAAAGTGGGATAATCCATAAATTTGGAAATTCCCCATTCTCCCTGTAGATAATTCAACTGAGCCCATTCATTCATGCATGCATTCACTCAATGGATATCTGTTGAATATCTAGCATATGCTGGAAAATGTTCAAGAACTAGCACTAAGGGGATCCCTGGGTGGCGCAGCGGTTTGGCGCCTACCTTTGGCCCAGGGCGCGATCTTGGAGACCCGGGATCAAATCCCACATCGGGCTCCCGGTGCATGGAGCCTACTTCTCCCTCTGCCTATGTCTCTGCCTCTCTCTCTCTCTCTCTCTCTCTCTCTCTTTCTGTGGCTATCATAAATAAATAAAAATTAAAAAAAAAAGAAGAACTAGCACTAAGACCTATGTAGATAGGCCAACTGGGGAAGAAAGTGATAGATTAGATCGGAGAGACGATCAGGGGCATGTCAGTGGGAACTAAATGTTGAAAATAATCAGTGTACTCTAGTTTAAATTGTATGAGATGAGAGTAAAGTACTTTGCACAGTCAGTGGTTTACAACAGGTGTTTAATAAATTTGGCTTTACCTCTTCCATACACTCAGCTAATTATGAAGAAATGGTCTTCAATACCCAATGTATAAAACAAGGACCAGTCTCAGTATTTCTTTTGTATCACAGCTGAACATGGATTGAATTTTTGGCCACCAGAAAATCTGTCTTTAATGAATTGTTTATGAAACCAGAATGACTACAGACCCTCCCTGGTCATGCCCTGCACTGAGCAAGTTTGCCAATGTATGAAGGCAAGAGGACACAATCTTTATGATTTCTTTCCTACATGAATTTAACAGCTTGTCAGGCATGAAGAAATCTCTGCTGAAACCGGAGCCCCCTTGAGAAGTGTGAGATGGGGAATAGAAGTGGAGTGGAGCAGTTCCTGCTCTCCCCAGGAACTCCACTTTTTATTGGACTTGATGATTTTGAAGCCACAAAAAAAAAAAAAAAAAAAAAGCAGCACTTGTTCCGAGCACATGAAGCGAAAACCCATGAACTCCACCTGCTGAGGCATTTTCAGTAAATTACTTTGATTTATTTCCTAAATGAATCACCTCATTATGGAACTTTTTTTTCACTAGACAGCCTAAGACTTCTAACTAAAGAAGTATGCAACCCATTTTTTTTTCCAAAAGAAAACAAAAGTTAAGGAATAGAAGAAAATCTCAGAAACTACAGAAAAGCAAGAAAACCAAAACGTCTTCCCAACTCAGTCGTACCACCTACTGGTGAAGGGGGATCTGCGTGTGGGCCCCACACTCACCCTCTTCTCCTTGGGTGTGATGATGGCATCTTTATTCTCCTCCGAAACCAGGACACAAGTGCTATAGGAGGATTGCAGCATGTTGATGACCAGGGCATTGGATAACACGTCCAGTTTCTTCACCTCATCCCCGGTCACGTTCACAGTTCCCGCAATTCCATACCTAAGAAGAGGAAGGTCTGAATGAAGGAATCCCTACTCCAGCAAAGTCCAGATGCTAAGACACCACCATTGCATCCCACCACCCCCTTCACGGCCATGGAGTCTCCACATTGTACAGACCAAGTATAACATGTCCCCCAGCGGTGACTCTCAACCTTGCTGCCTCACACCCCAGGGATATTGTCAGGTCCCCTTCTTCTCACAATGATGCTAACCAGGATTCAATCGTAATAAAATACAAACCTGCATTTGGCAGTGGGGAGTGAGGGGAAGAGCTAGCTCATAAAGTCAGACACATTGCCTGCATTCCTGACCCCAAAGAGTCAAGGCCTGTGGCTTTCTGGGGCTGAAATTGCAAGTATTTGTTGATGACCCTCCAGTGGTTAGGCCTGGTGGGCAGGATGAAAAATTGCCTTGTGGTATGTTTGCATTACTTAGGAAGGAAACTTGGGGACAGATTTAACTGATTTCATTCTTCACCACCATTTGAGCAAGGTAAGAAAAACTCTAGCTAGCTTTATGTTTTAGAACACCGGTCTGCAAAGATCTCCCACCTTCCACGATCATGGGCAGGATCCTTCTCACATGCCAGCCAGATCACTCTGGTCTCACCCAGCATTCCTACATGGGCTTAAGGCCCCACCACACTTGCCTTACTGGCACCCCTGGGCTTGCTGCCCTACCCCCACACTCTTCTCTCCAAGGGTGGCGTGGCTCTTACCCCACTCAAGCCTTTTTCATTTCAACTGCCACAAAGGTCCTGTTGCCACCAGCACCCAGAAAACTGCTCCTCTCCTTCTCACCCTCACTCGTGGTGTTCCTCCCACAGGAATGCTGTCTGCCAACCATCAGCTTCTTCCAACTCTTCCTCCTGATTCCTTCTGAAAGCTTCCCTGGTCTCACCACACACCAGCGCCCCAGTCATCTCCTCCACAGCAGTTCCCAATCTGTTCATGGGAATACCTTTCCTGCTAGATTATCTGCCCACTGAATCCTAGAACGGCGGCCTTCTGTCCTGGTTTCCATAGTGCCCAAGGACGTAGTAGATGCTCAATACATGTTCACTGAATACATGTGAAGAAGGCATGGCAGGAAAGTAATTTTCTTTTTCTTAATGCCATTTATTTGTCGAAGGAATCCTCAAGTGGTTCTAACAGGCAGCCAGGATTGAGACTAATGATCTACCCTAAGCAGGGGACAACTCTATTCCCACCCTCTTCCTTGACTGACGGCCTTCCTCCAGGTGCTGTCTAACCTTAACCTCCATCAAACCCTTCCTTCCAGAAAGAATGGGAGCTCATTCATAATGAGGTCTAATTGTCTGACAACTGCTCTGAGTTAGGTCGTGGGGGTAAGAGGGCTTTATATCCTGCAGGACAATATCTTGTACCATTTTAACTAATATTAAAGCTTCAGTGACAATTTTTAAGTGCATATCCTACCACTTTGACAGTAGATAACCATGAAGATGTTTCCAGGAGAAGCATTCTAGCAGTCCCTTCTTCCTACAGCAATGAGCAGACAAAAAAAGAAGAAAAAACTTGAAAATTTCTGATCCCTTTTGCATCCATGGAGTTTGTGCTTTTTCCCAGAAAAAAGGAAGCAAAAGAATGAGGGGCTTGAGGGCCCCCAGAATGGGAAAGGGGCGGGAGTCTGTGAAAGTCCCATTTTCATGAGCAGAGTTGCTCCAGGACAGAGAGCCCACCTTCTGGTGTGAAGCAATTCCAGGGTCCTGTTAAAATAATCTCAGCATTTTGTTAGGAAGAAGGACTTTCCAGACAATAGGCTTCTCACAGTGCCATTTTGGTGTTTCTTACCGAGGGACCAGGAGAAGGGTGTCATCTGAATTAGGAGGCCGTGGGGCTCCCCCAGCCCGGGGGGAGCTGAAGGTGGAGCTGAAAGGTAGAGTGACGTCTAGATTCACGGGCTGCACCTGTCACCTAGTGGACAATCGGCAGCATGGACCAGACAGCTGGCAAATTTCCCCAGATCTGGGCTTGGAACCAGTGTAAAAATGAGCATCTACTGAACATGTATTATTATGGATCTGGCACTGTTGAAATCTACATCTCAGGGATTCACTAAGCCTTACAACCCCCCTAGAAGTTGGGGGCTGTTAACTTCCCCACCATTTTACAAGTGGGAAACTGAGTCCTGGCAAGAGTAGACAATCACATGGAAGGAAGAGCCCCAACTTCGATGAACAACCTATTATCCAATTCCTGAGTCCACTTCATCTGGACACTCAATAGTCACAAAGTTAGAGTTCTGAGGCTGATTAGTACAACCCTATCACTGCAGCCACTGCATCCTGAACAGAGGAAGAGCACATGAAGGTGGGTGAATAATACTGAAGTGTCAGCAAGCATTGGAGATGCCCAGAAAATGGCTCTAAGCATAGCAGGGCCCATATCCGGGGACAGGAAAAGTCACTTTTTAGTGTCATTCAGCATGGCCCATGACCTGGTAGGAGCAGGCAGAGACAGATGGCTGCACCTCGCATCATGGAGGTCCTTAAGCATAGAGCTTGGCCATTAACACTGAATGGGGTGATAATACAGTTACAGCAATAAACAGAGAGTGAGGAAAGCCATTCATAATGCTCCATTTTAAGTAAGCTCCATTTTAAGTAAGCCTGGTGTTGGGTGTGGAGCCCAACACCAGGCTTGAACTCATGACCCTGAGATCAAGACCTGAGCTGAGATCAGAGTCAGACACTTAACCGACTGAGCCACCCAGGCACCCCATAATGCTATCAAATTTATGTGTTGTTGTTAAAAGAACATAATTGTTAAGAATTAATATTTTAAATCATTAGATTCTGTTATTTCCTCATTTTGGAGGAATGATAATAACAAGTTCCTTCAACTTTTGAGAGGACCTTCATTGGAATTGCTACAAAGAAAATGGAACCCCAGAGAAAGCTTCTTTTTATAGCAGATCTAAACCCGACACTGGGCTGTGTGAAAATTTAAAAAGGGAAACCTTACTAAAATTGAGCCAGGAGGGGGAGCCCTCACACTGTGCCACTGGAGGTCATTGCAGGAAGTGTTGTCAAGTCCAGACCCCAAAAGAAGAATCCTTCAGGAAATCATCAATTTCAGGCGTCTACAGGGGAAGACCTACATTGCATCTCCTACAAGTAACTAACTACCCCAGCGACTCAGCCAATAAGAAACCATGATGGCCCTGAACCCTTTCTTTTCACTTTTGTTCAAAACAACCCCTGCCAATTTCCTTCTCCATAAATAGTCTTCTTTTCCTTTGTTGGACCAGCCTATGGTTTTTGGCATGGCTTGCTTGTCCCATATTGCAATTCTCTATTATTCTCCAATAAACTAATCTTTACTGGTAAAATAACAGACTTATTTTTTAAGGTCAGCAGCTGTGACAGTCAGCAGCTGTAGCATGAATGTGGCCTCGTTCTGTGCCTAGACAGAGTATGGAAGAGAACAAAGCAGAAGAACGCTCTGCATTCCCTCCTCCTAGAGACACAGAACACTTCCAGCTTGCTGCACACCAACTAGGGAAGAAGATAAAGAGTCACCGAGAAGAAGTTTAAAATTTGTTTTAAAAGCAAAAACTCCTTCCATAGTAAGCCTGGACCTCCAGGACAGGAAGTTATTTGGTAAATGATTCCTAGCCTGAGCACATCGACAGAGTTCACGGCAATAAAACGGCTCATATCTGCTGAGAGCATAAAGCGAAGTAAGTCTTCCTCGCTGTTTCTTTGTGCCACGAGAGACAAGTCACAATAATTCAATCTATGTCTTTAATGCAACGAGCCCCTAAGCTTATCATCATTATAATACATTGCAACTGGAAAAGTTACATATAAAAAAAAAAAAAAGGAGGGATCCCTGGGTGGCGCAGCAGTTTGGCGCCTGCCTTTGGCCCAGGGCGTGATCCTGGAGACCCGGGATCGAATCCCACATCGGGCTCCCGGTGCATGGAGCCTGCTTCTCCCTCTGCTGTGTCTCTGCCTCTCTTTCTCTCTGTAACTATCATAAATAAATAAAAATTAAAAAAAATTAAAAAAAAAACCCATCTTAAAAAAAAAAAAAAAAGGAAAAAGAAAACATGTATTTTTTTCTCCATATCACGTCTCCCAAGGATTTTTGTTCCTTTCTTGAACAAGTCAAAAGCCCCTTTATCAAAGTCAGAAACTTGGAAAGCACCTTCCCTCCAGGGCACAGAGGCAAACGGCTTTTGCCACCGAGCTGGCCCAGGCCCCCGCGGCCTGCCCACGCCCCCTGGGCCCGAGCCCCTGCGTGCCAGGGCGGCTCCGGCACCGCCCCTGCTCCCCCAGACTCACAGGTGGGCCAGGCCGGCCTTGCGCACAGCCGAGGAGATGGCTTTGATGGCCGTCAGCATGGAGTTCAGCAGTTGCGTGAGCTCCCCCGTCCCTTTGGCCTGACGCCCTTTCTCCATAACGTAGCGGGTCAGGGTGAGCATGTCCGTTTCGAAGGGGCTTCTGTCCGACATCGCGGCGGGTAACTTCAAATCCTTCTTTTCTCCCGGGGAGGCTTGTTTATCTCTGAAGCCTGGGGCTCCTCGGTGTCTGAGCTGGTGTCTGCGAGCCCTGCCAGGACCTTTAAGGAAAAGGTGCCCCAACCCACGTGATTCAGATAACTGGGCAAGCCTTCAAGGAAACCTCTCTGGTGAGCCTGATTTTGAAGGCTGCCAAAGCACCAAGCAAGCCGTAAATAGAATCAGGCAGCCCAGAAACACGCACCTGCTTTCTCTTGATGAACCTTTTTTCTTTAAAGATCCTAGGAGGCAATTATTAAGTAAGTGGTGGGAGAAAAGAAATCCAGCCACTAAAAACAATGATCCACAAAACCGTCTCATGCAAGGACTTGGAAGGCTTTACATGTATCTCCTGCAGAACCTAATTCCCCAGTGGCACACTGGCAGATATCTTATCTGGGGTATAGGTCACCTAATAAAATAATGGCAATCCTGGGACCTCTTAGCCTGCGGTCTTTTATAAGCATTTGGAAAGGGTGCTTTTTATTTCCAAAAAGCACGTACGACTGACTGGGTATCTATAATAGATATCAAAACTAGAAGAAGAAAATTACATTCCTAGCATGGTGCTTCACATCAGGGTTGTTTTATCAATTCCTCTAGACTTGTGCTTTGAATTCAAAAATACCACCTGCTTACTGAACGGAAACACTAGAGAACATAAAGAAACATGAGAGTCCTTACCACCAGCCCAGCCCCCAACCTACTCTCTAGAACTAGCTGAGCTGGTGAGAGTCTGTGTTGGCAATAGGCACTGCTGGGGACCTGCATAGGGTAGATCAAGAACTTTCTCTAGGGCTACACAGACCTGGCACTGAGTCCCAAGCTAGTTATCTGCTAGTTGTCCTGGGAAAGTTCCTGAAGCCTCAATTTCTTCTCTTGTAAATGGGAACAGCAGTAAAACATCCACCTGATAGAATGGTTGTCAGGATTAAAAGCAGTAAGATGAACCTGGCACATAGTATGTACTTGGTGTCTGTTAGCTATTATAGATAAATACATAACTATTTTAGATGTATGTGTATTACGTGTACATGGAGTTTAGATGTATATATAACTATTGTTATAATTTTTAGACAGATATATAACTATTTTAGATGTATATATAACAATTACGTGTACATTTTGCAAAATAGAAGAATATACACATTGCTCTGCAATGTTTTTTTTCTTTTGACAATTGTTTCGATCAGAATGCGTTTAGCTGCAAGTAAGAGAAAACTCAGATGATTTAGATATGTGTGTGGGGGGGTATTTTTCTCATATTTTCTCTTCAGTTCACTAGGAGGTAGCTGCTGGCATTTACTTAGCTATTCAAGGGTTCCACTAGGGGCGCTTCTGCTTCTTCTGTTATCCTTGGTCATCTGGCTTCTGCCTCCAAGGTAAGACGTCTCAAGAGCACAAAATGGCAACTACCATTCTGAACATCGAACCCACACTGAAGACCCAAAGAGTGGAGAAAGGTGTTCCAATCTACCAATCACATCAGTTCCCTTTTTTAGAAAAGAAATGTTTCCCCAAAACACAGCCCCCCCACACACACACACACACCAGTGGACTTCTACCTACATAGCTTTGGCCAGATTTCTGAGCTGTGGTGACCCCTTGCTACAAGGGTTGGGCACTGGTATTCCATGGACCAACCAACCTAACATGGCTACCATAGCAAAATATCTTAGAAATATACATCCATGTCGGTACAGAGATATACTGCATTGCAGTGTGTGGACTGTTAGATTATTTTGGAAATGCTCACTCTTGAAACAATGCTTCAACAAGTTTCTGTAGCTGTACTAGGGGAACTGCCCTGTCAGATTATTCTAATTTTGACATCTTCAGGATCTAAACCAGAAAGCTCTCTTTCTTTACTGAGAGCTTCAGGGAATTGTAAGAACTATAGAAGGGGATATCTTTGATCTTGCCATGTCCTACTGCCATTAACAAAGTTAATCTGTTTTGTTTTTCTTTTTTTATAATATACTTTTTTAAGATTTTATTTATTTATTCATGAGAGACACAGAGAGAGAGAGTCAGAAACACAGGCAGAGGGAGAAGCAGGCAGGGAGCCCGACGTGGGACTCGATCCCAGGTCTCCAGGATCATGCCCTGGGCTGAAGGCGGCGCTAAACCGCTGAGCCACCGGGACAGCCCTGTTTTGTTTTTCAAGCGAGAGATCAACAATGATTTTTCTGACATAATTACAGGAAGAGCAGTGGCTGGATGTCCTGGGCCAAGAGAGTGTCTTGGTTATTAGTTCCTAGGTTTCCTTTGAAATACAACAGTGACATCAAAGGATTTCCTACATGGTGGTGTGGAATGAGGGCCTTCACATCTTCCCTAGAGAAATGATTGTGGCTATTCACACAAATACCCATTTGTGAATATTTATAGTAGCTCTATTGATAATGTCAGAGACTGCAAATCCATCTGCTCTTCAGTGAATGGATAAACCAACTGAAGTAGATCCATAAAATGGAATAGTATACAGCAATAAAAAGGAACAAACGTGTTACATACAGCCCTGGGACAAATCTCAAAGGCATTAAACTAAGTGAAAGATCCCAGTCTCAAAGACTATATAGGTATTATTCTGTTTATATTTTGAAAAGATAAAATTAATAAATATAATATAAAAACAATTCCAAGGTTACCAGGGCCTGAGGGTATGAGCAGGGTTAGGACAAGGGAGGGATTTTATACCCAATAGAACTGTTCCATATCCTAATTTTAGTGATGGCAATTCGAATCTATATGTGTGTTAAACTCAAATAACTGTACATTTTTTAAAAATTCATTTTACTGTAGAACAAAATATAAAATGGACCATGGACAGTCTGCACACAGTACCAGTCCATGACAGAGTTAGGAGTAAAATTGAAGGTATTTAGAAATTTCTATAGCAATTTTCCTATGTTATGTTTGCTCTGACTATATTAAAATGTGATTTAAATCTAGCAGTCAAATATGATTTAAATTTAAATGAAATTATAACCTAACACTAAACAATCAGGGCTCACATTTTGCATGTAATTGTTTTTTATTTGTTATTGTTTTTATTTGTAAATTGTTATTTATTTTCATTTTTCCAGGTTTGTTTTTTTGTTTATTTTACCATTTTAAGCATGCAGTGCAGTGGCATCAAATACACTCACAGTGTTGTGCATCCCTCATCACCATCCATCTCCAGAGCTGTTTCATCTCCCCCAATTGAAATTCTG
Source organism: Canis aureus (assembly GCF_053574225.1). NCBI lineage: Eukaryota > Metazoa > Chordata > Mammalia > Carnivora > Canidae > Canis > Canis aureus. The sequence continues at coordinate 72,673,346 of NC_135611.1, read as the reverse complement.
CTTAAACAATAACTCTCTTCATTGGCCTTTCCTGTAATTCTTATATTATGTTTTGTAAAAGTATCTGTTAACAAGAGATTGGAAGTGAAACCAACCCACCAGTGCTTCAGTGCAACTACTTGGAGAAGCTCTGTGCTTGGTGCACTGCAGATGTTAAGAATAAGCAGAAGGCTGGAGAATTTGAAGACAGGGAGGAAGAGGTGTTGGCTAGTGTTATTTATAAGTGGTCAATGACTCATCCATAAAGGGAACAGGGGAGGGTCTGCTATTTCTGCCACCATCTGGCCCATGCTGACAGCAATCATACCCCTTCGCAGCTACACTTAAATGTTAGAAGTTCGAGTTACCCAATGATCTAAAATTGCAACCGATGACCTTTCAGCAAATGCCAAAGTTCTTTTAGGGCATACAACAGAGTGGAAACAGAGCCGCCATGGTGGAAACCCGGGGAAAGAAAGAGCAGTATCTAGTCTACATGTATTTCAGTGCTACTGATACACTGGTGATCCCAAAAGCTGCCCATGGCCTTGCTCTGCTTGGAGGAAGATGCTGACAGACCTGAGTCTACGTGAATAAGGACAAGCAGACCCTCTTGATAGTTGAGGCAACCCTGCTCTTGCATCGGGATCTGAAGACAAAGACAAGGATCTAGAATGTGACTCTAGAGTATCAATGAAAGGATGATTCTTTGTTAGCACAACTCTACTAAGATGGTTTATATACACTCTCTCATGTGATTCCAGCATATGGGTTTTTTTTTTTTAAGTTTTCAATCAGAAAAGGTTTTATTATAAAAAACAATGCCATCAGGCAAAAAATGCAAAAAATATGCAATTGTGGCAAAATTTTTACAAATATCTACACATTAGCCCCCGTAGTACTGCAGTGTTTACTATGTACCTGAGCACACAACACGGAAGGCCACTGGAAGCTGCTCCACATGGGGAATCTGATTCCTTGTGGATCAACCCACTTTTCCTCTGTACCAAGCTTAATGAAGCTTAAGCTTCAACTTTGTAGAATTACAGAAAACAAAGACAGGAAACCCCAATCCAATTTCTGCTTTCCTGTAATACAGTTATACCAAGTCCAGTTTCAATGCATGAAAAATATATAGAAAAGTGCTGTATACATTCTTCAAGTGGAAAAACAAAGTTTAACTTTGTTAAGCTGGGACTTAACAGTGGAACTGGCCCATGTTCGACCTATGTTTGTTTTTTGTTTTTTTTTAAGATTTTATCTATTTATTCATGAGAGACAGACAGAGAGAGAGAGAGAGAGAGAGAGAGACAGGCAGAGACAGGCAGAGGGAAAAGCAGGCTCCGTGTAGGATGCAGGGAGCCCGACGCAGGACTCAATCCCCGCCCTGGGCCAAAGGTGGCGCTAAACTGCTGAGCCACCCGGCCTGCCCCTTTTTATTAAGATTTTACTTATTCATGAGAGATACAGAGAGAGGCAAAGACATAGGCAGAAGAAGTAGGCTCTCTGTGGGGAGCTCAATACGAGACTTGATCCCAGGACCCTGGGATCAGGACCTGAACCAAAGGCAGATCCTCAACCACTGAGCCACCCAGGTGCCCCTCAACCTATGCTTTTTTGTTGTTTTGTTTTGTTTTTATAAATTTATTTTTTATTGGTGTTCAATTTGCCAACATACAGAATAATACCCAGTGTTCATCCCGTCAAGTGCCCCCCTCAGTGCCCGTCACCCATTCACCCCCACCCCCGCCCTCCTCCCTTTCCACCACCCCTAGTTCGTTTCCCAGAGTTAGGAGTCTTCATGTTCTGTCTCCCTTTCTGATATTTCCTACCCATTTCTTCTCCCTTCCCTTCTATTCCCTTTCACTATTATTTATATTCCCCAAATGAATGAGACCATATAATGTTTGTCCTTCTCCGATTGACTTACTTCACTCAGCATAATACCCTCCAGTTCCATCCACGTTGAAGCAAATGGTGGGTATTTGTCGTCTCTAATGGCTGAGTAATATTCCATTGTATACATAAACCACATCTTCTCTATCCATCATCTTTCGATGGACACCGAGGCTCCTTCCACAGTTTGGCTATTGTGGACATTGCTGCTAGAAACATCAGGGTGCAGGTGTCCCGGTGTTTCATTGCATCTGAATCTTTGGGGTGAATCCCCAGCAGTGCAATTGCTGGGTCGTAGGGCAGGTCTATTTTTAACTCTTTGAGGAACCTCCACACAGTTTTCCAGAGTGGCTGCACCAGTTCACATTCCCACCAACAGTGCAGGAGGGTTCCCCTTTCTCCACATCCTCTCCAACATTTGTGGTTTCCTGCCTTGTTGATTTTCCCCATTCTCACTGGTGTGAGGTGGTATCTCATTGTGATTTTGATTTGTATCAACCTATGTATTAATTTGGTTGAAACCACTGTGCTTTTTACTTTTATCCTCATCTTGCTGTGCATTAAAAAATAAGAGTAATAGTACTTTTTTAATAATACTTTTTTTAGAGCAGTATAGGCTTACATACAATTGAGAGGAAGTGTGGAGATTCCCTATTCCCCCCTGCACCCACACATACACAGCCTCCCCTGCTGCCAACATCACTCACCAAAGTGATATACTTTTTAAAAAGAATGACCTTACACTGACACATCATAATCACCCAAAGTCTATAGTTTGCCTTGGGTTCACTTTGGGGGTTGCTTATTCTATAGGTTTAGACAAACGTATAATAACTATCATCATGATAGCATACAAAGTTTTCTTACTGCCCCCAGAAATCCTCTGTACTCTTCCTGTCCATCTCTCTTTCCGCCCCCACACCCCTGCCAACGACTGATCTATTTACCGTCTCCATTGTTTTGCTTTTTCTAGAATGTCATAGAGTTAGAATCATACATCATGTAGCCTTTTTATTTTGGCTTCTTTCTCTTAGAAATATGCATCTAAGTTTCTCCCATGTCTTCTCATGGCTTGATAGTTCATTTCTTTTAAGCACTGAATAATATTCCATTGTCTACATGGACCACAGTTTATATATCCATTCACCCACTAAAGGGCATCTTGGTTGCTTCCAAGTTTTCGCAGTTATGAATAAAGCTGCTATAAATGACTTTGTGCAGATTTTTGTATGATGGAAGTTTTCAGCAACTTTGGGTAAGTATCAAGTCCTGTGATTGCTGGATCACATGGTGAGTGTGTTTAGTTTTATAAGAAAACTGCCAAGCTGTCTTTCAGAGTAGCTGGATCACTTGGCACTCCCACCAGCATTGAATGAGAGGCCCTGTTGCTTCACATCCTCATCAGCATTTGGTGTAGTCAGTGTTCCGGATTTTGGCTATTCTAAAAAGTGTGTAGGGGTGTTGCTTTAATTTGCATTTCCCTGATGGCATATGATGTGGAGCATCTTTTCATATGCTTATTTGCCATCTGTGTATCTTCCTTGGTGAGGTATCTGTTAAGGAGTTGTTTTCTTTTTTAATCAGTTGTTTTCTTATTGTTGAGTTTTTAAGAATTATTTGTATATTTTGGGTAACAGTCCTTTATCAGATGTGTCTTTTACAAATATTTTCTTCCAGACTATGGCTTCTCATCCTCTTGACAGTGCCTTTCCCAGAACGGAAGTTTTTCATCTTAATGAAGTCCAGCTTATCAATTATTTCTTTCATGGATCATGTCTTTGGTGTCATAACTAAAAGTCCTTGTCATACCCAAGCTCATCTAGGTTTTTCACCTATATTATCTTCTAGGATTTTGACATTTTTATATTTAAGCCTATGATTCATTTTTTAAAAGATTTTATTTATTTATTTATTTATGAACATCACAGAGAGAGAGGCAGAGACATGGGCAGAGAGAGAAGCAGGCTCCCTGTAGGGAGCCCGATGTGGGACTCAATCCCAGGACCATGACCTGAGCCAAAGGCAGACACTCAGCCACCGTGCCACCTGATTCATTTTGAGCTAATTTTTGTAAGGGGTGTAAGGTCTGTGTCTAGATTCATTTTTGTGCATGTGCATGTCTGGTTGTCAAGAGACTATCTTTGCTGCATTGTATTTCCCTTGCTCCTTTGTCAAAACTCAGTTGACTATATTTATGAGGGTCTGTTTCTGGGCTCTCTATCCTGTTCCACTGATCTATTTGCCTGTTCTTTCATCAATAACACACTATCTTAGTTACTCTAGATTTTTAAAAAGATTTATTTATTTATTTATTTATTTAAGAGAGAGAGAGTAAGCAGGAGTGGGAAGAGGAGCAGAGGGAGAAAGAGAAGCAGACTCTGCACTGAGCATGGAGCCTGATGTGAGGCTTGATCCCACAACCCCAAGACCATGACCCAAGCTGTAATCAATGAGCCCAACTGACTAAGCCACTCAGGTACCCCTTAATTACTGTAGATTTATAGTAAGTCCTGAAGTTGGGTAGCATCAGTCCTCCAATTTTGTTCTTCTCCTTCAGTATTGTGTTGGCTATTCTGGGTCTTTTGCCTATCCACATAAACTTTAGAATTAGTTGGTCAATATCCATAAAATAACTTGCTGGAATTTTGGTTGGGATGGCACTGAATCTATAAATCAAGTTGGGAAGAACTGACATCTTGACAATATTGAGTCTTCCTATCCATGAGCATAGAATAACTCTCCATTAATTTAGTTCTTCTTTGATTGCATGCATCAGTTTTGTAAACCTTATACATAATTTGTTAGATTCATATGCAAGTATTTCATTTTGTTGGGTGCTCCCTCTGAGACTATAGGGATGAATCCTTCCTTGCTTCTGGTAGCTGTTGGCATTCCTTGGTTTCTTTGCCTTGTGGATACATCAATCTAGTCTCTGCTTCCATCTTTTCAATGCACATCTGCCTTTGGCTCAGGTTGTGATCTCAGGTTCCTGAGATCAAGATCAAGCCCTGCATTGAAACAGGCTGAGCAGGGAGCCTGTTTCTCCCTCTACCTCTACCCCTCTACCCCTCTACTCATTCTCTCTCTCTCTCTCTCTCTGACAAATAAATAAATTTTTTATTTCTTAATTTAATTAAATCTGCAAAGATTCTCTTTCTAAATAAGGTCAGGTTCACAGGCTCCAGGGATTTGGATGTAGATATGTCATTGGGGGTGGGGGGGGCCACTATAGTCATCCTGGAATTATTTCCAATTCTGAAGCTGGGGACCAGGGACCACAGTCACTCTGAGAACTTTAAGAACCAATGATGTTCATCTGGAGTTTCTACCCTCTTCCTGGTTACAGGGTCTCCCATCAAATGCCCAGTGGCATAGCATGGTGGCAAAGCCAGGGCAGATGGGTGCTTCAAGTCAAACTGGATTAAGCTTTTGGTAAAAGACACAAAACAGCAAGTATGCCATTGTAGAGAAATTCCTCTACTGATATACTTCAAAATATTTAGAAGTTAGCTTAAGTACAGGCATGATTTTTAACTTGGAACATAAGGAGTATAGCTATGGAATCTGTAGGAACTACAGTCAGAGCTGTAGGTGGCACGGAGGCATGGGGACCTCTTTACAAATCCTGCTAATGGGATCCCTGGGTGGCGCAGCGCTTTGGCGCCTGCCTTTGGCCCAGGGCGCGATCCTGGAGACCCGGGATCGAATCCCATGTTGGGCTCCTGGTGCATGGAGCCTGCTTCTCCCTCTGCCTATGTCTCTGCCTCTCTCTCTCTCTCTGTGGCTATCATAAATAAATAAAAATTAAAAAAAAATCCTGCTAATGCTGTTACTAAGGAATCTAATAGAAAATCCCAGCAGCCAAATATTTGACTGGTTAAAGGGGGTGTTTTCCTTTGCAAAGAGAACATTATGTGTTTTGATTAGGAGTAGGAGGGAGCTCCTGTTTTAGGGACAGCATGACAAGTGGAGCCTGAGAAGCAACACACCTGAGTTTTTGCCAAGTCTCTACACCATGCTCAGTGAACACCATCCTTTCATCCTCGTCCTCTTCCTCATGGACATCTCAGGATTTCCAAGGTCAAAACCAACTTCGAAATTCCACGATCATCAGAGGAGAATCACTGTTCATGCTGCTGATTCTCTAAGTCTGTGACTGTCTTCCTTTCTCAAAGAAAAAGAGAAAGACTGGATATATCCACAGCAGAACACAAACAAGTATTAGTAGAGAACTCTTAGTTAAATAACAAGTGGCCTTATTAAGAGACACCACACAGAACATACAAACAAAAGTAAAGTAAAGGTATCTTTCTGTGATTTTGCTTGTTTCATCATGGCACCTGGTAGAGAAATATTATTTCCCATCCAGCTGTCTTAATAAAATGGCTCCCAGATCGCCACATCTCCCTCAGGGCTTTGAGAGCCAGGAGCTACAAGGACTAAGCTACAAGAGGTTAAAAATCAAAAGGTGTTTTGTGAGTTCAGGAGACTTTTCCTGAGAGGCACAGTCACAGCTGGAGTGGGAAAAATACTGGCTCTGCGTCTGGTTAGTGACAAAAGCAGATCCAATGCTTAAGATCAAACTAAGTTCCCTGTTGGAAAACACAAAAGTAGCAGGGATTGTTCAGAGGGAAAGGAACAGGATTTACGCACATTTTTAAGCTCACAAGTAAATATGGATATATGTATTATATATCTATATTTTAACATATTAATACATCAAACATACCTGGATTATTAATATTTATCATAATGTATTTATTATATTAATAAAATATGGGGCCTGACGTGGGACTCGATCCCGGGTCTCCAGGATCACGCCCTGGGCTGAAGGCAGGCGCCAAACTGCTGAGCCACCCAGGTGTCCCACACAGATGTTTCTTAACATGTAACTTGCTATGTTGGAATTCTAGCCCAGGGTCAGCTAAGGAAGAAATTGCTTATATAGAGAGCCTAGTGAGACACATACTGCTTGCAACAAATTGTATTTCCTTAAGCCTTGTTTTTATGATGAATCTTTTTCCTTATGGTAATCAGAAATTAGGGATTATTAGGCCTTGTTGTTCAACAGGATATTTTGTTTTTATAGAAAAGTCACCAGTGAGGATGCCTGGGTGGCTCAGTGGTTGAGCCTCTGCCTTCAACTCAGGGCATGACCCTGGAGTCCCAGGATCAAGTCTCCACATGGGGAGCCTGCTTCTCCATCTGTCTGTGTCCCTGCCTCTCTCTATGTCTCTCATGAATAAATAAATAAAATCTTAAAAAAAAAAAAAAAAAAAAAGAAAAGTCACCAGCAAGTAGTAACATAAGCCTTCATTTGTGACTCAGAGGGTCACATCTACATATGCAAGGCCAACAGGTCATAGATGAATAGCCCCTAACTTTTTACCTGTCCAGAGCCCAGGAAGCATAAACAGCTCTGCTCAGGTTAGTTCTGTGCACTCATACCCGAACGGACAACATGCAAGACAAGCATGTTAACTCTGTTTACTGGCCAGACTACCTGGGTTCGTATCCCAGCACTGCTCATTGGCTGGAGACCTTGATGACTTCACCTCTCTGTTCACTATTCTGTCATCTGTGAAAGGGATTGTTTATGTAGAGTATGTAATTCATAAGGTGGTTGTGAAAACTAAATGAATTCTCTAATGGAATAGGCATTCACTGTTATTATTACTACTACTATTATTTCACACAAAGCAAAGAAGACTTTTTTTTTTAGAAAAAGGAAGAATATGTTTATTTCTCCCCCATCCACTCAAAATATGCCCTCAGTGGCATTACTGAGATAGCAAGACAGCACCAGACACTACACAGATATTTGATGGTGAAATTATCCATGTTTTTTATTTCTGCTGTCTGGGAATGTGTGATGCACAGTCAGAAAGAGGTAGCACCCTATGAGATAAAAGGTCCAGATAAATGGTAATTCTTTTTGGTGCAGGCAAGGCCAGTTCCTCATTTGGCAGCATGCTTCTTATAGATGTCCAGGAACTCCTTCACATCTTCAGGTGACCCCAAGATCACTGGTGCCCTCTGGTGGATGTCAGTGGGAACGATGTCTAGGATGGCTTCCTTTCCAGTGGTAGCCAATCCTCCTGCCTTCTCCATGATGTAGGCCATTGGGTTACATTCATATAGGAGTCTCAACTGGAAAAAAAGAGCCAAGAGCAGCTCACCCACACCAGAAAATATTACACAGAGAAGGGATGCGTTCTCTAGCAAACTAATACAGAGCTGGTGGGAGTTTCCAAGGTCACCGATGCTCCATCTTTCCTTCCGTGAGGTTGTAGTAGTCCTCACCCCCAAGGCTGCCTCTCAGACCTATTGGTTAATTTAACCATTTAACCATTTGGTTAAATTAAGCCATTCATCAAGCCAGAGCCAGCAATAGATTGCCTGATGCAAATGTGAGACAGACCACCTGGACTCAGGACTGAATGATATTTTGGCAGAATTGATGGTCCCTTTCTCTTTATAGCACAGAAACTGGACCTAATGAGTGACTCTGTGTATTTTGGATGGAGCTTTGCCTATTCTAAAAGCATTAAACGTCCATAGTAGTGTCTGGCTGCAGACATCTGGAAAGCAGACTGGCTCCTCCAAACAGTATAATATTGTTTGCAACCCTGTACACATTCCTTTTACAATTCTCTGAAGGCTTCAGGGTTGGGATTTAGTATGTTATACATCTTGGCATTTACTTTTAAATATTAACTTTTTTATTGTATGCATTTTCATGCAGTCTGCCTATTGAGCAGACAGCTTGTTGCAGGTGTTTCCTGACTCTATTTCCATACAGGTATCATGGCCAGATTTGCAAAATTGGAGAAAAAAAAAAAAAAAGGAGGAACCTCAATATTCGCATTAAGAAACAATTTTTTGGAGACATTAAAGAAAAGTGCTATAGAATAGGTGAATCGCACAGGTTGGGATGCCAGAGGTGGCGATGACAAGAGTGGTGTTTTAAGCAAATAAGAATGTCTTCAGTGAACTGACACCAACGGCTGTAAACAGAAATCTGAACATATCTGGAACATACACATTTCTAACTATCTTAAGGAGATTATTGCTCCCATTCCTTCTCTCATATTTGAAAAAAAAAATTTTTAAGACAATCTGTCTATTGGGGAAAGTAAAGGGACAATATTTGGGAAGGAAACACACTGTCACCATGTAGAAGAAAGGTAGGCTGTCCCTTAGCCAGTGTAAGCAGCACAGCCCACCCCCACCCCATGGCTTCAGGGCAGTGCGGGCATTAGAGCAGTACAGTCGATGGTAATAGTTACCTGAAAGTTCTAGGTTTCCCCAGAGACTCTTTCCTTCTCTGGGAAGGTACCATTTTCCAAGCAGCCAACATCAGTTCATTAATTATTTCTATGTTATGCCTTTTGAAAGCAATCAAAGGAAACCTCTATAGGATACATATTTGATTTTCTACCTTGGTAATGAAGCTGAACTGTTTCATTTCACATTATGAATGGCCTTCATTTTGCCCAGGCCAAACCAGACACCCACTGGAAGCACCCGTCCTGACCATAACACTATTTACTTATCTTTAGCAATGGGGGGGCTCTCAAGAAACCATTTTAAGCCGATATCACCTGGCTTTAAGTAGGACATCCTTCAATCTAGGAAAGAATATGCCACAGACATCCCCAGCCTCCTACCACAGAGTGTAGCAGCAATATAATTAATATGTCATATTAATTATATTATATAATATAAGGCTGCTATAATCTCTCTTTCTTCCTAAATCAAATCCTTTGGGCTCCAAATGGAATCCACTGATTTTCAACTACTGTTCAGGAGATTCGTTTACCTTTCCCTTGGGGCTCTTCTTGTTTGCTGGGTACAGGAAGATCCCTCCATAGACCAGGGTGCGGTGGACATCAGCCACCATGGAGCCCACGTACCTGGCCCCATAAGGGGCTGTGTTATCCTGCAAGGGAAAGACCAACAGTAATCAGGGTTGTCCTCTATACTCATCCAGTTCAACAATCATTTAATGAGCACCTACAAGGGGCGTGTTTGGGGATGTGGCTAGGAAACCTGATGAATATCCTGTCTCCCAGGAGCAGAAAAGTCAGCCTCTTACACATCTTATAATAGGATCAAATGACCTGCAGAAGCCCCGAGGAGGGTGTGGTTGATTTTGGCTATGGGACTGGGACAGGAATCACAGAATCATACCTTTTAGCAGGACCTTGCAGGCTGAGAAGGATTTTGCCAAGCCAAGGAGCTGGGCAAGGGAGATGGGGCTGGGGGTGGTGGGCAGTATAGGGTGGGGACTGTCCAAGCAAAGCCCAGCATCCCAGAGAAGCAGATGCTGGTTCCCTGAGGCCCAGGGAGGAACCTGGTACACAGCATGTGTGCAGGGTTCAGGGGGTGGGAAGGGAATGTAGGGTAGGGTGGAAGGAGAGAAAATAAACCTGGAAAGAGACCCTGGGGCCAGCTCTGTGGCCCTGAATGTCATACTAACAATATCTGGGCTTCCTCCTTATAACACAACAGCTTTCAATGGCGTTGAGGTAAGAGATGACAATATTGGATATTCCTACATAGAACCATTTCTTCTCGTATTTGATGATTTTAACCTCTTCAGAAGGGTACCAGGAAGGACACTCTTAGCCTTGAGATGGCTGTCAGCAACCCAGTGGCCGCCCCGGGCAGGCACCCAGGTAAGAGGACCACGCTCCGTGCCCCTGACATCAGGGACCACAGAGGGAAACGTTTTACTGCCCATGAACTCATTCATCTGGCTGACTTGATCATCCGGATTTTCTTCTGCCAAGAGACAGTAGCAGAGGCTGACACGGCCCTGGGACTTTGACATCCAAGCGCAGGAGTCCCGGTCGCCAGTACAGATGGGACCTTCCGCATGGGGTCAGCGCTCTGTGGAATCCCAGCCCCGGCCACCCCCGCCGCCTGGAGCCTCCAGGGTGAGGCATGAACCAACATATGGGTGCGTCACCGGGGGCCCTGGCCAGGCCCTCACTCACCGGGGGGAACTTCTTCCTCTGGATGTACTCGGTGACGGCGGGCTCGAACTCCCTGGCATAGCCCTCGTTGAGGCTGTAGATGTTCCCTTTCTTCTTGATTTTCACATCCCTGTCCACCAAAATGAACTCTCCAATGGCCTGGGAGACAGGAAGGAGAGGGAGAGAGCGTGAGCCGCGTCCCCCAGGCCTGTGTGAGGTCCCTGGGACACTGTGTCCCCCGCCTGCCCCTCCGGGACTGGTGAACGGGACCACGGGAGCACCGGAGAGTCGGAGAGTCAGCGGGAGGAAAGGAAACAGGAGAGAAGAGCTGCCGCCCCGGTTGTCAGGGGAGCCAGGCGAGGCGCTTGGCTTTCAAATGGTTTCAGCGAAACAAGGAGGAAACCATACAAAAGTAGCGAGGGCAGAAATGCACAAAACAGCAGCAAAACCTGACGGAGAATAAGAATTGTGAGTCCATGCATATGTGGAGTTTAAGAAACAAACACGCAAAGGAAAAAGAGACAGAGTGACCAAGGACCAGAGTCTCAGGTATAGAGGATGAGCTGCTGGTTTGGGGGGGTGGGGTGCAATGGGGATTAAAGAGCACATTTATCATGATGAAAAAGTAATAATAATAATAACACAAAATAACAAAAAATAAATAGCAGTGTCCCCAGGGGTTGGGGGAAGGGAAATGTGTGTTCAAAGCAATATACAACTTTGCCTCTCCAAGAAAATCTGTTGGCGCAGCCAGGAGGTGGGGTACAGGAGAGGTGGGCACCAAGTCCCAGGGCGTGCTCAGTGCGCTCTCAGCTTCCACTTCTGCCCTGGCGCTCCCTTTTTGTGCGCTGCCACAGAAAAGAAGAGAATCCTGAGTCCTGACTGACAGCATTTACGACATCAAGTGCCTTTGCTTGCTGATCTGGACAACATTTCTCAGAACTGCTGCCACTAAGTCCAGCAAGTCCCAGTGTTGAGTCGATGCCCTTAGGGCCAATGTGCTTTCGGGGAGACTGGAATTCGGAGAGGAAGCGTCACCTCACTCCTATTGCTGTGAACAGAGGATAGTTTGGGGGTCCTAGTGTCCTGAGAAGAGGGTGATTGAAGCTCTGCCCTTGCGGGGAGGGGGCTGCTCCCTGGAGGCAAGACATAAGAAGAAAAGAGGCAGTACAGCCATCTACCCCCATCGCAGAGAGTGGCTCCTGCAGGTAAGGAATGTGTTTGCCCTAGAAAGGAAAGAAGACAGGGAGGGATGGAAGGAGGACTAGGAGAGCAGGAAGAAGGATGCAGATGGGAAAGGAGAAAAAGACACTAGAATTAACCATGCTTATTGGAAGGTTTCATGTGAGTGGTTCTTCTTTTTATCTTTTATGTTTTTTTTTTATTTCCAAAAATTTGGACCACAATTCTGTAGAAACATCCTTTAAAAATCAGAAAACTAACTAAATAAACAAATACTTTTACAAACGAGGTCTTGAAAACCAAGCCACCACACAATGGGTGCTGCAGAGCTCACAAAGCCACGCTTCCCCGACGCCCTGCCCTGGTACCTGGCCAGAACATCCCAGACATGAAGGAGGAGTCTCCTCCAAGTATAGACAAGAAACTGAAAGCCTTCTGAAAGGTAAAGCCAGCTGGAGATGCACATAGAGCTGTCTCAGTCTTTTTAGCAGAAATCATCAGCCAAAATGAAAAGAAAGCGCTGAGGGGGTCCAAGGTTCAGCCCGCAGGCAGGGGTGAGCTGTAGGTTAATGAGATGGTGTCCCCAGCAGGAGAGTATCACAGCAGGCCTGCACTGTTCTTCTGAACACTGGCGGGCCATTAGCTCAGGGAGGTGAAAGCCTATCAAATACACAGAAACTAACTCCTGGGGACATGGGTCTAAGACCTGGAAACAAGAAGAGATTTTATTTTTTCTACACGTCCACCAACTCAAAGGTAACAAAGAAGTCACTGGAAGACTGTCTGGGGAAGCAGTAAATCTCTGGCAGAGCAGTACATTTGCAAACCTCAGTGGTTCCAGAAACTGCACACTAAGCTCAGGGTGAACTTTGCTCTGGTTCTGCCACTATTTTCCCCTGAGGTCGCCTCATTGGGAGGCTGCATCTAGTGCCGTTTCTTCTGCCCTTGTTTATTTATTAAGCACCAGTTCCTCCAAGGAGGCAAAGTCCAATAGTACAAGAGTGCAGAGGGCCAAGGCAGCCTACCTTCTCGTTTATATGAACTGCCACGCACACAAAGCCCAGGACCTCACCAGGAGCCACCTGTCTCCCAGCAGATTCCAGCCAGCTCTTTTTTTTTTTTTACCCTGGGTTTGGTGCATCAACAAAAAGCACCAGATAAATAAAGTTTCATTACTGGCATAGGAGGACATGTCTAAAACTAGAAGGTATTTATAAACCCAATTCTTTTCCCTTTGGGGCACTGGGTCAGATGCCTGACGCATGTGCCCACCTACTGAATTCTATATTCTACTGTAGGTTGGGCCAAATAGTGAAAGAGATTTCTTTCCCCAGTTCATCTGCTCTATTGAAACTGTCATCTACCTGAATAAGTAACTCCAATTAATGGACATGGGGAAGAAATTATCCACAAATTCAAGCTGTTAATGAATATATTTCACAGCATCTTGGGCTCCTCTCCACTAAGTAGCTTTTCCTTATAACAGAATGAGGACTTATCCACATTTCATTCTTTATTTTCTTTTCCTTGAGTTTATCAAGGCCTTCTCAAAACTGCAAGTGTTCACGGAGCATTCACCTGCACATACATCAAATGGATCTGGTAGCTATGTCTGAAGAAACAATACAATCCACAGCATCAGTTGGGACAGCTGTTCACGTCTGCAAAACAAGCTTGTCATGGATGTAGTGGGTGGCGAAGAGACCATCCACAGGGCCCCATCTGGTCCATCAATGTGTTTTAGTTGGCTAGCACCTATGTTTTACAAATCTAGAAATATTGCATTTTTTTTAATCCAGTTTCTTGAGACATTAGAAGCTTTGGCAAAACGGGGCCCCTATTCCCAAATAGTAACAACTGCTAGACCTCTCCAACTTACCCCCATCCCACCATTGCCCCTGGCTTTCTTTCCCCAGCACACCTCCCTCATTTATTCGGCCCACCTAAACTCAGTGGGCAGTGAGTCAGTTGAATAATGTCTGTTCTAAAGAATTAATCTTGGAACAATGACTCCCTTTTATGGTCCAGACACATATTATTTCTCACCTCAGTAATCTTCTCATGACATACACGTGGTTCTTCCATCTTCCTCACACCCTTGCCCATCCCATCATCTCTGGCCCTCTGTGGGCCTCATTTCCCACCTCTGCATACCTCTTCTCGCACAAACAACAGACCCCTGCAAACAGTCACCAGCCAAGCACATAACCTCCCACAAGGTCTCTCACCGGGTCCAGCATGAAGCAGTTGACGCCATTCACCATAGCCAGGACCAACATGGTGGCACTGCCGTACAGGGCATAGCCAGCAGCTACCAGGTTCCTGCCTGGCTGCAAAGCATCCTTCTCAGAAGGCTCATCAGTTGAATTCTGGGACAAAGAAAGAAAACAAAACAACATGCTTTTGTTTGGGTTTCTCTGGGGTTTCTTTTTTTCCAGTTCAGTCATCAGCAAGATGCATTGTCAAGGTACTCTCCTAATGCAACAGGGCATCTTCCCAGAGGGGCCTTTCTCCACATATCAGTAATACCCTGATTACATTACCATGAAGCCTTCCCTTCATATCACAGATTTCCTGCATCTGGATCCTTCTTTCCAATCAGAGCCCTCCTCCAATTTTACTAATTTGATATTCCCTCATTTCTCCATTATCACTTTCAAAAAAGAGTGTGCCTTCTTGCCAGCTCCCACTAATTTAATCTTATTACAGGCATCAATGTCTTCCACCTGCCCTACTCCATCCTTATTTAGACATATTAAGACTGGGCTGCAGGACTGCTAGTCTGGTAAGGAAATCAATTTTATGAGTTCCTGCCAGTTGAGGCACCCGCCTCAGTGGTCACTCAGGCATCCAAGCAATTCTCAGAAATGAAACTTCGAATATCTCTCCAGAGTCAATACAGGGTGCGGCAGTTGCTTTCCATTTTTTTGACCACACTCACAGCAAAAAAAAATACGTTTACACCACACACCAGTACCCACACACATGCACATGCACACATAACTACACAAATTCAACAAAGTAATACTTAACACTTAGAATATAATATGCACTCTAATCTTTCCTATTTTGTTTCATTAAAAACATGGCCCAGTAGGTCTTCTGACCATAGTTTGATATTAAGGAAGGGGATGCCTTAAGGAGATGGCTTCTAATCAATGGTTGATAACTGATAAGAAGATGATGATCTTCTTTATTAACACTTGATTGGCTTATTTGGTCCTCAAAACAACCTCAAATCTTTCAGCTAGAATAGTCTCTACTTGAATTTAAACAGAAATGAAAATGGGCAATTTCTGCCAATTTCATTTATTCCTTCCCCAACCAGAGATTCCAATAGCTAAAAATAAGTATGGGCATCTGTATCACAATGCTGGAGATGGAGGCCATCCCAGCAAAAACATTCCTGGTAATTTTTCCCTGTAACTTTTGAAAGTGTGGTTCAAAGTGATGATGATTCTGCATCAGAATCACCTGGGAGGCTTATTAGACAAGCATATTCTGGGGCTGCAGCCTAGGCTTACTAAGCCAGACTTTCTAAGGGGAGGGTGTTCCTGAGAATCTGCATTTTATTGTGCACCACATGTGACTCTTGCACCAAACTTTATGTAAAAGGAAGAATCATAAAGGCATTTCTCCCCTTCTCCCCCTCATCCCCATGCCTTGTGTTTAATAAATGGTTTTCACATAGGTGGTTAGTTGGTTGGTTGGTTGGGTTAGGTCAAGTTATTTGATTTAGTCTGGTTTGTGTTCATAGATAGTGCATTGCATCTAAACACAGAATAAACATACTATCAAAAATTTGAGTTGTTTTCCCAAATTCCAAATTTTGCCAATACCCAACCTTAAAAAAAGAACCAACTTCCTTCAAAGCCAGTGAGGTTTCCAACTATCCTCTATCATAACTACTTAACCCTGCCAGTGCAATGAGAAATCAGATCAGCTGTATGAAGACAGATGAGTTAACTGGGAGCCAATAAAAGATTGGAATAATAACTTCTCCACTAAGAAAAATCCCTCAGAGATCTACCTCACCAAGAATCATCCATGCCTGCCTGTGCCAAAGGTGCAAGAGTAAATGACCTTTCCCAAAATGTTGTCACCTAATAATTGTATTCTCTGACTTCATAGAATAAGAAATGGGAACATTGTCTATGACCCACACATTCAAAGAGAAAATAATGCTGTGGAATCGTGGACTAGGAGGAATTCTTTCCTAGCCTGATCTTTCCAATGCATGAATTCCTTCCTTCAAACCCCAGCAGGAAAGGCCTTTGCTCAAGGGGATCCGTCACATTCTCATACAGGTGCTCATGTACTGACCAATGCACATAAAGCCCTTGGCAAAACCAGAAAGCCCCTAGACCCTGCCTGTCTCTACCTATTCCAGGCCACAACCTGCTGTAGGTATTGGTTTGCTCTATTCCCTACCACCTCTAAGGGGTATAGAGGAAGACACCATGGATTCTGGAGACTTGGAGTGGTAGATGAGAAAATCAGACAGACGTGGGAACAAGCTGTCCCCACCAGATGATCTGCTTGGAAGGGCTCATGGAGCATTCAGAGAGTCCCCCATAACTCAGCCAGTATCGTTCACTTACTGTCACACTAGGCAACTAGCCTACAAAAAAATATGTAAGACAAGGTCCCTGCCCTCAAGGAGTTTATAATCGGCAGTGAACATGGGTTGGTTTTGCCTGGCCAGCATCCACCACCCTTCCGCTGATAACTGCACGTTAATCTCCTGTAGATACCGCCCACAGCTCTGGGGTGGGCAGGTGACCTCAGCCTGGCCAACCAAATCATTGCAGGCTCAGGCCATAGTGTTGGTGTGGGATGGCCCCGTGACGTAAGCCAAGCCAATCAGGCTCAGTGAGAAGACATTCTCGTTAGAATTGTTGGAAGAGAGGCTTGCATCTTCTGCTGGACTTACTGAGAGGGCTGGGTGTGAAACCAGACATGCTGGGCACTGTTCTCCCACCAGAGAGGAGGAACGTAGTAGAGATAGACAGGAAGTGTCTCCTGCTGCATGGTCTGAGTCCCTGAATGCAGCAGCACCTAAAGCAAATCTATCCATTGGGCTTTCTAGTTAGGAAAACCAATAATTTTCTTCTCCCTTCCTTCCCTCCCTCCATTTATTCATGCCTTTCTTAAGTTAGTTTGACTTCTGATACTGCCCATTGAATATTAATACACAAAACATGTAACATGGATAGCTAACATTTATCAAGCACTTCTTATGTGCCAGGTGCTATTTTCAGGGCATTAGTCCTAATTTTCAGGACCTCCCCTTTACAGATAAGGAAACAAGAAGCACAGAGAGTTACCTTGCCCAAGGTCCCATAGAATTGAAACTCTCAGTGTCAAGAAGCTACATTCCATATGGTTATTGATTAATAAGTCTCCCTGGACTCAGTTAAAGGACTTAAATTGGATTCTGAAACTGCTAGAGCACTTTTGAAACTCTGTGTTTAGATGTGGGGACTGGATATTTTGAAAGGACGTTGCAAGTTAGAATATGTCCAGTACAGGGTGATCACACTAGAGAGAGGTCTAAAATCAACTCATATAAAACATGTTTAATTTAAAAATATATATATATTTATATATATATTTATTTTTTAAAGAAAGGAGGGCAGGGCAGGGCAGGGAAGCCATTTCCAAACACATAACATACACACACACACACAAAACAAAACAAAAACCCTTATTTTCTGATGCTCTAAAAGGCCAAATGAGCAATAGGGAGACATGTTGATTCAATATGTGGAAAAACATTCTAACCATGATGGTCACTCAACACCTCAAGGGAATTCTCCCCCTTCTGGGTGTCTCCACGGCAGGAACTATCTGGGACACTGGACCATGTACCCTTTGAGATACCTTTGGAACCTGTTCCCAGGCATCACGCAGGCAAGGCCTGAACCCTGCTGCCAGGTTCCAGTCACTAATGCTGTGCCCCAAGGAGATGGCCTCTAGCCCAGAACCATCCCTGCAGAAAGCAGGAAATGTGCTTCATTTGAAGTATCAGTCACATCAATGTTTATGCCCCATAAGCCTTCAAATGGTTCCAAACAATAAATAAGATGTTTAAAAACTGAGGACACCTGGTGGCTCAACGGTTGAGCGTCTGCCTTTGGCTCAGGGTGTGATCCCAGGGTCCTGGGACCGATTTCTGCATCGGGGTCCCCGCAGGGAGCCTGCTTCTCCCTCTCCCTATGTCTCTGCCTCTGTGTCTCTCATGAATAAATAAATAAAATCTTTATAAAAAAACAAACTGAAATGACATAAAGGTAGGTGTGACACTCACTTTTTTTAGTCTTTAAAGAGAGCCACTTCAGGTTTCTTAAGAAAAGCATGGAGACTCATTGTTGAGCTATAGCATTCATAACTAAAGCTCCTATTGCAAGCTGTGTTGATTTTTTAAGCTGATAGCTTGTTTTCTGGCTCTCGGTTTTCTAAGGATTTTTCTTTCCTTAAAAGAGTCTGCATTGAGGGAGCTGAGATGGAGACTGGGGCCAGCAACCATCAGCTGCAGTTTTGGTTAAGTCATAGAAGGAATTTTGCTAGGAACCTCTCTCCACTACTGGAGATCTGACACTCTATAGGTAAAATTCCTCCCTCCACATAACAGGAATGGTATGTTTCATGGTTTGACCTGGAAAATAGCTGAGTCACTGCCTTTGCCTTTTTGTTATGAGCCTTAGAATCTTCTATCACTCAAACTGATTTAGATGTGGATCTGCCTCTCAGCCAAGACCAAAAAAAGCAAAATCCAATCCAGTGATGAAAGAAAACCACCCCGTAGTGGTCTATGTGTTCAGAATGAGATTCCATGCAGTACTAGACAACAAGTCACAGTGAGAAATAAGGTACGAATTGTGGTCTCACTTCTCAAGCTGTGGCCTTTGTATCCTGGCCCAAGTGCGCTGGGAGGATGCTCAGAGACCCGCCGAACTAAGCTGCTTCATCCCCAGAGATGAAGAAAATGGGATCAGGTTCAACCACGTCTGTGAGGTTTCAATTCTAAAACACACAAGGAGCACTGAAGCCAAGGTGACATATTTTACATTTCATATTAGTTTACAATGGGCCCATTGATATTCAGTTTTTCACTTGTCTGTGTACTTGAGTTGTTCCAACACACGTACACACACACACACACACACACACAGGCATGCATGCAGGCTCTCACACACACACGTGGACATGCACAAGCACACACATGCACAAAGATAAAGTAGGAAAGAGGCTCACACAGGTGAAAGACCCCGGGCAGGAGTCCAGGTGCCCACACTACACCGTGTGCAGCAAACTCTCCACAAAGGGACAGAGAGTAAACATTCTAGGCTTTACCATCACCATCTCAATCACAACTACTTTCCCTTGCCAGAGCAGCTCAAAATCAGCAAAGGGCAATATGTAAACAAATGAGTTGACCATGTACCATTAAAACTTTATTTATGGATAAAAATTAAATTTTACATAAATGTCACAGGTCATAAAATAGTAGTCTTTAGATTTTTTTTTTTTTCAGCTATTGAAAAATGAAAAAGGGGTATTTTCTGCTCACAGACCATACAAATCAGACAAGGAACTAGATTTAGCCCCAGGGAGTCATGGTTTGCAGACCGCTGATTCAAAGGATTTAAAGGACAATTTTGACATAAATAATCTCTTATTAGAATCATAATTCTCAGTTGCCATAGTATGATCACTCTAACTGATCTATACTGTCTCTAACTTTTACTCTCCTTTTCCATAGAAAAAGCAAGATACAGTTAAAAAAAAGTGAAATATCAAAAAAAAAAAAAAAAGTGAAATATCTTTCTCTTCCTGCCCATGTTTTACTATATTTTCTTTTAAACTACTTTAACAGATCATGAGCAAGCAGTTAATGCTGGAAAAGTCAGAACCTGAGACATAAACCTATCTCAAAGCCCAGAGAGTTTCATGATGTACATCCTGGCCACTCCATGAATAAGTGAAATAGTACTGGAAGCTCAACCTTAACCTTTTATCTTAAACCAGGCCTCAGTACGTGACATTTTACCTTTTTGTAGATGCCAAAAATTGTTCCAATGGATGCAAGGCAGTCAATATTGGAAGATCCATCAAGGGGATCAAAACAGACCACATATTTACCCTGAGCAAAGAAAAAGGAAATTCAACTTTACTTTTAAAATTATGACAAAACAAAGAGTATACTAAGAGGGTAAAACAAGGGAATCTAGTTCAAGAAATGTTAGCCTTACTTATACTCTGTCATGGAAGGTATGAGGTGGCAAGCAGAATGAAAACAACAACAACAAAATATCTATCCCAAAGGATTATTAGGCAGACAAGACACAACTTAGAAGAGCAGATCTAGATAAAGATGATGAAATACAGAAAAATAAGTCATAATTTCCTACACTGTTGATATAGATGAATCATAAGTTTGGTTTGAGTTTCCTGGCAGCCAAAGGAAAAAAAGAAACAAGCCTAGTCACTAATTTCTCTTTATTCACAAGGGAAAGAAAAAAAAAATAATAATCCCATAGCTGAAGCAAAGATAACATTAAGATCTGTTAAAAAACAAAAACAAAAACACCTTCTCGTGCAGGTCTTAGAGATGACAGGAGATTGCAATGCACAGAGTTCCCAACAACAGTCCTACCATGATTCCCAAAGGGTATAACTCTCTGGCATAGTGGGACTATCAGAATTTCATTCTTTGAACTGGATTTTCCATGGTGTACTGGAGCTGGTTGCTATAGGTACCCAAGAGCTAATTGTGCACATCCCTTCTCAACCTCTGCTTTCAGTGATGTCATGTTGGTAGCTTGAAATAAATTATGGGGCATATTCACCCAGTTGAAATTGGCATGTGCTACAAATCAGAGATTTTCCTTTTTTTTTTTTTTTTTTTTTTAGAGAGAGTGCTTATGGCGGGGGTGGGGGGCGGTCAGGAAGAGGGGCAAAGGGAGAGGGAGAGAATCTTAAGCAGGCTCCATGCTCAGCACAGAGCCCAATTCAGGGCATGATCTCACAAACCTGAGATTGTGACCTGAGCTGAAATCAGGAGTTGGACACTTAACTGACTGAGCACCCCCAGGGGCCTCAGAGATATTTTTTTTTTTTTTAAGAGAGTTTACCAGTATACCACTGGGGATTTTCCATCTCAGATTAGCCTCTTTAAGATGTGGTTTTTAAATGTTCTGCATCAAATTAAGAGGTTTCTCTGATTCCCTGACCTATTGCTCTTAACAAATCACCCTGGTCCATGCAGGAAACTGTCATGTGGAAAACAGAAACATGCCTATTATCAAGGCACATTATAGGCAGGGAAATTAGGAGTAGCTGATAGAGGATATTCAACACAAAATTCAATCCACATGCCTAAAACTACCAACTATCTTGAGAAGCCTAGCAGAGAAAAACATGAACTTTGAATCTGACATAAAGTGGTATTTTAGGAATGATGTAAAACAAGTTAAGTTAATCAGATGTGGCTCTCCACCACTCTTATAAAGGTCAAAAATTGGACATCAGGCAACCTCTTTAAATTCATCTTCCAATTACTCTTTTCTAATGCTACTCTTTCCTGTCTCCATCTCAAATGGGGAAAGATCGTAAGCCCATATATGTGCACATCACATCTCAAATGTTTTTTTTTTTTTTTTAAATCCTATGATTGTTGTTGTTCCTCAAAAGCTGGCTATAGCCTTTCATTCATTTTTTCGACAACTTACTGCGAAGTACCTACAAGCTGCCAGGTACTGTGCTAGATATTGGGATACAGAAAAGAATATAATCCACCTCTGCCCTCAAGAAGCAATCAAATTAATGGGATCCCAATGTGTTAAAATGTATAAATCAGGGGCGTGCCTGGGTGGCTCAGTAGGTTAAGCCTCTGCCTTAGGCTCAGGTTGTGATCCCAGGGTCCTGGGATCAAGCCCCCTCCTTCAGGCTCCCTGCTTCTCCCTCTCTCGCTCCCCCTGCTCTCTCTCTTTTTCTCTCTCTCTGTCCAATAAATAAATAAAATCACATTTAAAAATTTTATAAATCAGTGATAGGAATTGAAAGCAGTTTAGATTGACAGGAAAGGTGACTGTGAATGAAGCTTGGCTATTTGGTGGGTGGAGATGAAGCAAAAGAGAAGCTAGACTTTGAAGGACCTTAAACATGACAACAAAAATTTAGGGGTGAGGATGAGTATGAGTACATGTGTGTCTCTCCAATATACTAGTACATGGGTGGGGGCAGGTGATGATGGCATGAACTATGGTGGTAGTGTGGACAGTGGAGGATAGGCTTGATGTTTGGTAGTTAGAATCTGGGAAATGATAACTGATAGTTTAGGAAGGATGTAGGATGTTTCCTAGGATTCTAGTTTGGCTGAACAAGTGGAGTCATTTCTAAAGCTAGGAAGGTGGTTACATTGAACCCCTCCACAGTAGAAATGCAGACCCACCCTTT
Source organism: Canis aureus (assembly GCF_053574225.1). NCBI lineage: Eukaryota > Metazoa > Chordata > Mammalia > Carnivora > Canidae > Canis > Canis aureus. The sequence continues at coordinate 72,650,847 of NC_135611.1, read as the reverse complement.
TCTCGGGCTCTACTATGATTGCGTGCTTATCTTCTTCTGACACAAGAACACAGGTGGCAAAGGATGACTTTAACACGTTAACAACCAGGTCATTGGAGAGGACATCCAGCTTCTTCACTTGATCACCAGTCACATTGGTAGAGCCAGCAATCCCATAGCTAGAGGGAACAAAAGCCGCAAGAATATAAGCCATGACCACCAGAATATGCCAATGTACCTGTAAACCCGCGGAAAGCTGGTATTTAGTAGGATTTAGAAGACAGGAGAAAAGACACATGGTTTAGGAGAGACAAAACAAGAAGAAGGGTTCCCAGCACACCTTTGTGTTAAATCCATGTTTCTCAACCTTTTTATCACGGCCCCTAAGAAGACATTTTAGCTTTTTCTCCCTAGTCACAATGCTCCATGAAATTGTAATTTTAATACCAGAGTTTTTAAACACTTTAATAAGTGTAATAGCTGGACTTTATATATTAAAAAGATTGATTTTTTTCCAGCTCCCCCCAAAACCCATCTTTACTCCCCGAATGTGCGGGTCAGCAGGTGCGGATCAGCTGAGAGGTGCAGCGAGCAAGGACGGTTTCTGCAGCCCAGTTTGATAGAACAGAAAGGCGGTGTCCCGGCTGGGCTGCAGCAGAAACACTGAATGGGGAGGAACGTTTTTAGAGAGAGGAAGCTCAGGCCAAGGAGAGACTGGGTGTGAAAGGGAGCGTCAGATGGGGGAGACCCCCTCAACAGCTGATGGTGGCGGCCGCGAAGGGTGCAGGGTGCAGCCTTGGTCGAGCTTTCCGGAGCACAACCGGTGGTCCCGGCGACACCTGCCCCGACTCCCGCACATGCATTTTCTCCAGACAGAACTTGCGTGTCTCTGGCTCAACAAAACTGAGCCCACACCAGGGACTGTCCCAACCCGAAAGCCTGGTCGGGCCTGATTGGCTCCAGAAGGTAACCCCACAGGCGTGGCCGGGGCACAGTCCTCTGCTGTCTTAGAGCCAGCATTCCGTCCCTGCGGCCCTCTGCCCCCTGCGCCCCTCTCCAGCACGGCTCCTCCTCGTTCATGAGCCAGAGACCAAGGATCTGCCACACTTACAGCTGCAGCCCGTGCATCTGGGCTCTTGTCCGCTTTCCACATAATCTTTCTCACCTCAGTCATGAGGTCAATGCTGGTGGAGAAAAAATGTAGCCAAATTCTGGGTGGAACAAGAGGGGCTGGGCAGGGCCACCAACCCAAATACATCTCCCTCGCTGGCCCCACCAGCCCTAAGTGTCGCCCCTCCTTAGCCTGAGATGTCCTCACCTAAAGTCACTACTAATTCAGGCAGACAAGAACAGGCTGATGCAAAGGAACCAGAGCTTTCTGACAGGGACTTGGCTCAGGCCTCACCTCTGCAAGTCACATGTCCCCTCTGGGTCTCCTTTGGTGCTCATGTCCACTGAGGCAGTGATACTTTGTGGGGTGCTGGGGGGTTCCATGAGGTGAGAAAAAATGTGAATTACCCTGTTTGCTCTCTCAAGGGAGCCCTCATTAGGGATCTGCACCTGCTATGGGAGGGGAGGGGGGGGTCTCAGAGACCCCCTCCCCCATCCAGCTTCATCCCCCCCTTATGTTAGCATGGTTGCTGTATCCTTCACTCCCATGGGGAGGAGGACAAGGGGTGTGTTTACCTCCACTGTGTCCTGCTCCCAGCACATAGTAGGCCCTCAATAAATACTTGCTGCATGAATGAATGGCATTCATGAAGGAGAGCAGAAACCCAGGCCTGAAGGAATGAGTAGAGGAGCAACTGACTTTCAAAGTCACTTCACATGTGGGGGTGGGAGGCCCACTAGCACAGTCTCCACAGGGGCAGGCCCATGGAGACAGTTCCGCAGAGGCCTGGGAGGCTGGGGCCAAGGGACCAGGCAGCAGACACAGGCATGGGAAAGGCCTATTTCATACTTTGGCCCACACCATGTATCTGCTCGGGTGTCTCATTTGGCAAGACGGGCAAGGAGGGGTTAGGCCATGGCCCCTTTTCCTCAAAGGCTTCCTAGAGACCTGTGTGAGTGCCCCTCAATTCCCCAACATCTATCATGCCCCCAGAACTGTTCCTAGGGCTGGGGTCACAGTGTGGAGCAAGACAGATGACATCCTTGCCCTCACAGAGCTTAGATTCTGGTAAGTGAGACAAACAAGAAACAAGTAAGTGCTTTTGAATGATCAAGACCACCGCCAGGTTCCTCATTGCTGCTCCGGGGTTCTAAGCTCCTGATCTGGGTTGCTGAGGGTGGCACACCACCTGTCTGTTATGATAGTCCAGTGCACCACAGAACACTGCAGATGAACACTCTGGGCATACTCCCTACACCTGGCGCTGCAAGAGCTGTCTTCCCTGCCAAACTTGCAGATAGCTGGCCACCTCTCTGTGTCCAGGTCCCTGCAGGGCTGAGTGGTCACCTTCACTTCCTCCTCCTGACCCCACTGAAGGTCCCTCCTCTGTTTTAACCAGAAGGACCCTTTTCCAACTATCCTCCAGTTGCCCATGAAGCATAAAAAAAATACATATAGAGATAGAATATTCTGGGTCCCGCAAGTTCAAAATTCGGATACTTTTGAACTCTCCTAGCACATCTTGTGGGTTTCCCCTGGTGACCCCCAGTGGTAAGAAAGTCTTAAAGACATAGGGAAAAGATCCTAAGATAGAATCAGGGTTCAGGAGAATCAGCTCCCAGACTGCCATGTCCATAGTAATTACAACCACAATCACATCACATCATTGAGTATTCCTTGCGCTTTGTCTTAGCACACGAAGCTAGATGTGACTCGTGTTTGTCACGCTGCCCTGCCTTATTCCACTCAGGGGTGGGCCAGGCTGGGCAAACGCTCAGTCAGGCTTCTCCAACCCGCCGCAGGATGGGCCTCCAAGGGGCTGCAAGGTGTCCCCGAGGAAACACATCTCCACAGCTCAATGAAAAGCTGAAAGCAGGCAAGGCTCCTGGCAACTCCGACAGAGGAGAAATAGCCTCCAGGAACTAATTAGCTGAAGAACGCATGGAGCTTATTTTCTCCGCAAGTTTTCAGAAACCCCCTTGAAACTAGAAATTTCTGCATTCTGATCAGTCACTGTTACTCAAAAGCCCCAAAAGAAGGATCCCTGGGTGGCCAGCGGTTTAGCGCCTGCCTTTGGCCCAGGGCGCGATCCTGGAGACGCAGGATCGAATCCCACGTCGGGCTCCCGGTGCATGGAGCCTGCTTCTCCCTCTGCCTATGTCTCTGCCTCTCTCTCTCTCTCTCTTTCTGTGACTATCATAAATTTAAAAAATTTAAAAAAATTTTTTTTAAAAAAGCCCCAAAAGAGAGATAACAAAGAGCCTTCACCGTGGATTCCGATGGCCACGAGGAGACAGCAGTGACACATGCCTACAGAATGAGCAGCAGATATGGCGTTGGTGTCCAGGGAGGTGGCCTGTGCCTTTGCCTACCTGGACACTTGCATTAGGGCTTGCAAAGCAAATCAACTGTGTTCCCTAAACTGGAATTCTAGGCAGATTCCAGGATTGGCCAGCAGAGGCCAGAAGCCTGGCCTGGTTTAGAAGCCACTTTTGTGCCAGCTGCTGTGCACAGAAGGGCATGGCACCAACCACCCTTTCACACATCACTGGGCTCTTCCTTAGATCGGTTCCCAATTTGTTGTTCCCTAGGGCCAGAATCAGGCAGAAACTGAGGCTGCAGGGATGTAGGGAAACCATCACACAACTGTCAAAAAAAGCCTTCCAGGGGCACCTGGGTGACTCAGTAGGTTGAGCATCTGCTTTTGGCTCGGGTCATGATCTCAGGGTCCTGGGATTGAGCCCCACATTGGGTTCCCTGCTCAGTGGGGAATCTGCTTCTGCCTCTCCCTCTGTTCCCCCCACCCTGCTCATTCTCTTTCTCAGTTAAAGAAAATATTAAATAAATTTTAAAAAATTTTTAAAGCCTTCCAGAGGCCAACTATGCCTTACAATCGGTGGAGAGAAACAAACCAAAGGGTGAAGAAAATGGGTTGACCCAAGCACATTGTAAACCTCTAAGTTAAGCTCCCTCCTCCACCCACCCAGAGGACTCAGTAGCAGTTGGGCACTGATTATGCAGGGAGAGAGACAAATGTGTTGACTGAGCTGGTGACTTGCTCTGCCAAGAAAGCTTTTTCCTCTTACATTCAAGTTATTACACAGGGAAAGGGAACATCATGGACTTTCCTCCATGAGCTGGGACTCTAGCTCACTAGAGTTCAAATCCAAGCAAGCCCAGGAAAGCCACTTAGCATCTCTGACTTTGGTTCATCTGTAAAAATGGGAATTAAGTATATCTACTTCCTAGTATATGGGGGAGGTAGGGGCAAATGAACTGACCTATAGGCTTAGCACAGAGCCTGGCATACATAGGCAGGTGAGCAAGAAGTGTCATCATTCCATTTCCATCCCAAATTTTCTTTGGCAATAATATAAGCATGTCAAGAAGTGAGATGGGTCCTGGCAAGAACACTGCACCAGAAACACCTGGTTCCAAAGTCTGCCTTTCCTTCATACTGATTATATACAAAATTGTCTCAACTCCTTGATGGATTATTTCTACTTCCAGATTTTGTAAGGATAAGGTTTAATCGACTGACACACCTGCCTCCCAGGAGCCAAACGTAGCCATGTTGTTCTCAATGGAGCCCCATGGCATCCACTAAGTAAACTTCGGTTGAAGAAGGAGGAGGAGGAAACCACAACCCCTAGACCAGTTTGGCAGGCAACTTCTGGAAGCCACCCAGTGCAGAACAGTGTTACAGGTAACTGGCACCAAAAGAAAGTGCTCAAAGTTTGCATTTAACTAGAGTCTTACTGGGGATAGTATTTCATTTGAAATGCCTGTGACTTTTCACTTCATTTTTATTCAAATTAGTTGGCCAGGTAGTCTTAGCAGTTCATGGGTGGGAAGAACCCTGTGAGGGTTTGAGCCTTTTTGATGGTTCCTTTTTAAAGCCCTAGAGACACAAGAGTTCTCTTTCTGGAGGTTGGGAGGAAAAATCAGTTTGAAAAGCTGCTACCTACAATATCTCTTCTTTCCCTTGTACCATAAACCTCATCAAAATTCTGAAAAAGCTATGTCTCTTTAATTCATATAATAGGGAGCTCCTTAAAATGATAGGTTAAATTTAGCCCTGTATTTTAAAAGCCTTAGAAATTTGGATTAAATATTAGCATTGCATTTCAAATTTGCACATGATTTCTAGAATGGATGAGCCATAAAATTTGTGATTTATGATGATCAGGGGAAAGCTGCCTTTAGCAACATTTCTGAGCACAGCCCCAAACACTAGGGTTGGAGGCTTGACTACACTCAGCCTTCCCTTAGTATTTCCTCCTGGAGTCGATAGGACAGTGTGAAGCAGGCAGCACACTCGACAACATGCAAAAGAACCAAGTGAACGAGCTCCTTTTCAGAACACCCAACTGAAGAGAAAGGAGGCAGATTACTATTTAATTCTTATCACCAGAGTCAAAGGTAACATGACCTGTTATTGATTGATTCTGGGGTAAATGGCCAACTGTTCAGAAATATCCAAGGGTCAGAGCAGAAATTCGTTGAAGAAGAGATGCCAGCCAGAGCAGCTTTCAAAGGGCACAAACCTCAACCTTCACTTGTGTTCATGCCAGCCAAAGGTGGGCAAACAGCCTGGTGGCTGGCTGTGCTTCTGGTACAGAAAGGAAATTACAATTCACTCTTTGGTAATATGGAGAAGATAATGCAAGAAAAATAGAGTAAATCTGATAAAGTTCCAAAGGCTTAATGTCATAAATTCTGGACATTTGAAAATAAACACATAAACTGATCTGTAATTTCAACATTAAAACTAAAGTGATCTATTATTTTCTCCTATCAAACAACTAAGAGAACCCCATATATCAAAGCAACTTTTCTGGACACCATGTCAACTGCATAGGAGATTTCCTGTAATCAACCTGATGGTGCAACATTGCTTTAATATATAATGTTCTAGGGACGCCTGGGAGGTTCAGTGGTTGAGCGCCTGCCTTCGGCTCAGGTCGCAACCCAGGGGTCCTGGGATCAAGTCCTGCATTGGGCTCCCCGCAGGGAGCCTGCTTCTCCCTCTGCCTGTGTCTCTGCCTCTCTCTGTGTCTCTCATGAATAAATAAATAAAATCTTGAAAAAAAAATATATATATATATAATTTCTATCCTGGAATACATGCCTGCGGAAGTACAGGGATGTACAGGGCAGCTACTAAGGATTAAAAAGCAAAAGACAAAGATATATCAGTTTACAGAAATATATATAATAATCTTCAGCCTAGGAAAATAATGATAATATTGGCATCTGTTTAATAAACTTATCAGTTCATCCTCACACAACTCTCTGAGGTTGAAAAAAAGTGATATCCATCTTACACGTGGGGAATATGAGGCTCAGAGCTATTACGTCAATTGCCAAAATCAGCACAGGTGAGTGGCAGAGCCAGGACTCTGAGCCCAGCTCCACTGCTCCCCAAACTGTGCTCTGAAGGCCTGCGTGTTCCTGTTCTACGAAATCCAGTCCTGATTTTCTTCTCCTCTTCCTCTCTGCCTCAGGGCAAAGGTACTAAAATCCAGTGGCCAAGTCTTTCAGGCTAGGCTTCACCCTAATTCCACAAGGCCCAAGCAGCTGCAGGCTGGACAACACCTCCAACTGGATAGCACTCCAATACCTCAAGTTCAGCATTTCCAAAATGTCGAGATCATCTTGTCATCCATCCCCAGCCTCTAAAACCAGCTTCTGCTTTGGAATTCTACTTTTTAAAGGGGTAGCCCTGCTCTCAATTGCAAGAACTTGCTCTTTGAGAACCTTCCCTGCCTTTCTCGCTCAACCCATACTCAAGACTTCCTTTAGGCTCTCTCTTTCCCCCAGGCTCTCCCTTCCAATGCTCTAGCTCCAGTTTGTTCTTTCCTCACCTCCAACTTCAGTGGGTTCTCCCCATGTTTCAACTGTCTTCGGGCTCTGTGCTTCCAGCCATATCCTCTCTAGATTAGTTCCTAATCATACCACTAACCTACTCAAAAACTTGTATTCTCTTCCCTTTGCATACCAGCCCCCGCCCCCCGAAATATAAAGTATTCACCTCTGCCATTGGATGCTACCCAATGCACTCACAATTTCACATCCACAAACACCCCACCACATGTACTCCGTGCTTTAATCAAACCAAATGAGCACATTTTCCAGAAATATTTTCCCACCTCTTACTTTTCCTTGCACAACTGCCCAGCTTAATATGTTCTCCAGCCATCAGGCCTTAGGACATTGCCCATTGCCAATGCTCATCTTGATGTCCCACAATTCTTTGCATCCACAAACATGTTCTTGGAACTTCTGTGAAAGCACCTTGCAGGATCTCTATTGTGTTTTTTTTTTTAAGTTTTTTTTTAAAGATTTATTTATTTATTTATTCATGAGAGAGAGAGAGGGAGAGAGAGAGAGGCAGAGACACAGGAGGAGAGAGAAGCAGGCTCCATGCCAGGAGCCCAATGCGGGACTCGATCCCGGGACTCCAGGATCACGCCCTGGGCCAAAGGCAGGCACTAAACCGCTGAGCCACCCAGGGATCCCCTCTATTGTGTTTTATAACTAATTCCACATTTGTCTAACAGCATAAGCTCTGTGTTGTTCTCATCTCCCAATCTCTTCTAGAATTTTGTACATTGTGGGTGTTCAGTACATTTTGTTGAATTAAATAGAACCAGTGAATTCTTCAAGCAGTGATTTGGAAGCATGTACAAAGGCAAGTCAATTCTACATGCCTAAAGCAAAAGCCTAAGCCACTGGAGATCCACTTATGGTCTGCTGACTCTTCTCCTGGGAGAACAAAATGCTGGTTGCCCCTTGTATAGATTAGCATCCTTTCTCTCTGGGGAGTGAGTAGGGGAGAGCCAGAGCACAGAAATAAGGCTTCAAGAACAAGTTTTCTAGAAGGCAATGGCTTCTTGAGGTACAATTCTTAATTTGCATCAAAAATAAATAGGTGAGGGATGCCTGGGTGGCTCAGTAGTTGAGTACCTCCCTTCGGCCCAGGGCATGATCCTGGAGTCCTGGGATCCAGTCCCACATGGTCGGGCATGTCGGGCTCCCTGCATGGAGCCTGCTTCTCCCTCTGCCTGTGTCTCTGCCTCTCTCTTTGTGTGTCTCTCATGAATAAATAAATAAAATGTTTAAAAAATAATAAAATAAATAGGTGAGATTTAGAGTTGGTTGAGCTTTAACTGGCTTGAAAAATAAAATCAGAGACACATGGCATAAAGAGTCCCAGCCCAGGCAACAAGCCCACTCACCTCCTCTCCCCTGCCCTCAAGGCCCTCAGCTGTACAAAGAAGGGTTGGACAGACAAAGTTCTACCATTCTATAAATGTCTTATTAACCACAATGAAACTGGCGACAAGAGCAACTGTTGGTCGAGAGAGAGAGAGAGAGAGAGAGAGAGGATACTCCAGGCTCAACTCTTAAACTCCTGATGTGTCCCTGATGAAACACCATGTCTGAGCTCCATAAACTCAGACCTGTGAGGTTCTTGCAAATCTGTCATCATCTTGTTGACGTACCTCTGGGTACGTGCCCTTCTAGGGCAAGCCTTCAGCTGAAAAAGTTATTTGCAGGCACACTGGCCTTTTTATCCAAGATATCAAAGCAAATAATGAGTGTGATTTGGAGGCCTGGCTTGAGACCCTGTCTTATTGCTGCCTGCCCGACTGACTATATGTCATAATGACATAGCCAAATTCTTATTTTCCCATACGAGTACAGGAGTGTCCAGATTCCTGGCCATGCCCTGTCAACCAGGCACCAACTCCTGTTCCATAGGTATGACACTATTTGAAACAAAGACCTGTGAAATGGCCAAACCTAGAGAAAGAGTTAAATTACTCCTGGAACACTACACAACATTTACAAAGAAAGAGGTGGATTTATACGTACTGACAGTGAAGGATATTCATTCTATATTGTTGAATGATGATGCCATTTGTTTGCTATTTACCTATGGGCCATGTCCTTCAGTCCAGGACATGATCCTAGAGACCCAGGATCAAGTCCCACATCGGGCTCCCTGCATGGAGACTGCTTATCCCTCTGCCTGTGTCTCTGCCTCTCTCTCTGTCTCTCATGAATAAATAATAAAATCTTAAAAAAAAATGTGCACACCAGAATAAACCAAAGGGTATTTGTGTTACTTACAAAAGGCCTCATAAGTAGGTGCCCAACGAATCCCCAAGTCCCATGATTTCTTTGTTACACACAATGTGATCTGCAGACTCTCAGCATCTGCACCACCTGCCACAGAACTTCTTCGAAATGCAGAATCTGAATCTCAGGCCCGGCCCCAGACCTACTACAGCCCTTTGCACACAAGCACAGCTGCTCCTGAGAGGTCTGGACATGTATGCTTCCTCCCAGCCTGCCTGGGGCTTCCTTCACTCCTAATGTGACTTACTGAGGGTAAAGGAGACACCAAATTAGGCAGCCCAGGTGGCTCAGCGGTTTAGCACCACCTTCAGCACAGGGCGTGATCCTGGAGACCCAGGATAGCGTCCCACATCAGGCTCCCTGCATGGAGCCTGCTTCTCCCTCTGCCTGTGTCTCTGCCTCTCTCTCTCTCTCTGTCTCTCATTAATAAATAAATAAAATCTTAAAAAAAAAAAAAAAGGAGATACCAAATTAAAAACCTGACTTGGGTCCCCAATTCCAAAGGGAGGGAAGAAGATCAAAGGAGAGAAAGGGAAAGGAAGCATCGTGCAGGCACTTTCCTGTATGAAGCTGGGTTGGGTATGGTGGGCTGGGCAGGTGCTCAGCCTGGCCAGCCAGTTTAGCAGGAGGAGCCTGAGAGCGGGTGCACAGGCAGACTGCTCAGTCCAGGGGAGACTGCTGCAGGATAGAGGCAGGTGTGAACCGTGAGCCAGGTCCCGCCGAAGGGAGGGGTGACCAGGGCTTGGTTGCAGTCCAACAAGCTTTGCGAGAGGGGCTGCCCGAGAAAGAGAAAGAGAAAAAGAGCGAGAGAGACGGACTCCCACCTGCCAGACATGCAGGCAGGCTGACAGCAGGAGGCCCAGGGCCCCGCACATGGGACTGCCGAGCAGACCCCCAACAGGACAGACAGACAGGGCGCGGCCCGATAGCTGGGAGGCCCGACTCACAGGTGCGCAATGCCCGCCTTGCGCACGGCCGTGGAAATGGCTTTGACGGCGGTGCAGAGCGAGTTGAGCAGCTGGGTCATCTCTCCGGTGCCGCGGGCCTTCCTGCCCTCCTCCATGACGAAGCGGGTCAGGGTGACGATATCCGTGTCGAAGGCCGCCTGGTCGGTCATGCTGAGGCCGGCCTGAGGCGCGCTGGGCGGCAGGTGAGCGCGGCAGGTGCGGGCGGCAGGTGCGGGCGGCAGGTGCGCGCGGCGGGACGCGGCGGAGGACGCGGCTCGGCTCGGCTCGGCTCGGCCCGGAGTGTCGGCGCGGTTCGGAGCCTACCCCGGCCGGGCCAGGATCCCGCGGTCGGGGCCCGGGGAGCCTATAGGCGCGGGTCGCCGCCCCCGCCCCCGGAAACCACCGCCCCCGGGCCTCCTCCCGCTCCGAGCGCGGCTCCGCCCACGCCGACCCCGCGGTGACCCGCCGGTGCCCTGGTGTGGTCCTCGGGCCGCCGCGCCCCACAGGGGCCCGTCCTCCGCCCCCCCGGCCCCCGCGTCTGGGCGGCGGCTGCCTCCGGCCTCGGCCTTGCGGAGTGGCACCCAGGGCCACCTGCAGGACCTCCTTCAGTCCCCACCCCAGCCGGCGCCCAGGGGCAGCCCTGACCCCTCCCTCCCTCCAGGCTGCAAGACGGAAGCCCTGCGGGTGAGGGCAGCGCCGGCGGGGCGCGGGGTGGGGGGGGGGGGGGGGCTGGCGGGCGCCGGGGTCTCCGCGTGGGCTTCTACCGCCGCCGCCCCCGCACCCCCCTCAAGCCTCCACCTGCCCCTGCTCCCCGCCCTCCCCAAACCTGCTCGGCCTGCCGCAGGGCTCTTCTCACCAACCTGGGAGAAGCGGATTCCCTGTCCCTCACGGGTCTGAAGGCCCGTGGCTGGATCCTTCACTTCAGGCCTCTTCTTTTCAGGATTCCTCTCTTTCCAGAACTATTGGAAACCGTAGTTTTCAAGTATCTGCGTTTGGCAGAAAAAAACAGTCACAGACACAGGGAAATGTCCCCTGAAGGCTACACTGAGACCAGACACTCTGCAGACCACATTCTGATCTCTATGTAGCCAGAACACTGTTGTCTTAAGACAACATTGATTCATGGAACAACATTTATTGAACACCTACTATGCACCAGGCACTGTCTTTTGCTGCCCTGGGGACAGAGCCTGAGCAATACAGACAAAACTCCTTCTTTGACCTTACATTTTAACAGAGAAAAATAAATAATAAACCAACAATAGATTGGTATGTTAGATGAGCCATGTGAGCAGTAGAGAAAAATGAAATAGGAAATGGGGACACGGAATGTTGGGGTGCAGTGTTAAAAACTAGAGTAGTGAAGGAAACCCTCACTGAAAAAAAAGGCTGGTAAGCGTAATGTTTCCTTAAACATGATATCTGAAATGTAATGACAGCAGCAGCAGCTGAGTTTGTCCCTTTCTGTGTCAGACATTTAGCCCCTGGGGATCCCAGATTAGCTAGGACCCTGAAAGTCAGCTAGTTCAATCCAGTCCCCCTGAAGTGTAAACCTTTGGAAAGCAGCCCTGTAAGCACTGAAGAGCTCAGGACTGGGGTTAGACAGGCCTGCTGCATTCCCAGCTCTGGCCTCACTGGCCCTTTACCCAATCTGTCTACTTCCAGTTTGTCTGTAAAGTGGGATGACTGTTCTAGATGGGAGTCATGAGCATGCCATGAAATGATGTTGGCAGAGCACTCAGTTCCAAGGGGACTGACACAGAGGAAACACTGCAGACATGTCACAGACCTGTCTCGCTCTGTTATTGATGCCTTCCGCCCACCACCTACAAGGCAAGCCCTTAGACGTGGGCCACTTTGCATGGTGGTTGAGTGCGTACTCTAGAGCCAGAGGGCCGGGGTCTCAGCCCTGGCCTTGCCCCTCACAGTGGTAGAAGCCTGTGCAAGTTACTAATCTTCACTGAAGAACATTTCACTCATCTGTAAACTGGGGCTAATGACTGCAGCCACCTCACAAGATAATACAGGTGACACAGGTGGAGTGCTTCAGAACTGCACCCAGCCTGAAGTAGGTACATGCCATGTCACTGTGCCCTCTGTTATATGGAGAGTGTCAGCTGCCCTTGTCATCTGAACAGAAGAAAGACATTTCTCTTGCCATCAAAAAAGGATATGGGGATGACAGCCTCAGCCTATATTTATCTGTTGTGCAATAATGTCTCCCAGCATCATGTTGGTGACTGTGACTAGCTCTTCTCTGGGTCAAGACACGTAAACCCTTCACCTGCATGGTAGCCAGAGACTGAGGGAGGTACAGGGCCAAGGGAAGATGGGCACCTCTGCCCACACCCATTGTGGAGCTGCTACCAGCCGATGTAAGCTTTCTCTTCCCTCATTACAAAACACGCTGATTCATACAGTAGTGTAGATTAGTGTGTGCGATATTAGGATTTTTTGTAACAGCTAGAAGTCCTGTGAAGAAACAGTGACCACCATTGTCTCATCTGGCTCCAGAGGTCAACTCTGTGTCAGCGGCAAGAGGTGGAGAAGTAACAGTCCAGCTGGTAACTCACCACCTCCATCACCCACGCCTGAACCCAGGGCCCTTCTACTTGCTTCCTCTGCCCCCTGGGACAGTTAGTGTGACAGGGAACACAATGCCAGCTGGTTGCTGAGAAAGGGATTTTAGCAGCATGGTCCTTCCCTGGGTGAATCCCCAGCTCTTGTGGCCAGTGCCAGTACTGGAGGTAGGACCTGTCATCTCTGGAGCAACAGAAACTGAACAGCCAAACTGCTGAGCTCACGTCTATTTAGCACTTGCAAGGTACCACCCAGCACTCATTGAGGGCTTTCCCAGTTTAATTAACCCAGCGACCCTGTGGGGTGGCTTCCACTCATACTCCTATCCTTGTAGGTGAGACTTTTCAAGGTCAAGGGATCTGTCAAAAACCTGTGGCCCACTGGGAGGTGACAGGGCCAAGACTCACACTGTGATCTATCTGACTGTAAATGCCACATTCCCAATGGCCTGCTCATTCCCTGCTAAGTGACATTCACTTCTGCAGTAAGGCTTTGAGCCTGACAACTACAGCTTCAACAATCTGCTCTACAGATTGTCCACCAATTAGCTCTAGAGCTACTTCTTGGGCCTGTGCTCATTCATTCTTTTGAATGAATGAAGGAATTATTGAGCACCTGCTATGTGCCAAAACCATATGCCACAGGCTGGGGTTACAGTGGTCAACAGGACGGACACTTCTCTTCCCATGGGGGGCTTCCAATCCTTGTGAGAGATAGGAGACAGAATCACATAATAAGCAAAGATCCAAAACTATTTTGAACACCAAAGAGTGTCATGAAGGGCATAAAACAGGGCAATGAGGGGACACCTGGGTGGCTCCGTGATTGAGTATCTGCCTTGGGCTCAGGGTGTGATCTCAGGGTCCTGGGATCGAGTCCCACATCGGGGTCCCTGCATGGAGCCTGCTTCTCCCTCTGCCTGTGTCTCTGCCTTTCTCTCTCTCTCTCTCTGTCTCTCATGAATAAATAAATAAAATCTTAAAAAAAAAAAAGAATAGGGCAATGAGGTAGGAACTAGTCAAGGGAACATCTCTTAGGAAATAACCTTTGGTTCAGGACTGAACAAAAAAGAGGAACAGGGCAGGTGAAAACCCATAGAAAAGGCAACGAGAGCAGCAGGTGCAAAGGCCGTGAGGTAGCAATGGGCTGGGGTATTCAAGGAATAGCAAGAAGAAGGCCACTGAAGCTAGAAGGGTATGTGATAGGAAGATACATAAGAGAGAAGGTGGGAAAGTGAAGCAAGAAGCAGATAACGAAAGACCTCCAGGTAGTTAACAAGACACTGTGTTTCATAAATAGTATGGCGAGAAGCCCCTGGAGGGTTTTAAGCTGGAGTGATATGACCTGATCTAAATGTGAGGAATGAACTTCAGAGGATCAAGGGAGGGACTCAGCAGGAGTTTGATCCACCCTCTACTTGACTGCCTGTCGATGGAGAATGCTGTCCTAATCCCGTAATCCTTTCCTTCTCCACTATATACTTCCCTTCCTTCAACTGTTCTTCGCATAGCAAAGGTTTGAAGTTCTCCCCATCCTGCTTTGGACCCACTGACTTCTTGAAGCTCCTTCCCACACCATGTTCTATTCCTATGGTTCCTCCTCTTCTCCGCTTGCTCCACCCCACACCCCAACGGTCTGTTCTCCTGTTCTCGTATAAGAAGTTAGCCTTATTTTCTTATCCCTGCTGATAATATTAGCAACAGGCTGGGATTGCAGCAGCAGGATTCGGCAGCAGGGGGACGCGGAGCCAGCCCTGCCGGGAGCTCTAAGCTGCAATGACCTGTCAGGGTTGTTCTGAGTTGGGACAAGAGGACCAGCAATTATATCCCCATGTCAACCTGTCATTAGCCACTCTGGAAAGGGGCATGACACAGGACAGGTGGCTTCTCTTCTACCAGGGCAACAATCCCAGGAGCTGGAGAACAAGTCCTTTGTCCTCAGTGAAGAATTAAGTGGCATATCCAGCATCCACTATAATACACAGAGAGGACTAGAACTGGGGAGAGAGGCAGGGTCTGTCCCTCCATCTCTTGGTTTTCCTCGCCTCTCTGCGTCATCACTCTCAGGCATCCCTCCCCTTAGAGTAAGCATGTAGGACCACAGGCTTTTCCAGACCTATGTTCTACTGGCCTGGCTCTTCCCCCTGGTTCCAGCAAAAACCCACTGTTGAACTCGTACTAGCCCAGGTAGATTCCTCAGCCGTTGATTGTTGTTATAGCCATAACACTGGATCATCTCTGATTTATAGAAGATGTTAATGTTTATACTTACCTATTACTCAGATCCAATGAAATCATGAGTAAAAAACACAGTGCATAGAAATTAGTAAATGCTCAATCTATACCTGTTGCTGCTGCTGCTCCAAGGATTTAGATAGGTATCGAGGGTTGGTAGCCAGGATGGACCATTCTGAGGCCAGGGGAACATGACACAGCATGAGAAAGTCAAAGATGAGCAAACCAGATTGAGATTGACAACCTAGAGAGTTTCAATGACAGACCAACAGCCAACAAACCTGAGAAGCAGACTGGCAGAGACTATAGAGGGTTTGAACAGGAGAATAAGGAGTTTGCAGATTATCCTGTAGGCCACTGCCACTTTGGGAGCAGTGACTTTGCTCCACAAAGCCACCTGTCCACAATAAATACAGAAACTACGAATAAAAAGCTATAGCTATTGGACAGAACAAAGATATGTCTGTTGAACCTAATAATAGATATTTGGGAGTTGTATTTTATATCTTTTTATTTAATTTTTCTAGAAATTAATTTTTAAGGTATTTTATAAAAACAATCATCCGTGATGGATTGGAAATATTTTTTAAAACTAGTCCTTCACACCAGATAGTCTGAGAAGCACCACTGAGGCCCATAGAGGGCCATCAAAATTTTATGATGAATGATGTGTTCAGGATATTACTTTTCCTAGATTGAAGGGTAGAGAAAATGGAGCAAGAAACACCAGGTAAGGGTCCCTGACGGTCTGGGTAAGAGTCTCTACAGATCAGTGGCAGCAGAGACCTTGGGAAGGAAGGAATCAGGGTCTTGACTATATAGGGCCTCCATGTGCAAGGAGAATATAATGTACATAGGTCCTGAACTACCTAGAGGCCCCCACACTTCAGACACCATATAGAATAAACCTGGGACTCCAAGCACAATATTGGGGCAAGACAACATTGCCACCTGTCTAATCATACAGACCTGCAATCTCAGTGTAGTCTTGGCCCTGCTGCATTCCTGGGCCCTGCACCTGATCAGGTCACATTTGTTCTGCTTCTGAAACAGCTTTCCCATCCCCCTGCTTCTTGCCAGTCCCTTTTCTCTCATCTTCCTTCTCTCCCCTAAATGCTTTATCTCCCCTGAAGATACTCAGATTCTTGTCATTCCTTCACTCCAGAACTTCTCATGGCTCCCCACTGTCTGGGAAAAACAAACCCAACTCTTGAGTGGGATATTTAAGACCACCACTGCATGTCACCAAAACCCACATTTCCACCAAAACTCCCTCTTCTCCCTCTCCCAATGTTCCAGTTGCTCCGAAACAGCCTCCTGCACTTTTGCTTTTCCTCCCACATCTCACTCTGTGGCAACGTTGAACAAACTCTCCAAGGCCACTCCCCAAACCAAAGGATGCATAGGGAAGTCTGACCATTTCCTAGTCCTGAGTGCTCACCTGAGACCTGGCTTACATGTGATGCTTTCTCATTTTAGCAAATGAAAGATCAGAAGGCAAGTGTAAGGAAGCTACCTTGGCTGGGTCTCTTGCTGGTGTCCTAGCTGCCTGTCATCTAGTTTAATCCCTTATTGAAAAGGAAGGGATGGGGCAGGGCTTCTTTTTCACCAGGATTTTGATACATAAGAGCTCTGACATTTAAGGGGAATTGGAATGAATCGGGTACATAGATACCGATCCATTCAGTCGCCTCCCACAACCTACCGAGATGTTTAATCCCATTTATAGCAGATGTTTAGTCAGGTTTACTCTGGTGTCTAATGCCAGGGAGTAGTAAGTAGCAGAGCAGATATTTTGAACCGAAGCTCTTCACATGTTGTGTCTTTATCATCAGATGAAACCAAGAAAGAAAACACCTGGAAGCCAGGACCAGCCCTGCTGGAACCCAGCTCACCTTAGGAGTGTCATTTAATCTCTTTTAGCAGAGTGGGGATTTGAACCCAGGTATTAGACTATTAAACATATTGTTTCTTTATCATCAGATAAGACCAAGAAAGTGAACACCCAGATCCAGGACCGGCTTTTCTAGAAACCAGCTCACCTTGGGAATGTCGCTTAATCTCTTTGAAAAATGAGGTAGAACTAGATCTAGATGTTCTTGCAAGATTCCTTCCTTCTCTTACATTCTTTGGCCCTGAGTGACAATAACGGCTGATATTTGTTGAGTGCTTATTACATGCCCTAGCATCATGCTAAGTGTACTTCTAAACCAATTTATCTCATTTGTTCCCACATGCCCTTATAAATATGTGCAGCTGTGATTGCCCTTTGACAAAGGAGGAGAATGTGGTTTGGAGAAGTTTAGTAGGGTCACACATTAATAATCACAGGACAAGGTTCTAACTTGGAAGAGCTGACTCCAGAGTCCACGCTCAGCCTATCTGGCTTCCAGAATCTCTAAATCCAGGTCTCATGCGAGGCCTGGCTCTTTCCAGCCTCAAGGCTGGGCCACTTGCTGCTTCTTCCCTGAAACTGTCCACATACTTCCCCAAATTCACTTGTCCTTGGTAATTTCTGGCCACCAGACAGGTCTCTGGAGGCTTGGCGCCCTGTGCCAGGTCAGCTAGTCTCCCATGGGCCTTCCTGCTACCTGGACCTCCTCCATCATCTCTTTATTACCGTGCTCTTTACCTTCCAGACCACTTTTCTGCCTCCACACTGGGCTATAAGCTCCAAGGGAGGGCAAGAACCTCCCTTACTTCCCCAGGGCATAGAAGAATTCATTGCACTGTGAAAAGAAAATGTGCTCTCTTAGAATAGCACTCAATGAGGAGACATCAAACGCAAATTCTGCTTAACCTCAACTGGTTCTATCCAGTTGAAGCACTAGGCCAATACTGGAAGTCACTGAAGACTCTTGTGACCAAAGAACAATGGGACTTTTTCTAAACCATCCTCTCCAGGGTGCATGTTGTCAGTCCTTAATTAGGACAGCCACCATGCAACCTGTTTTTCCTAATTCTTAAAACACAAACCCCGAGTTTCCTTCTCCCTGAGAACAGGTCAGTGAATTTCTTCGCTGATGTGTTCCTTAGCCTGGCAAGTAAAAAACTCAGCGTTATTATTATGATCATTATATTTATGAATGGCTGTCATACTCTGCTTTCTTCTTTGACAGCACATAGCAGGTTCAATGAAGTCTTATTCTTATTGAAGTCATAAATACACACAGATGTTGTGTCAGGTGAGGGATGATATGTCCACAGCTGCCTGAGGAACCAGGAGAATGGAGGAATCACTTCTTCCTAAGATAACAAGGGGGACATTCACAGGGCAAGTCAACTCAGTTTTGGTAGTCACATTTTTTTTTTTACTTTTTCCTAATCCAGTGCCTTCGTTCCAGCCTTCCTTTTCTGGCCTGGATCCCACAAGGTATCAATTCAATGTCATTTTTGGCAATATTCTCAACACTTTGCCTTCCTGTCTTCATCATCTCTCCCTAGATACACCCAACCACCTGCTCTCTCCTCTGGGCACTGCTGGGAAAGTCACACCAACTGGATATGCAGGGCTCACCACAAATTCATAAAGCCATGCTTTGTTCTCAACACTGTCAGACATTTCTCCAGTTAGTCCACTCACCTTTTTTAAAACTTTCCACTGCTCACCTCCTCTTTCACTGATTAACTAGAAGCCTCAGGTAAGAGCTCTTAACTTCTCCTGCCTCAGCAAGAAATCTAAGTCCATCTGCCCCAACCAATTCTTCTCTCTTCCAAAGGCAATCCTGCATCGAGCTTTGGAACCCATCCACCCGCCTTCTCAGTAAGCTCTATCCTGCCTCCCCATGGGCTTATTCTGGCTTATTCAACTCCCTCCTCTCAAATGGATCTGTCTCATTATTAAATGTGTTCAAATCTTTCACATCTTAAAAGGAAACCCAAATCCCTCTCTCTTTCTTGTTCTCTTGATCTCTTACTCTCTCTTTCTCTCTCTCTCTCACTTCTCTCTCTCTCTCTTTAGTTATCTCTACGCTCAATGTGGAGCTCAAACTCACAACCCTGAGATCAAGAGTTGCATGCTCTACTGACTGAGCTGTCCAGAAATCCCACAAAATTCTTCTCTTAAACTTCTTACTCCTCTCCAGCTACAGCTCCACAGTTAAATCTCTTGAGAAGATGGAAAAGGGGTCATGGATTAAAAACCTCCCTCTATTTCCTCCCCCTACTGGAGGTTAGCTGTCACTTCCATTTGCCCCTTGAAAGAACTCTTGCCAGGGTCATTGATGACTTACATTTGCTAAACTTAGCAGATAATTTCAGTTCTCCTTTTGAGTTCTTAGGAACACATATTTGACTGTTCCCTTTTTCTTGCAGCACTCTGAGTTTCTTTGTCACACTCTCTTCTGCTATGCCTGTCACGTCTTGAGTTCTTCATGGACCCTCTCTGTGGGTAGTCTCCCAAGACCAGTTCATGATTTCAATTACCATCTGTTTTCTAATGGCTTCTAAATCCAATCTCCATCTTAGATCCTCCCTTAGAGTTCCAGATCCATATATCCAATTGCTTTCTTTTTTGTTAAGACTGTTTCGTAGAAGCCTCAGGTAGGAGCTCTTCAACTTAGAACAGTTAGAACAACACTTAGAGCAGTTTTAGGATCACAACAAAATTGACAAGAAGATATAGAAATTTCCCATATACTCCATGCCCCCCACATGTATAGCCTACCCCATTATTGACATCACTCACTATTTGTTATCAAGGATGAAGCTACATAATCACTCAAAGTCCTCAGTTTACATTAGGGTTCACTTTTGGAGTTGGACATTTCATGGGTTTGGACAAATGTTTAATGACATATATCTATCATTATAATATTGCATAGAGTATTCTCACTTCCCTAAAAATCCTCTGCGCTCTGCCTATCCAGTCTATCCCACCAACCCCATGCCTGACAACTGATATTTTTTATTGTCTCCATGGTTTTGCCTTTTCCAAAATGTCATAGTTGGAGTCATACAGTATGTAGCCATTTATTTATTTATTAAAGATTTTGTTTATTTATTCATAGAGACACACAGACAGAGGGGCAGAGACACAGACAGAGGGAGAAGCAGGCTCCATACAGGAAGCCTGACGTGGGACTCGATCCCGGGTCTCCAGGATCACACCCCAGGCTGCAGGCGGCGCTAAACCGCTACACCACTGGGGCTGCCCAGTATGTAGCCATTGAAGATTGACTTTTTTACTTAGTAATATGCATCTAAGTTTCCTCCATGTCTTTTCATGGCCTGATGGCTCTTTTGTTTTTAGTGCTGAATAATATTGCATTGTCAGGAAATAGCACAGTTTGTTTATACATTCACCTACTAAAGGACATCTTGATTATTTCCACGTTTTGACAATTATGAACAAAGCTGCTATAAATGTCCTTGTGCAGATTTTTGGGTGAAATGTAAGTTTTTAACTCCTCTGGGTAAATACCAAGAAGCCTAACTGCTAAATTATGTGGTGAGAATATGTATAGTTTTGTGAGAAATCACTGAACTGCCCTCCAGAGTGGCTATGCCATTTTGCATTCCCACTGGCAAGATGGTTTCACATCTTGCCAACATTTGATGTTGTCAGCTCCAATTTCTTCTTGACTTCCCTACCTTGATGCCTCAAAAGGCATATCAAACTTAAGATTGTATTCATGGTCTTTCCACCCCCTCCACAAGAAACCAAATCTTCAGCCAATATTTTATCTCTTGGGTGATGACATGACCAATCAGAGAGAAGCCTAAAATTCTTCTTTGATAACCTCTCCCCTCATTCTCTATATTAAACTCACACTCAATTTTCTTGTTCATTTTATCTCTGTAATGCCTTTTGGATTAGTCCAGTTCTCTTTAGCTTATCTGGTGCCAGTCCAGCTCAAGGTATCATCTTTCACCCAGACTATGGCAAAAGCCTCCTAACTGGTTTTCTCCTACCCACCTTTTCCCCTGTATTGCAGCCAAAGTAATGTTTCCAAAACCTTGAAATGATTATGTTTAAAATATCCCAGTGGCTTTGCTTCTTTGTCTGCTTTAAGTAAAGACCTGGCCTACAGAGCCTGGGCCATCTGGGCCCCCACGTCTCCAGTATCCTTTCCCATATTCCATCATTAGCCCCTCCCTCCCTCTTTCCAGTTCATACAAATTGTGCACACTCCCCTGCCCCCTTCACAGGACCTTCACACATGGGGTTTCTGAGTAGGATGCTCTTCTTCACCTGCTTTTTGCCTGGTTCAGTCCTCCTTACCCATCAGTCACTATCAGATCCTCAGCAAAGTGTTCCCTGACCTGGTTCAGACCAGGTTTTAGACATTATGGAAACAAGTGTTCCACTTTCAGAATCCGCATATCAGTTTGTAAAACATACCGACTGATGTAATTATATGATTGATGGCTTTCTCCTCCCAGTAGCCCGTCTGCTTGCTGGGAATAGGGGTGTGTCTATTTTACTCCCTGTTTGATCTCCAAGTATTATTAACATAGGGGCAGAAAGATTGTAGACCCTTTATAAATATTTGTCTAATTATGATTGAATGTGGGGACAGAAAGCTGCTTGTTGGGAGTTCTCTGAAGGAATGGACTGTGATGAATTTACCAGGCACCTTGTAACCTGGTAAATGGCTGACTCTGTGCCTTGCACCCAGTGGGAGCTTAATAAATATTGAAGGATGGAATGGAATTGAATTGAATTTTTGCCCCATCAATCAGAATGCCATACCAGCTCCACTCTGAAATATGCCTCTTTTTTTTTAAGATTTTATTTATTTATTCATGAGAGACACACAGAGAGAGGCAGAGACACAGGAAGAGGAAGAAGGAGGCTCCCTGCAAGGAGTCCAATCTGGGACTCTCTCTGGGACCCCAGGATCGCGCCCTGAGCCAAAGGCAGACTCAACTGCCAAGCCACCCAGGTGTCCCTGAAATATGTCTTGAGCTATCATTTACTGAGCAGAAAACTACGTGCTCATTATTATGCTGAGTGCTTTTCATGTGTTATCCTATTTAATCCTAAAGACGGCATGAGATGGACATTATTTTTTTAATTGTTATAAATGAAGGAGCTGCATTGGTTAAGATCTCTACGGGAAACAAATGGTACACTTAACACAGGATGATTTCAGAAGAATTGCATAAAGGGATTCTTGGCAAGGCTTTGTGCACAGGAGAGGAGGCAATACTCCAGGGCAAGTAAGGGCTGGGAGGACTTCATTACTGTTCCTAGGCCTAAAGGTTACAGAATGCATACACATAGAGGGCAGGGTGGAGGGGACTGCCAGTCAGGAGTTGAGACCATGAGTGGACCAATAGTGGCCTTGAAGGAACATGAATAAAATGCCCTGACCTCACTTTCCTTCTTCTCTCTGCAGCATACACTGGCTGAACCCAGCTGAAAGCCAGAGAGCAAGGGTATCCTTGATGCCATCCTAGAGTTCAGCTGTCCAAGGCCTACAGCAGCTGCAGAAGCATGGAGAATAGAGCTAGCGATCCAACCTAGAAACATTCTGCATGAGTCCAAGAGCCCAACCCTCAGAGACAGAGCACTCTTCCCCAAGTCCAGGCTGCCCTCAGAAAACACAGACTCCCTTCACACGTAACCACCTTCCTAGAATGGAGATCAGAGAAGTTAGAGGGCTTCTCCCAGCCAAGTACTGATGAGTAGATATTCCGAGACTGAGTCATTGGCTGGGACAGCATGGGTGGTGGCCCAAGAGATAAAGGAAGTACAGAGAGGACATATCAGGGTGGTCACCAACTCAGCAACTTTCCATTATCCGTGCCCAGGAAGATCAAGAGGAAGGGAGAAAGGGAGAGTCTGCCCTTATCTTATTCATCCACAGGGTGGAAAGAATACAAAATCCAGCCACACTTATGGCTCATGCTATGGATCCAATCCTGTACTTTAAAACAGATTATCTGAGAATAGGCTAATTCAACTAATTTCCATTTCACCCTGGTTTAAATCTGGTGGTTGTGGTGTTAATGACACATCCCACGTCCTTAGACTTCCTCAGTGGCTCATTCTCTAAAATGAGGATCAGAGAAAGTGGAGACAACCCACACTTGCATAATTTTAATGACCATCTGGAAAGAAAGTGCAGTGACCTGCTATTATCTATTATGAACATTCTTTCCAACATCTTCCTCTTTTTATCTTCAACTGAAACTATTTAGACTAGTAGCCAACTACCAGTCTACTGGTAGGAGAATCCAAAAGTCATTAACCAAGAAGCACTAATTCTAGCAAACTTGGATCAATTGCTCCTCCTACTTCCTTAATAACTAAACCCAACTCCTGCTGGCCAAACATTTTTTTTTTGTTGTTATAGTGCCATAGGCTGCTTGGATTTTTTTTTATTTCTCTGTCCAGTTTGCATAAATTTGTCATCAATAAATTTTTGTTCTCTATTAAGCCCCTATTCCCATCATAGCAAGTTATTGGATGCATTTTTTACAAGGAAATATTGAAAACATATTTTAGGACAATATGAATAATGTCAAAATTAGTCATCGCTTTTATACTACTCAATAGACAACTCAAACCTTTTTTTTTGTTTTTTTAGAGACGGAGAAGGGGGGGAGGGGCAAAGGAGAGGGAGAATCTTAAGTAGGTTCCATGCCCAGTGTGGAATCCAACACAGAGCTCAATCTCATAACCCTGAGCCAAAATCAGGAGTTGGACATTTAACCAACTGAGCCACCCAGGCACCCCTCAAACTTGTTTAAGTTTGACCAAATGTTGACATCTAGAACAAAATAGAAGGACAATTAGCACTAAAGAGGACTGTAGTGGGTTGAATGATGGCCCCCTCCAAAACATATGTCCACTCAGAACCTTGAATGTGGCCTTATTTGGAAAAAGGTATTATGCAGATGTAATTAAGGATGTTGAGATGAGATCACTCAAGATTACCCAGAGGGGCCCTAAATACAAGGACAAGTGCCCTTACAAGAGAAAGGCAGAGAGAGACTTGAGACACACAGAGGGGAAAGTGTTGTGAAGAAAGAGGCAAAAACTGGAATGATTCCGCCACCAAACCGAGGACCGCCCAGGGCCACCAGGAGCTGAATCCTTCAAGGAAGCATTCTTCCCTAGAGCCATTAAAACAAGCATCGCCCTGCTGACACCTTGATTTCAAGTTTGGTCTCCAGAAATGCGAGAGAATGCATTTCTGTTGGTTTAAGTCATTCAAGTCATGATACCTTGTGATGGCAGCCACAGGAAACTAACACTATTCAAATCCTCTGATTGAATTCCTTATTACAGATGAGAAAAATAATTACATTCACTAGCATGAAATGTTTCATAGCTGATCATGTTTAATCTTTATAGTAGCTCAGTGAGGTAGCTGTTACTGCTTAAGAGAAGGAAATTTAAGCCCAGAGAAGTTCAATGATTCGTGCAAGAGGAAGTAGCTGAGCAATGGGAAGCAACAGGTGGATTCTTCTTGCAAAGCTGGTCTTTTCCCAGAGAATCTCCCTGTCTGTGGCCCAGAGAGGTCCAGGAACATGTCTACATCACACGGGATGAGAAACAGTCTAGAACACAGATTGGGTTTTTTTTCCTCCCCATATCTGCTATAAGATTCTACCCAGGTATGACAAGCTGTACCATAAGGTCAAAACTGTTGAACAGTAAGTTAAATTAACTAAACAGGATGACTTCAAAGCTCATCACCTAGATCCTGGGGCTAAATAAACATTGATGTCTCCAAACAGAGATGATAAGTTTCAGGCTATTTGAATGGGTGGTACAGGCTGTTCACTTGTTCATGAAATATGCTTTAGGATTCTCCAAACAATCAGAAAATCAACATAAACAACAGCTCCCCAAGGCCAAGTTGGTTTGGGGGACCCTCCCTTCTGGTCTGTCTTGTAAAATGCTTTATTCACATGCTGCAAGGATACCACTCCAAAGTCCCAGTGGTTCCAATAGTAATGAGTGAATAATCCAGCTGAGCAAGTAATCAAAGAACAATAACAATTGTTATTACCATAAAGCCCCCCAGTTTGCAATTACTTAGCAGTTTAAATTCACGTCATTTAGAAAATTTTGCCTCTGAGGCAGACTGAGGCTGTCATTCAGAGGCTAACTAGATCAAAATAGGGGTGACACATTAGCTGGGGAGACTCAATTAATTTTGGGTTATTTGCAGCTTTAATTATTATCCACATACAACAAAGCCACATTTTGGAACATTTTCTTGCCTCTTCGGATGCTGGAGGTGACTGGATCCCTGGAAGAGATGCTCCAGGTGGTATGTGGACAGCCCAGTGACCCAAGGGTGCTTCATCACCAGATTCTGTTCTAGACTTATTCTCCGAGCTGACTATTGAAGAGTCATAGGAAGTGATGTAGTAGTGCAAGGTCTTCCTTTTTAAAAAGTAGCTTTATTAAGAATATAATTAACAAAATGCCCACACTTAAAATAAATAATTTGATAAGTTTTAACATATGTATATACCTGTTTAACCACTCTCACAATCAAAATAATCGATGTAAAAAAAAAAAAAATCGATGTATCCATTGCCCTCCTAAATTTCCCTGTGTCCTTTTATAATGTCTCCCAGTTAGACCCCGTACAAACTCAGGCAATCATTTGTCTGCTTTTTGTCACTATAATTTGTATTTTCTAGGATTCCATATAAACAGAATCATACAATATTCTGTTTGAATATTGTATGATTTTTTGACATGGCATAATTATTTTGACATTTATCTATGTTGTTTCTAGTACCAATAATTAACCCTTTTTTATTGTTCAGTAGCATTCCATTGAATGGATACCACAATCTGTCTATCTATTCAAATATTGAAAACTGTGGACCTTTCCCAGTTTGGGGTTGTTACAGATAAAACTGCTACAAAATTTAAGTGCATGTTTTCATTTCTCTTGGGAAAATATCTAGGAATTGAATGACTACCTCGTATGGTAGCTGTATGGTATGCTTTTTCAGAAACCACCAAACTGTTTTCCAAAGCCATTGTACCATTTTACATTCCCATCAGCAGTATATGAAAGTTCTAGCTGAACTACATTCTTACCAGCACTTGATATGGTTAATCATTTTAATTTTAGCCATTCTGATAGGAAGGTAGTGGTATCTCAGTTTAATTTTAGCAGGCATTTCCATTATGACAATGATGTTGAGCTTCTTATTATATGCTTATTTGTCAACATATCTTTTCCCCTGTGACGTGTCTGTTCAAATCTTGGGCACATTTTTTTTCTATTGCCCACTTTAAAAATTTAGTTGGTTGTATTCTTACTGAATTTATAAGTTCTTTATATATTATGTATACAAGTTTTTTTTATCAAATACATGATTTGCAAATATTTTCTCCCAGACTGTTGGTTTGTCCTTTCTCTAAAAACATAAACCAGTTTTTGTTTATGGATTGTGTTTTGGTGTCATATCTAAGAAAATTTTTACCTAGTCTAAGCTCACAACATTTTCTCCTGTTTTCTTCTACATGTTTTACATTTTTAGGCTCTCCTTTAGGTCTATTATTATATCTTGAGTGAACTTTCCTATATGGTGCAAGGTATAGATACAAGTTGAATTTTTGGCACCAGTACAGCACCCTCCTTTTTCCACTGAATTGCCTTTGCAACTTTATCAAAAATCAATTATCCATATATGTGTGCATTTCATTCTGGACTCTATATTCTGTTCCATTGATCTATTTCTCTTACACCAATACCATGTGTTTTGAATATTGTAGCTCTAAAGATTTTATTATTTTTTTATTTAAGAGAGAGAGAACAAGCAGGGGGAAGGAGGGGGAGGGAGGGGAGATGAAGAACAGGGAAGGGGGAGGAGAGAAGGGGGAAGGCAGGTGAGGGGGGAGAGAAGCAGAAGCAGACTCTCCATTGAGCAGAAAGCCAGGTTCTGTCCCAGGACTCCACAATCATGACCCAGGCCGAAGGCAGATACTTAACTGAGTGAGCCACCCAGGCATCCTTGAATATTGTAGCTTTAAAACAAGTCTTAAAATCAGGTAGCATTAGTCTTCTAACTTTGTTCTTCTTTTTAAAAGTCTGGGCTATTCTAGTTTCTCGCATTTCCATATGAATTTTATCAATTTCTCCAAAATCCCACAAGAATTTTACTTGGCATTTTGACCCACAAATACAGCATATTTCTCAATTTTTTTAGATATTCCTTAATTTCTGTCAGCAAAGTTTTGTATTTTTCAGGTGTACCTGTCTTGCTCATATTTTGTCAGATTTAGTCCTCAGTGTTTTATGATGATGCTATAATAAATAGCATTTTTTAAAAATTTCAACCTCTGATAGTTCATTGCTAGTATATGTAGAGAGAAAAACTGTTATATGGTGCAATATTGTATCTGACACCTTGTTTTTTTGTCCAGCTTTTTCCAGGTATTTCAGATGGGAAGGTAAACCTAGTCCTTGTTACTCTCTGTTGGTTTAGAAATCTTGAGGCTCTCTTTGAAAATCCTTAATTAAAATTTGGATTTCTTTTTTCTCTTATCCCTTTCCATTCCTAACACCTGCCTACCTTTTTATTATATCATTATTATTATTATCATTATTAAGCTTCAAACTGCATTGAAATTTCTCACCTGCCATAATCACATCCCAGAGTCAAGGCAGATGACAGGCACCTGAGAAGGAATTTTCTGACCAGAAAAGAGGCTTGATTTTTTAATGTTTTAATTCTCCTCTTATTGAAATTTCTATAGGGTAGTTTTTCTCAAATTCTGGTGAGCATCAAAATCATCTGAGGAGCATATTTTTAAAACACAGATTCCCAGCACACCCCCTATTCAGCTCAAGGGAGCTGAATCCAGGAAATCTGTAGTGTATTTTTAAGCTACTACACAGGAGATTCTGTTATATACATAAGCACCTCTGTTATAGCCAAGCCTTGTGAACCACCCACTTCAGCCACTTGGAAAATCACTAAGCTATAAAACATGTCTCCTCTGTGTTCTTATTTTTTTATTTTTTTCTCTACTCAGGCTCTTAGGTTTTGCAGATCTCTCCCTAGCAAAGCAGACTTCAGCAAATTATTTTCAAGTATTGCTGTAGGGATATCATATTGGCATGCTTTCTTACACTTCCTTTCAAGAGAAATTGCACAGTCAACAGCCCCTCCTGCCTAGGAGGCCCTGTGATCCTGCCTGCCTCACCCCCATCCCCCACCAGCCCAGCTTACTGGTTCAGGGTAAAGTAAACTGGAGCAGTGGCTTGAGCTGAAGAGCAGTGTATACTCTGGGCCAATGCAATTCCTGCGTTCTCTGCCCAGATGTCAAGAACAGACAAATCCATAGAGACAGAAATCGGAAATCAGGTGGTGGTTGCCAGAGGCTGTGGGGAGACGGAATGAAGTGTGGCTGCTTAGGATTATAGGGTTTCTTTTGGGTGATGAAAATGTTTTGGAACTAGATAGAGATAGTGGTTGCACAACATTTTGATTGTCCTAAATGCCACTGAATTGTTTACTTTCAAATAGTGAATTTCCATTAAAGAACAAAAGTCTGAGAAGTGGGTACTGTGGTGATGTGAGGTCCTCAGAGCCCTTAGAAGATCATGTTCCTCAGGAGATCCTAGGGGACACTCCTTTTGTGTCAGGAATGGCTGGTGAGGGGAAAAGGACATCACTCAGAAGTTCTACATGGTCACCTCTGCAGGCAGGGCCAATAGTGAAAGAGGAAATCACAGAGCTTGGCTGTCTGAGAGCAGTGGAGACTGCCCTTCAGACTACAAGCAAGAAGTCAAATGGCAGGCCCCAGGTAGATGAAAGAGGGAAATTGTCTGTGTCTTCTTTTCCTTGGCCTGGATTTTGAAGAGTTAGCCTAGTTAATGACATCCCTGGATGACAACAGAAATAGTCCCAGTCATGTCCTGCAAGCCAGCAGCTAGGCCCAGAGGCTTCTCTGAGATGCAGTGGGTCCCAAATGTAGATGTATGTCCAAATCTCCTAGAAGCTTTAAAATATTGTACTGCCCAAGGGCTTTGCCCCCAAGAAAGTTCTATTTCAGAAGGTAGAGGAGAGGAAGAACAGGTGGGAATCATATTTTCAAACATCAATCCAGGGGATTTTAAGGCACACTAACCAGATGGGAGCAACTGAAATAGGAAATCCTCTGGTGCCCTGAAGGTGAATAAAATATAGACCAGTGTGAGCAGCCCTGGGTGGTGAGGAGCCCCCAAGGGAGAGCCACAATAAAATGTTTGGATTTTATCCTATTTGCAAAAGAAGGTGTTGGAGCATTTTATTTGGGAAGTGATAGAATCTGACTCACACTTTAAAAATGTTGATCTCAGAGCAATGAAAATGCCATAATACTAAAAGGATATTCTTATACCCTTGTAAAAGAAAATCAAATTGCAAGCTTTTAGGTTCATATCTCTACCATCTTTTGAGTTTTATCTTTAAAGCAAATGTGAGTTAGTCACCCTTAACATTTTGCCATGGAATTAGAAAACCATTGACCTAACAAGCCCTTATAAGAATATCCAGTCCAGGGGCGCCTGAGTGGCTCAGGTGGCTAAGTGTCTGCCTTCAACTCAGGTCATGATGTCAGGGTCTTGGGATCCAGCCCCACATTGGGCTCCCTGATCAGTGGGGAGTCTGCTACTCCCTCTGCCTCTTCCCACCCCACTCATGTTCCCTCTCTCTCTCAGTTAAATAAATAAAACATTAAAAAAAAAAAAGAAAAAAGAATGTCCAATCCAACATGCAGACTTCTAGTCTGGTCTACACATAAATCATCTCAGAGAGATAAAAATCCAAATCACATGCCAATGCAAACCTGGAGAACAAGTTTCCCATCTTCTCTGCTGAAACAAAAATATTCACCATCACAGATGAGAGGTTTACAAATATTCTGGATGTCCTAAGAAATTAAACAATAAGAAAAACAGGAAATTGAAAAAGTGGGGGTACCTTTAGGTGCTCCGAATCTAGTTTCCTTATATCCCCCCTCCTACTATTCTAATCTACCATTTGACTTTTTCCATTGAGTGCCATCCATTCAATTCACGACCGGTCCTCAAATGTTGCTAGAGCACCTAGGCCCTGCATGGCACTCTGCAGGGCAGTCACTGACACCTGAGATGAAGTCCTAAAAAAGAAAATTAGACCTCTTGAAAATTATATGAAAGGAGATATTGATAAGCTTGGAAGCATGATCACAGTATACTGCAAAGTAAAAATAGTAATATGCTATCTGATCCTATTTTTGTAAAACAAAACAAAAAAAAAGAGAGAGAAGGACTGGAATAATTTTCAAGTTACAAGTTTTGGGATTTTTTAAAAAAACATTTTATTTATTTACTTGAGAAAGAGAAAGAGCAGGAGCAGAGGGGAAGCAGCCAAGGGAGAGGGGGAAACAGACTCCCCGTTGAGCAGGGAACCCAAAGCAGGGCTTGATCCCAAAATCCTGGGATCATGACCTGAGCCCGAGGCAGATGCTTAACTGACTGAGCCACCTGGTGCCCCTCAAGTTGTGACTTTAAATGAAAAACAAATAATAAAACATACAGCAGTATGCATGGCATTCTTCAATTTATGTTTAAATAACAGTATATATAAGTGATTGGAAAGTCATATCACAAGACTTCTAGTTTAAATCACCAGCTATTATAAGAAAAGGCAACATAAGGAGAGAACAAAACAAAACAAAATAAATAAAATAAAATAAAGAAGCCTGTTTTGGGAGGAGAAAAGAAACACTGGAAAAAATCTGCCAAGATTCACATCATCCTGGTCTCCTTAGCCATTTTCAAATATCCTCCCAGTAGTTTTGCTGTCTGGGCACATATTGACACATGCCGGTAATGGGAGCATATTAGAGCAATAGTACTCTGAGGAATCCATCCGGCTTTTAAATGTGGTTCCATTATGGGATTACATGGCGCCGCCAAGTCCAATAGCCATGTACAGAGGATAGGAGACGTGACCCAGGGAACTGGGGCAAAATGACAAAGGAAGCCGTTCAGGCTTATGACAGAAATAACAATTTCTTCTTCCAGTGAACCACAGAGCCTTAAAAAAAAAAAAAAAATGGAATAAAGATGTGAGTGAGAAGTACCCCTCCCTGGGAAAAACAGATGGGGAGAAAGAAAGTAGAAAGCAGGTGAATTGCCAAAGAAAAGGCAGGAAAGTGAAAAACATCAAAATTTCAGAGTTAATTATATACCACTACTCAAGAAATGAGAGATA
The DNA here is from genome assembly GCF_053574225.1 of Canis aureus. NCBI lineage: Eukaryota > Metazoa > Chordata > Mammalia > Carnivora > Canidae > Canis > Canis aureus. Next base: position 72,619,675 of record NC_135611.1, on the reverse strand, counting down.
AGAAGCCAGAAAAACACTAATTTAGTGAAGGTTGAACAAACAATTCTTTTCCCAGTGGCAAAGAAAGGGAGAAGCAAGCATCTTTAAACGCTGGCAATTATGCAGATGGCAGAAAGAATAAAGATGAAATTTCATTGACGATGCAAGCCCACACAATAAGGGAGAGTATTACAGAGACAATAGCAGTCTAAAGTGTTTACCCCGTGTTGTATGCCAATAGCTCAGCAAGCACTTAGAGCGCATTATCAGAGTTGTGAAAAATTACCCTCAGAAATCATGGAAATTAATCAAGAAGTTAAATATTTATTAAAAACAAGATTAGCGATTATAGGAGAAAGGTCAAGTCTGAAAGGTCAACGAAAGCTGCATCAGCTTATTTCTGCACCACCCATCGGATAGGTTGTGTTTGCTTTGGAGCACAAGGTCCAGACGTAAGTGAAGCTTCTGGAGGCCCCATCCTCTTTGGGGGCCTCAAGTCTGCACGTTGGGAAATAGCTGGTGGTGTCAGCTGTTCCTGCAAAAAACAAATGATGCAATCATTGAACAACAAGGACTCCTGACCCCTGACCCCTGACCCCTCTATGACGTTTGTACCCAGGGAAGGGAAGCCAGCATTTGTTTGTGTCCAGGTAAACTGCTTGGCTTGAATATTGGACAACATTCAAAACCAAACCAACCCTTCTTAGCACCCAGTTACCAAGGTGTAGACTCCAATGCCCAGGTGAATGAAGCACTTTGTTGTGGGTGGCAGAGTTTTGCCTCCCATCTTTTTTGTCAGTACTGTCAAACAAATAGGAAAGATCATTAGGATAGACAAGGGAGAGTCTGCTGTTTCTTAGCCCAGAACTGGAAATGAGGGATGTTACAGGAATGCACACAGAG